>NW_025727684.1:1214168-1573080 GCF_021461385.2 Schistocerca piceifrons | reverse complement strand
TTCATGTACTTAAATCGGAATTGTGCCTTTTGTATTTATTTCCGATGCAATTTTTGTGTTTCATCGTCAATATGAAGGTCCAAGGGATACAGTAAACCTGAAGTGAAGCATTGGAATCTAAAACTGGTCTCACAGGAAAGGCTGAAAACATATTCAGGAAGAAGACTCAGTCTTCTTGTACATAAATTGGCATTTTGCCTTTTGTATTTAAATCCGATGCAATTTCTGTGTTTCATCGTCCATATGAAAGTCCAAGGGATACAGTAAACCTGAAGTGAAGCATCAGAATCTAAATCTGGTCTCACAGGAAAGGCTCAAATCATAGACAGTAAGAAGAGTCAGTCTTCTTGTACTTAAGTCGGCATTATGCCTTTTGTATTTATCTCCGATGCAATTTCTGTGTTTCATCGTCAATATGAAGGTCCAAGGGATACAGTAAACCTGAAGTGAAGCATCAGAATCTAAATCTGGTCTCACAGGTAAGGCTCAATACATAGACAATAAGAAGAGTCAGTCTTCTTTAACTTATGACGGCATTGTGACTTTTGTATTTAATTTCGATACAATTTCAGTGCTTCATCGTCAAAATGAAGGTCCAAGGGATGCACTAAACCTGAAGTGAGCATCAGAATCGACAACTGGTCTCACAGGAAAGGCTCAAAACATAGACAGCAAGAAGAGTCATTCATCTTGTACTTATGTCGGCATTGAAATTTGTATTTATTTCCGATGCAATTTCCGTATTACATCGTCAATATGAAGCTCCAAGGGATACAGTAAACCTGAAGTGAAGCATCGGAATCTAAAACTGGTCTCACAGGAAAGGCTGAAATCATATTTGGGAAGAAGACTTAGTCTACTTGTGCTTAAATTGGCATTTTGCCTTATATATTTAATTCCGATGCAGTTTCTGTGTTTCATCGTCAATATGAAGGTCCAAGGGATACACTAAACCTGAAGTGAAGCATCGGAATCTAAAACTGGTATCACAGGAAAAGCTGAAAACATATTCAGGAAGAAGACTCAGTCTGCTTGTACTTAAATTGGCATTCTGCCTATTGTATTTAATTCCGATGCAATTTCTGTGTTTCATCGTCAATATGAAGGTCCAAGCGAGACAGTAAACCAGAAGTGAGGCATCAGAATCTAAATCTGGTCTCACATCAAAGGCTCATATCATAGACAGTAAGAAGAGTCAGTCTTCTTGCTCTTAGGTCAGCATTGTGACTTTTGGATTTAATTCCGATGAAATTTCTGTGTTTCAGCGTCAATATGAAGGACCAAGGGATACAGTAAACCTGAAGTGAAGCATCGGAATCAAAACTGTTCACACAGGAAAGGCTCAAAATATAGACAGTAAGAAGAGTCAGTCTTCTTGTACCTAAGTCGGCATTGTGCTTTTTGTATTTATTTCCTATGCAATTTCTGTGTTTCATCGTCAATATGAAGGTCCAAGGGATACAGTAAACCTGAAGTGAAGCATCGGAATCTAAAACTGATCTCACAGGAAAGGCTCAAATCACAGACAGTAAGAAGAGTCAGATTCCTTGTACTTAAGTCGGCATTGTGCCGTTTTATTTAATACCGATGAAATTTCTGTGTTTCATCGTCAATATGAAGGTCCAAGGGATGCAGTAAACCTGAAGTGAAGCATCGGAATCTATAACTAGTCACACAGGAAAGGCTGAAAACATATTCAGGAAGAAGACTCAGTCTTCTTGTACGAAATTGGCTTTTTGCCTTTTGAATTTAATTCTGATGCAATTTCTATGTTTCATCGGCAATATGAAGGACCAAGGGATACAGTAAACCTGAAGTAAAGCATCGGAATCTAAAACTGGTCTCACAGGAAAGGCTCATATCACAGACGGTAAGAAGAGTCAGTCTTCTTTTACTTAAGTTGGCATTGTGCCTTTTGTATTTTATTCCATGCAATTTCTGTGTTTCATCGTCAATATGAAGGTCGAAGGAATACAGTAAACCTAAAGTGAAGCATCGGAATTTAAAACTGGTCTCACAGGAAAGGCTCAAAACATAGACAGTAAGAAGAGTCAGTCTCTTTGTTCTTAAGTCGGCCATGTGCCTTTTTATTTAATAACGATGAAATTTCTGTGTTTCATCGTCAATATGAAGGTCCAAGGGATAGAGTAAACCTGAAGTGAAGCATCGGAATCTAAAACTGGTCCCACAGGAATGGCTCAAATCATAGACAGTAAGAAGAGTCAGTCTTCTTTAACTTAAATCGGCATTGTGCCTTTTGTATTTAATTCCGATGCAATTTCTCTTTTTCGTCGTCAATATGAAGGTCCTTGGGATACAGTATACCCGAGGTGAAGCATCGGATTCTAAAAGTGTTCTGACAGGAAAGGCTCAAAATATAGACAGTAAGAAGAATCAGTGTTCTTGTACTTAAGTCGGCATTGAGCCTTTTGTATTTAATTCCGATGCAATTTCTGTATTTCGTCGTCAACATAATGGTCCAAGGGATACAGTAAACCTGAAGTGAAGCATCGGAATCTAAAACTGTTTTCACAGGAGAGGCTCAAAACATAGACAGTAAGAAGAGTCAGTCTTATTGTACCTAACTCGGCATTGTGCCTTTTGTATTTATTTCCTATGCAATTTCTGTGTTTCATCGTCAATATGAAGGTCCAAGGGATACAGTAAACCTGAAGTGAAGCATCGGAATCTAAAACTGATATCACAGAAAAGGCTAAAAACATAGCCAGTAAGAAGAGTCAGATTCCTTGTACTTGAGTCGGCATTGTGCCTTTTTATTTAATACCGATGAAATTTCTGTGTTTCATCGTCAATATCAAGGTCCAAGGGATACAGTAAACCTGAAGTGAAGCATTGGAATCTATAAGTGGTCTCAAAGGAAGGCTGAAAACATATTCAGGAAAAAGACTCAGTCTTCTTGTACGTAAATTGGCATTTGGCTTTTGAATGTAAGTCCGATGCAATTTCTGTGTTTCATCGTCAATATGAACGACAAAGGGATACAGTAAACCTGAAGTGAAGCATCGGAATCTAAAACTGGTCTCACAGGAAAGGCTCAAATCACAGACGGTAAGAAGAGTCAGTCTTCTTTTACCTAACTCGGCATTGTGCCTTTTGTATTTATTTCCTATGCAATTTCTGTGTTTCATCGTCAATATGAAGGTCCAAGGGATACAGTAAACCTGAAGTGAAGCATCGGAATCTAAAACTGATATCACAGAAAAGGCTAAAAGCATAGCCAGTAAGAAGAGTCAGATTCCTTGTACTTGAGTCGGCATTGTGCCTTTTTATTAAATAACGATGCAATTTCTGTGTTTCATCGTCAATATGAAGGTCCAAGGGATACAGTAAACCTGAAGTGAAGCATCGGAATCTAAACCTGGTCTCACAGGTAAGACTCAATACAAAGACAGTAGGAAGAGTCAGTCTTCTTTAACGTAAGTCGGCATTGTGCCTTTTGTATTTAATTTCGATGCAATTTCTGTGTTTCATCGTCAAAATGAAGGTCCAAGGGATACAGTAAACCTGAAGTGAGCATCAGAATCTGCAACTGGTCTCACAGGAAAGGCTCAAAACATAGACAGCAAGGAGAGTCAGTCTTCTTGTACTTAAGTCGGCATTGAACTTTATATTTATTTCCGATGCAATTTCTGTATTTCATCGTCAATAAGAAGGTCCAAGGGATACAGTAAACCTGAAGTGACGCATCCGAATGTAAAACTGGTCTCACAGGAAAGGCTGAAAACATATTCGGGAAGTAGACTCAGTCTTCTTGTACTTAAATTGGCATTTTTCCTTTTGTATTTAATTCCGATGCAATTTCTGTGTTTCATCGTCAATATGAAGGCCAAGGGATACAGTGAACCTGAAGTGAAGCATCGGAATCTAAAACTGGTCTCACAGGATCACAGGAGAGGCTGCAAACATAGACAGTAAGAAGAGTCAGTCTCCTTGTACTTAAGTCGGCATTGTGCTTTTAATTTAATACCGATGAGATTTCTGTGTTTCATCGTCAATATGAAGGTCCTAGGGATACAGTAAACCTGAAGTGAAGCATCGGAATCTAAAACTGGTCTCACAGGAAAGGCTCAAATCACAGACAGTAAGAAGAGTCAGTCTTCTTTTACTGAAGTATGCATTGTGCCTTTTGTATTTTATTCCAATGCAATTTCTGTGTTTCATCGTCAATATGAAGGTCCAATGGATACAGTATACCTGAAGTGAATCATCGGAATCTAAAACTGGTCTCACAGGAAAGGCTGAAAACATAGAGAGTAAGAGGAGTCAGTCTCGTTGTTCATAAGTCGGCATTGTGCCTTTTTATTTAATACCGATGAAATTACTGTGTTTCATCGTCAATATGAAGGAACAAGTGATACAGTAAACCTGAAGTGAAGCATTGGGATCTAAATCTGGTCTCACAGGAAAGGCTGAAGACATATTCAGGAAGAAGACTCAGTCTTCTTGTACATAAATTGGCATTTTGCTTTTGTATTTAATTCCGATGCAATTTCTGTGCTTCATCAACAATATGAAAGTCCAAGGGATACAGTTAATCTGAAGTGAAGCATCATAATCTAAATCTGGTCTCACAGGAAAGGCTCAAATCATAGACAGTAAGAAGAGTCAGTATTCTTAAACTTAAGTCGTCATTGTGCTTTTTGTATTTAATTCCGATGCAAATTCTGTATTTCATCGCCAATATGAAGGTCCAAGGGATACAGTAAACCTCAAGTGAAGCATCGGAATCTAAAACTAGTGTCTCAGGAAAGGCTGAAAACATATTCAGGAAGAATACTCAGTCTTCTAGTACTTAAATTGGCATTTTGCCTTTTGTATTTAATTCCGATGCAATTTCTGTGTTTCATCGTCAATATGAAGGTCCAAGGGATACAGTAAACCTGAAGTGAAGCATTGGAATCTAAAACTATTCTCACAGGAAACGCTGAAACATATTCAGGAAAAAGACTCAGTCTTCTTGTACTTAAATTGGCATTCTGCCTTTTGTATTTAATTCCGAGGCAATTTCTGTGTTTCATCGTCAATATGAAGGTCCAAAAAATACAGTAAACCTGAAGCGAAGCATCAGAATCTAAATCTGGTCTCACAGGAAAGGCTCAAATCATAGACAGTAAGAAGAGTCAGTCTTCTTAAACTTAGGTCGGCATTGTGCCTTTTGTATTTAATTCCGATGCAATTTCTGTGTTTCGTCGTCAATATGAAGGTCCTTGGGATACAGTAAACGTGAAGTGAATCATCAGAATCTAAATCTGGTCTCACAGAAAAGGCTCAAATCATAGACAGTAAGAAGAGTCAGTCTTCTTGCACTTAAGTCAGCATTGTGACTATTGGATTTAATTCCGATGCAATTTCTTTGTTTCAGCGAATGTAAAACTGGTCTCACAGGAATGACTGAAAACATAATCAGGTAGAAGACTCAGTCTTCTTGTACATAAATTTGCATTTTCCCTTTTGTATTTAATTCCGATGCAATTTCTGTGTTTCATCGTCAATATGAAGGTCCAAGGGAAACAGTAAACGTGAAGTGAAGCATCAGAATCTAAATCTGGTCTCACAGGAAAGGCTCAAATCATAGACAGTAAGAAGAGTCAGTCTTCTTTAACTTAAGACAGCATTGTGATTTTTGTATTTAATTCCGAAGCAATTTCTGTGTTTCGTCGTCAATATGAAGGTCCATGGGACACAGTAAACCTGAAGTGAAGCATCGGAATCTAAAACTGGTCTCACTGGAAGGACTTAAAACATAGACAGTAAGCAGATTCAATCTTGTTGTACTTAAGACAGCATTGTGACCTTTGGATTTAATTCCGATGCAATTTCTGTGTTTCAGCGCCAATATGAATGATCATTGGATACAGTAAACATGATGTGAAGCATCGGAATCTAAAAGTGTTCTCACAGGAAAGGCTCAAAACATAGACAGTATGAAGAGCCAGCCTTCTTGTACTTAAGTCGGCATTGTGCCTATTGTATTATTTCCGATGCAATGTCTGTGTTTCACCGTCAATAGGAAGGCCCAAGGGATACAGTAAACCTCAAGTGAAGCACAGGAGACTAAAACTGGTCTCACAGGAAAGGCTCAAATCGCAGACTGTAAGATCAGTCTGTCCTCTTTAACTTAAGTCGGCATTGTGACTTTTGTATTTAATTCCGATACGATTTCTGTGTTTCAGCGTCAATATGAAGGACCGAGAGATACAGTAAACGTGAAGTGAAGCATCGGAATCTAAAACTGTTTTCACAGGAAAGGCTCAAAACATAGACAGTAAAAAGAGTCAGTCTTCTTGAACTTATGTCGGCATTTTGCCTTTTGTATTTATTTCCTATGCAATTTCTGTGTCTCATCGTGAATATGAAGGTCCAAGGGATACAGTAAACCTGAGGTGAAGCATCGGAATTTAAAACTGGTATCACAGGAAAGGCTCGTAGCATAGACAGTAAGAAGAGTCAATCTTCTTGTACTTAAGTCGGCATTGTGCCTATTGTATTATTTCCGATGCAATTTCTGAGTTTCATCATGAATATGACGGTCCAAAGGATACAGTACACCTGAAGTGAAACATCGGAATCAAAAACTGGTACCACAGGAAAGGCTCAAAACATAGACAGTAAGAAGAGTCAGTCTTCTTTAACTTAAGTCGTTTTTGTGCCTTTTGTATTTATTTCCGGTGCAATTTCTGAGTTTCATCGTGAATATAACGGTCCAAAGGATACAGTACACCTGAAGGGAAGCATCGGAATCAAAAACTGGTATCAGAGGAAAGGCTCAAAACATAAAAAGTTAAAAGAGTCAGTCTTTTTGTACTTAAGTCGGCGTTTTGCCTTTTGTATCTATTTCCTATGCAATTTCTGTGTCTCATCGTGAATATGAAGGTCCAAGGGATACAGTAAACCTGAGGTGAAGCATCGGAATCTAAAACTGGCATCACAGGAAAGGCTCAAAACATAGACAGTAAGAAGAGTCAGTCTTCTTGTACTTAAGTCGGCATTGTGCCTATTGTATTATTTCCGATGCAATTTCTGTGTTTGATCGTCAATAGGAAGTTCCAAGGGATACAGTAAACCTCAAGTGAAGCACCGGAAACTAAAACTGGTCTCACAGAAAAACTCAAATCGCAGACAGTAAGATCAGTCAGTCTTCTTTAACTTAAGTCGGCATTGTGACTTTTGTATTTAATTCCGATACGATTTCTGTGTTTCAGCGTCAATATGAAGGACCAAGGGATACAGTAAACCTGTAGTGATGCATCGGAATCTAAAACCGTTCTCACAGGAAAGGTTCAAAGCATAGACAGTAAAAAGAGTCAGTCTTCTTGTACTTAATTCGGCATTTTGCCTTTTGTATTTATTTCATATGCAATTTCTTTGTCTTATCGTAAATATGAAGATCCAAGGGATACAGTAAACCTGAGGTGAAGCATCGGAATCTAAAACTGGAATCACAGGAAAGGCTCAAAACATAGACAGTAAGAAGAGTCAGATTCCTTGTACTTAAGTCGGCATTGTGCCTTTTTAATTAATATCGATGAAAATTCTGTGTTTCATCGTCAATATGAAGGTCCAAGGGATAGTGTAAACCTGAAGTGAAGCATCGGAATCTAAAACTGGTCTCACAGGAAAGGCTGAAAACATATTCAGGAAGAAGACTCAGTCTTCTTGTACGTAAATTGGCATTTTGCGTTTTGATAGACAGTAAAAAGAGTCTGTCTTCTTGTACTTAGGTGAGCATTGTGACTTTTGGATTTAATTCCGATGCAATTTCTGTGTTTCAGCGTCAATATGAAGGTCCTAGGGATACAGTAAACCTGAGGTGAAGCATCGGAATCTAAAACCGGTATCACAGGAAAGGCTGAAATCATAGACAGTAAGAAGAGTCAGTCTTCTTGTACATAAGACGGCAATCTGCCTTTTGTATTCAATTCCGATGCAATTTCTGTGTTTCATCATCAATATGAAGGTCCAAGGGATACAGTAAACCTGAAGTGAAGCATCGGAATCTAAAACAGGTCTAACAGGAAAAGCCCAAAGCATAGACAGTAAGAAGAGACAGTCTTCTTGTACTTAAGTCGGCATTGTGCCTATTGTTTTATTTCCGATGCAATTTCTGTGTTTCATCGTCAATAAGAAGGGCCAAGGGATACAATAAACCTCAAGTGAAGCACCGGAAACTAAAACTGGTCTCACAGTAAAGGCTCAAATCGCAGACAGTAAGATCAGTCAGTCTTCTTTAACTTAACTCGGCATTGTGACTTTTGTATTTAATTCTGATACGATTTCTGTGTTTCATCGTCAATATGAAGGACCAAGGGATACAGTAAACTTGAAGTGAAGCATCGGAATCTAAAACTGGCCACAAAGGAAAGGTTCAAATCATAGACAGTAAGAAGAGGCAGTCTTCTTGTACTTAGTGCGGCATTATGCCTTTTGTATTTAATTCCGATACAATTTCTGTGTTTCATCGTCAATATGAAGGTCCAAGGGATACAGTAAACCTGAAGTGGAGGATCGGAATCTAAAACTATTCTCACAGGAAAGGCTCAAGGCATAGACAGTAAGAAGAATCAGTCATCTTGTACTTAAGTCGACATTGTGCCTTTTGTGTTATTTCCGATGCAATTTCTATGTTTCATCGTCAATATGATGGTCCAAAGTTTACAGTAAACCTGAAGTGAAGCATCGGAATCTGACACTGGCCTCACAGGAAAGGCTCAAATCATAGACAGTAGGAAGAGTCAGTCTTCTTGTACATAATACGGCATTGTGCCTTTTGTATTTATTTCCAATGCTATTTCTGTGTTTCATCGTCAATATGAAGGTCCAAGGGATACATGCAACCTGAAGTGAAGTATCGGAATCTATTACTGGTCTCACAGGAAAGGCTCAAATCACAGACAGTAAGAAGAGTCTGTCTTCTTTAACTGATGTCGGCATTATGCCTTTTGTATTTAATTCCGATGCTATTTGTGTGTTTCATCGTCCATATGAAGGTCGAAGGGATACAGTAAACCTGAGGTGAAGCATCGGAATCTAAATCTGACCTCACAGGAAAGGCTCAAATCATAGACAGTAAGAAGAGTCAGTCTTCTTTAACTTAAGACAGCATTGTGATTTTTTTATTTAATTCCGATACGATTTCTGTGTTTCAGCGTCAATATGAAGGACCGAGAGATACAGTAAACCTGAAGTGAAGCATCGGAATCTAAAACTGTTTTCACAGGAAAGGCTCAAAACATAGACAGTAAAAAGAGTCAGTCTTCTTGTACTTATGTCGGCATTTTGCCTTTTGTATTTATTTCCTATGCAATTTCTGTGTCTCATCGTGAATATGAAGGTCCAAGGGATACAGTAATCCTGAGGTGAAGCATCGGAATTTAAAACTGGTATCACTGGAAAGGCTCAAAACATAGACAGTAAGAAGAGTCAGTCTTCTTGTACTGAAGTCGGCATTGTGCCTATTGTATTATTTCCGATGCAATTTCTGAGTTTCATCATGAATATGACGGTCCAAAGGATACAGTACACCTGAAGTGAAACATCGGAATCAAAAACTGGTACCACAGGAAAGGCTAAAAACATAGACAGTAAGAAGAGTCAGTCTTCTTTAACTTAAGTCGTCATTGTGCCTTTTGTATTTATTTCCGGTGCTATTTCTGAGTTTCATCGTGAATATGACGGTACAAAGGATACAGTACACCTGAAGGGAAGCATCGGAATCAAAAACTGGTATCAGAGGAAAGGCTCAAAACATAAACAGTAAAAAGAGTCACTCTTCTTGTACTTAAGTCGGCATTTTGCCTTTTGTATCTATTTCCTATGCAATTTCTGTGTCTCATCGTGAATATGAAGGTCCAAGGGATACAGTAAACCTGAGGTGAAGCATCGGCATCTAAAAGTGGCATCACAGGAAAGGCTCAAAACATAGACAGTAAGAAGAGTCAGTCTTCTTGTACTTAAGTCGGCATTGTGCCTATTGTATTATTTCCGATGCAATTTCTGTGTTTGATCGTCAATAGGAAGCTCCAAGGGATACAGTAAACCTCAAGTGAAGCACCTTTAACTAAAACTGGTCTCACAGAAAGACTCAAATCGCAGACAGTAAGATCAGTCAGTCTTCTTTAACTTAAGTCGGCATTGTGACTTTTGTATTTAATTCCGATACGATTTCTGTGTTTCAGCGTCAATATGAAGGACCAAGGGATACAGTAAACCTGAAGTGATGCATCGGAATCTGAAACCGTTCTCACAGGAAAGGCTCAAAGCATAGACAGTAAAAAGAGTCAGTCTTCTTGTACCTAAGTCGACATTTTGCCTTTTGTATTTATTTCATATGCAATTTCTTTGTCTTATCGTCAATATGAAGATCCAAGGGATACAGTAAACCTGAGGTGAAGCATCGGAATCTAAAACTGGAATCACAGGAAAGGCTCAAAACATAGACAGTAAGAAGAGTCAGATTCCTTGTACTTAAGTCGGCATTGTGCCTTTTTATTTAATATCGATGAAAATTCTGTGTTTCATCGTCAATATGAAGGTCCAAGGGATAGTGTAAACCTGAAGTGAAGCATCGGAATCTAAAACTGGTCTCACAGGAAAGGCTGAAAACATATTCAGGAAGAAGACTCAGTCTTCTTGTACGTAAATTGGCATTTTGCAATTTGATAGACAGTAAAAAGAGTCTGTCTTCTTGTACTTAGGTGAGCCTTGTGACTTTTGGATTTAATTCCGATGCAATTTCTGTGATTAAGCGTCAATATGAAGGTCCTAGGGATACAGTAAACCTGAGGTGAAGCATCGGAATCTAAAACCGGTATCACAGGAAAGGCTGAAATCATAGACAGTAAGAAGAGTCAGTCTTCTTGTACATAAGACGGCAATCTTCCTTTTGTATTCAATTCCGATGCAATTTCTGTGTTTCATCATCAATATGAAAGTCCAAGGGATACAGTAAACCTGAAGTGAAGCATCGGAATCTAAAACAGGTCTAACAGTAAAAGCCCAAAGCATAGACAGTAAGAAGAGACAGTCTTCTTGTACTTAAGTCGGCATTGTGCCTATTGTTTTATTTCCGATGCAGTTTCTGTGTTTCATCGTCAATAGGAAGGGCCAAGGGATACAGTAAACCTCAAGTGAAGCACCGGAAACTAAAACTAGTCTCACAGTAAAGGCTCAAATCGCAGACAGTAAGATCAGTCAGTCTTCTTTAACTTAACTCGGCATTGTGACTTTTGTATTTAATTCCGATACGATTTCTGTGTTTCATCGTCAATATGAAGGACCAAGGGATACAGTAAACCTGAAGTGAAGCATCGGAATCTAAAACTGGTTTCACAGGAAAGGCTCAAAACATAGACAGTAAAAAGAGTCAGTCTTCTTGTACTTATGTCGGCATTTTGCCTTTTGTATTTATTTCCTATGCAATTTCTGTGTCTCATCGTGAATATGAAGGTCCAAGGGATACAGTAATCCTGAGGTGAAGCATCGGAATTTATAACTGGTATCACTGGAAAGGCTCAAAACATAGACAGTAAGAAGAGTCAGTCTTCTTGTACTTAAGTCGGCATTGTGCCTATTGTATTATTTCCGATGCAATTTCTGAGTTTCATCATGAATATGACGGTCCAAAGGATACAGTACACCTGAAGTGAAACATCGGAATCAAAAACTGGTACCACAGGAAAGGCTAAAAACATAGACAGTAAGAAGAGTCAGTCTTCTTTAACTTAAGTCGTCATTGTGCCTTTTGTATTTATTTCCGGTGCAATTTCTGAGTTTCATCGTGAATATGACGGTCCAAAGGATACAGTACACCTGAAGGGAAGCATCGGAATCAAAAACTGGTATCAGAGGAAAGGCTCAAAACATAAACAGTAAAAAGAGTCACTCTTCTTGTACTTAAGTCGGCATTTTGCCTTTTGTATCTATTTCCTATGCAATTTCTGTGTCTCATCGTGAATATGAAGGTCCAAGGGATACAGTAAACCTGAGGTGAAGCATCGGCATCTAAAAGTGGCATCACAGGAAAGGCTCAAAACATAGACAGTAAGAAGAGTCAGTCTTCTTGTACTTAAGTCGGCATTGTGCCTATTGTATTATTTCCGATGCAATTTCTGTGTTTGATCGTCAATAGGAAGCTCCAAGGGATACAGTAAACCTCAAGTGAAGCACCTTTAACTAAAACTGGTCTCACAGAAAGACTCAAATCGCAGACAGTAAGATCAGTCAGTCTTCTTTAACTTAAGTCGGCATTGTGACTTTTGTATTTAATTCCGATACGATTTCTGTGTTTCAGCGTCAATATGAAGGACCAAGGGATACAGTAAACCTGAAGTGATGCATCGGAATCTGAAACCGTTCTCACAGGAAAGGCTCAAAGCATAGACAGTAAAAAGAGCCAGTCTTCTTGTACCTAAGTCGACATTTTGCCTTTTGTATTTATTCCATATGCAATTTCTTTGTCTTATCGTCAATATGAAGATCCAAGGGATACAGTAAACCTGAGGTGAAGCATCGGAATCTAAAACTGGAATCACAGGAAAGGCTCAAAACATAGACAGTAAGAAGAGTCAGATTCCTTGTACTTAAGTCGGCATTGTGCCTTTTTATTTAATATCGATGAAAATTCTGTGTTTCATCGTCAATATGAAGGTCCAAGGGATAGTGTAAACCTGAAGTGAAGCATCGGAATCTAAAACTGGTCTCACAGGAAAGGCTGAAAACATATTCAGGAAGAAGACTCAGTCTTCTTGTACGTAAATTGGCATTTTGCAATTTGATAGACAGTAAAAAGAGTCTGTCTTCTTGTACTTAGGTGAGCGTTGTGACTTTTGGATTTAATTCCGATGCAATTTCTGTGATTAAGCGTCAATATGAAGGTCCTAGGGATACAGTAAACCTGAGGTGAAGCATCGGAATCTAAAACCGGTATCACAGGAAAGGCTGAAATCATAGACAGTAAGAAGAGTCAGTCTTCTTGTACATAAGACGGCAATCTTCCTTTTGTATTCAATTCCGATGCAATTTCTGTGTTTCATCATCAATATGAAAGTCCAAGGGATACAGTAAACCTGAAGTGAAGCATCGGAATCTAAAACAGGTCTAACAGTAAAAGCCCAAAGCATAGACAGTAAGAAGAGGCAGTCTTCTTGTACTTAAGTCGGCATTGTGCCTATTGTTTTATTTCCGATGCAGTTTCTGTGTTTCATCGTCAATAGGAAGGGCCAAGGGATACAGTAAACCTCAAGTGAAGCACCGGAAACTAAAACTAGTCTCACTGTAAAGGCTCAAATCGCAGACAGTAAGATCAGTCAGTCTTCTTTAACTTAACTCGGCATTATGACTTTTGTATTTAATTCCGATACGATTTCTGTGTTTCATCGTCAATATGAAGGACCAAGGAATACAGTAAACTTGAAGTGAAGCATCGGAATCTAAAACTGGCCTCAAAGGAAAGGTTCAAATCATAGACAGTAAGAAGAGGCAGTCTTCTTGTACTTAGTTCGGCATTATGCCTTTTGTATTTAATTCCGATACAATTTCTGTGTTTCATCGTCAATATGAAGGTATAAGGAATACAGTAAACCTGAAGTGAAGCATCGGAATCTAAAACTATTCTCACAGGAAAGGCTGAAGGCATAGACAGTAAGAAGAATCAGTCTTCTTGTACTTAAGTCGACATTGTGCCTTTTGTGTTATTTCCGATGCAATTTCTATGTTTCATCGTCAATATGATGGTCCAAAGTATACAATAAACCTGAAGTGAAGCATCGGAATCTGAAACTGGCCTCACAGGAAAGGCTCAAATCGTAGACAGTAGGAAGAGTCAGTCTTCTTGTACATAATACGGCATTGTGCCTTTTGTATTTATTTCCAATGCTATTTCTGTGTTTCATCGTCAATATGAAGGTCCAAGGGATACATGCAACCTGAAGTGAAGCATCGGAATCTATTACTGGTCTCACAGGAAAGGCTCAAATCACAGACAGTAAGAACAGTCTGTCCTCTTTAACTTATGTCGGCATTGTGCCTTTTGTATTTAATTCCGATGCTATTTGTGTGTTTCATCGTCCATATGAAGGTCGAAGGGATACAGTAAACCTGAGGTGAAGCATCGGAATCTAAATCTGACCTCACAGGAAAGGCTCAAATCATAGACAGTAAGAAGAGTCAGTCTTCTTGTAGTTAAGTCGTTATTGTGCCTTTTGTATTTATTTCGAATGCAATGTCTGTGTATCATCGTAAATATGAAGGTCCAAGGGATACACTAATCCTGAGGTGAAGAAACGGAATCTAAAACTGGGTTCACAGGAAAGGCTCAAATCATAGACAGTAAGAAGAGTCAGTCATCCTTAACTTAAGTCGGCATTGTGCCTTTGGTATTTAATTCCGATGCAATTTCTGTGTTTCATCGTCAATATGAAGGTACAAGAGGTACAGTAAACCTGAGGTGAAGCATCGGAATCTAAAACTGGTCGCACAGGAAAGGCTCAAATCATAGACAGTAAGAAGAGGCAGTCTTTTTGTGCTTATGTCGGCATTGTGCCTTTTGTATTTATTTCCGATGCAACTTCTGTGTTTCATCGTCAATATGAAGGTCCATGAGATACAGTGAACCTGAAATGAAGCAGCGGAATCTATTTCAGGGCTCACAGGAAAGGCTCTAGTCATGGACAGTAAGAAGAGTCAGTCTTCTTGTACTTAAGTCGGCATTGTGACTTTTGTATTTATTTCCGATGCAATTTCTGTGTTTCATCGTCAATGTGAAGGTGTAAGGGATATAGTAAACTTGAAGTGAAGCATCGGAGTTTAAAACTGGTATCACAGAAAAGGCTCAAATCACAGACAGTAAGAAGAGTCAGTCTTCTTGTACTTAAGTCGGCATCGTGCCTTTTATTTTTTTTTTCGATGCAATTTCTGTGTTTCATCGTCAATATGAAGGTCCAAGGGATTCAGTAAACCTGAAGAGAAGCATCAGAATCTAAAACTGGCCTCACAGGAAAGGCTCAAATCATAGTTAGGAAGAAGAATCAGTCTTCTTGTACTTAAGTCAGTACTGAGCCAATTGTATTTATTTCCGATGCAATTTCTGTCTTTCATCGTCAATATGATGGTCCAAGGGATACAGTAAACGTGAGGTGAAGCATCGGAATCTAAAACTGGTCTCACATAAAAGGCTCAAAACTTAGACAGTAAAAAGAGTCAGTCCTCTTTAACGTATGTCTGCAATGTGCCTTTTGTATTTAATTCGGATGCTATTTCTGTGTTTCATCGTCAATATGAACGACCAACGGATACAGTAAACCTGAGGTGATCATCGGAATCTAAAACCGGCCTCACAGGAAAGGCTCAAATCAGAGACAGTAAGAAGAGACAGTCTTCTTGTACTTAAGTCGGCATTGTGCCTTTTGTATTTATTTCCGAAGCAATTTCTGTGTTTCGTCGTCATTATGATGGTCCAAAGGATTCAGTAAACCCGAAGTGAAGCATCAGAATCTAAAACTGGTCTCACAGGAAATGCTCAAATCACAGACAGTAAGAAGAGTTAGTCTTCTTTAACTTAAGGCGGCATTGTGCCTTTTGTATTTAATTCCGTAGCCATTGTCTGTGTTTCATTGTCAATATGAAGGTCCAGGAGTTACAGTAAACCTGAGGTGAAGCATCGGAATCTAATACTGGCCTCACAGGAAAGGCTCAAGTCATAGACAGTAAGAAGAGTTAGTCTTCTTTAACATAAGTCGCCATTGTGCATTTTTTATTTAATTCCGTTGCAATTGATTGTGTTTCAACGTCAATATGAAGGTCCAAGGGATACAGTAAACCTGAAGTGAAGCATCGGAATCTAAAACTGGCTCACAGCAAAAGCTCAAATCACAGACAGTAAGAAAAGTCAGTCTTCTTAAATTTAAGTCCACAATGTGCCTTTTGTATTTAATTCCGATGGAATTTATGTGTTGCATCGTCAATATGAAGGCCCAAGGGAGAAAGTAAACCTGAAGTGAAGCATCGAAATCTAAAACGGGTCTCACAGCAAAGGCTCAAATCACAGACAGTAAGAAGAGCAGTCTTCTTAAACATAATTCGACACTGTGCCTTTTGTATTTATTTCCGATGCAATTTCTCTGTTTCATCGTCAACATGAAGGCCCAAGGGATACAGTAAACCTGAGGTGAAGCATCGGATTCTAAAACTGGCCTCACAGTAAAGGCTCAAATCATAGACAGTAAGAAGAGTCAGCCTTCTTGTACTTAAGTCGGCATTGTGCATTTTGTATTTTTTTCCGATGCCATTTCTGTGTTTCATCGTCAATATGAAGGTCCAAGGGAAACAGTAAACCTGAGGTGATGCATCGGAATCTAAAACTGGTCTTACACGAAAGGCTCAAATCATAGAATGTAAGAAGAATTAGTCCTCTTGTACTTAAGTTGGCATTGTGCATTTTGTATTTAATTCCGTTGCAATTGATTGTGTTTCAACGCCAATATGAAGGTCCAAGGGATGCAGTAAACCTGAGGTGAAGCATCAAAATCTGTTATTAGCCTCACAGCAAAGGCGCAAATCACAGACAGTAAGAAGAGTCAGTCTTCTTGTACTTAAGTCGGCATTGTGCCTTTTGTATATATTTCAGATGCAATCTCTGTGTTTCATCGTCAATATGAAGGTCCAAGGGATACAGTAAACGTGAAGTGAAGCATCGATATCTAAAACTGGTCTTACAGGAAAGGCTCAAATCATAGAATGTAAGAAGAATCAGTCCTCTTGAACTTAAGTCGGCATTGTGCCTTTTGTATATATTTCCGATGCAATCTCTGTGTTTCATCGTCAATATGAAGATCCAAGGGATACAGTATACCTGAAGTGAAGCATCGGAATCTAAAACTGGTCTCACAGTAACGGCTTAAATCATAGACAGTAAGAAGAATAAGTCTTCTTGTACTTAAGTCGGCAATGTGCCTTTTGTATTTATTTCCGAAGCAATTTCTGTGTTTCATCGTCATTATGATGGTCCAAGGGATACAGTAAACCTGAAGTGAAGCATCGGAATCTAATACTGTCCTCACAGGAAAGGCTCAAATCATAGACAGTAACAAGAGTCAGTTTCGTTGTACTTGTGTCGGCATTGTGCTTTTTGTATTTATTTCCGATGAATTTCTGTGTTTCATCGTCAATATGAAGGTCCAAGGGATACAGTAAACCTGAGGTGAAGCATCGGAATCTAAAAATGGTCTCACAGGAAAGGCTCAAATCATAGACAGTAAGAAGAGTCAGGCTTCTTGTACTTAAGTCGGCATTGTCCCTTTTGTACTTATTTCCAATGCCATTTCTGTGTTTGATCGTCAATATGAAGGTCCAAGGGATACAATAAACCTGAAGTGAAGCATCGGAATCTATAACTGGTCTCACAGGAAAGGCTCAAAGCACAGACAGGAAGAAGAGGCAGTCTTCTTTAACTTAAGTTGACATTGTGCCTTTTGTGTTTATTTCCGATGCAATAACTGTGTTTCATCGTCAAAATGAAGGTCCAACGGATACAGTAAACCTGAGGTGAAGCATCGGAATCTGAAACAGGTCTCACAGTAAGGCCCAAATCATAGACAGTAAGAAGAGTTTTTTTTCTTGTACTTAAAGCGGCATTGTGTCTTTAGTATTTATTTCCGATGCAATTTCTGTGTTTCAAAGTCAATATGAAGGTCCAAGGGATACAGTAAACCTCATGTGAAGCATCGGAATCTAAAACTGGCGTCACAGGAAAGGCTCAAATCACAGACAGTAAGAAGAGTCAGTCTTCTTGTATTTAAGTAGGCATTGTGCCTTTTGTATTTAATTCCGATGCAATTTCTGTGTTTCATCGTCAATGTGAAGGTCCAAGGGATACAGTAAACCTGAGGTGAAGCATCGTAATCTAAAACTGGTCTCACAGGAAAGGCTCAAATCACAGACAGTAAGAAGAGACAGTCTTCTTTAACTTATGTCCGCATTGTGCCTTTTGTATTTAATTGCGTTGCAATTGTCTGTGTTACATCGTCAATATGAAGGTCCAAGGGATACAGTAAACCTGAGGTGAAGCATCGTAATCTTAAACTGGTCGCACAGGAAAGGCTCAAATCACAGACAGTAAGAAGAGTCAGTCTTCTTTAACTTATGTCCGCATTGTGCCTTTTGTATTTACTTCGGTTGCAATTGTCTGTGTTTCATTGTCAATATGACGGTCCAAGAGATACGGTAAACCTGATGTGAAGCATCGGAATCTAATACTGGCCTCACAGGAAGGGCTCAAGTCATAGACAGTAAGAAGAGTTAGTCTTCTTTAACTTAAGTCGCCATGGTGCATTTTTTATTTAATTCCGTTGCAATTGATTGTGTTTCAACGTCAATATGAAGGTCCAAGGGAACCATGAAAACCTGAAGTGAAGCATCGGAACTGTAAAACTGGTCTCACAGCAAAGGCTCAAATCACAGACAGTAAGAAAAGTCAGTCTTCTTAAACTTAAGTCCACATTGTGCCTTTTGTATTTATTTCGGATGGAATATATGTGTTTCATCGTCAATATGAAGGCCCAAGGGATAAAGTAAACCTGAAGTGAACCATCGGAATCTAAAACTGGTCTCTCAGCAAAGGCTCAAATCACAGACAGTAAGAAGAGTCTGTCTTCTTAAACTTAAGTCGACATTGTGCCTTTTGTATTTAATTCCGATGCAATTTCTGTGTTTCATTGTCAATATGAGGGCCCAAGGGAAACAGTAAACCTGAGGTGAAGCATCGGAATCTAAAAGTGGCCTCACAGGAAAGGCGCAAATCGTAGACAGTAAGAAGAGTCAGTCGTCTTTTACTTAAGTCGGCATTTAGATTTTTGTATTTATTTCCGATGCAATCTCTGTGTTTCATCGTCAATATGAAAGTCCAAGGGATACAGTAAACCTGATGTCAAGCATCGGAAACAAAAACTGGCCTCACAGGAAAGGCTCAAATCATAGAGAGTAAGAAGAGTCAGTCTTCTGGTATTTAAGTAGGCATTGTGCCTTTTGTATTTTTTTCCGATTCAATTTCTGCGTTTCATCGACAACATGAAGGTCCACGGGATACAGTAAACCTGAGGTAATGCATCGGAATCTAAAACTGGCCTCACAGGAAAGGCTCAAATCGTAGACAGTAAGAAGAGTCAGTCTTCTTGTACTTAAGTCGGCATAGTGCATTTTGTATTTATTACCGAAGGAATTTCTGTGTTTCATCGTCAATATGAAGGCGCAAGGGATACAGTAAACCTGAAGTGTAGCATCGGAAACTAAAACTGGTCTCACAGGAAAAGCACAAATCACAGACAGCAAGAAGAGTCAGTTTTGTTGTACTTAAGTCGGCATTGTGCCTTTTGTATTTATTTCTGATGAATTTCTGTGTTTCATTGTCAATATGAAGGTCCAAGGGGTACAGTAAACCTGATGTGAAGTATCGGAGTCTAAAACTAACCTCACAGGAAAGACTCGAATCATAGACAGTAAGAAGAGTCAGTCTTCTTGTATTTAAGCAGGCATTGTGCGTTTAGTATTTATTTCCGATGCAATTTCTGTGTTTCATCGTCAATATGAAGGTCCAAGGGATACAGTAAACCTGAGGTGAAGCACCGGAATCTAAAACAGGCCTCACAGGAGAGGCTCAAATCATAGACAGTAAGAAGAATTTTTCTTCTTGTACTTAAAGCAGCATTGTGTCTTTAGTATTTATTTCCGATGCAATTTATGTGTTTCAGAGTCAATATGAAGGTCCAACGGATACAGTAAACCTGATGTGAAGCATCGTAATCTAAAACTGGCGTCATAGGAAAGGCTCAAATCATAGACAGTAAGAAGAGTCAGTCTTCTTGTATTTAAGTAGGCATTGTGCCTTTTGTATTTATTTCCGATGCAATTTCTGTGTTTCATCGTCAATATGAAGGTCCAAGGGAAACAGTAAACCTGAGGTGATGCATTGGAATCTAAAACTGGTCTTACACGAAAGGCTCAAATCATAGAATGTAAGAAGAATTAGTCCTGTTGTACTTAAGTTGGCATTGTGCATTTTGTATTTAATTCCGTTGCAATTGATTGTGTTTCAACGCCAATATAAAGGTCCAAGGGATGCAGTAAACCTGAGGTGAAGCATCAAAATCTATTATTGGCCTCACAGCAAAGGCGCAAATCACAGACAGTAAGAAGAGTCAGTCTTCTTGTACTTAAGTCGGCATTGTGCCTTTTGTATATATTTCAGATGCAATCTCTGTGTTTCATCGCCAATATGAAGGTCCAAGGGATACAGTAAACGTGAAGTGAAGCATCGATATCTAAAACTGGTCTTACAGGAAAGGCTCAAATCATAGAATGTAAGAAGAATCAGTCCTCTTGAACTTAAGTCGGCATTGTGCCTTTTGTATATATTTCCGATGCAATCTCTGTGTTTCATCGTCAATATGAAGATCCAAGGGATACAGTATACCTGAAGTGAAGCATCGGAATCTAAAACTGGTCTCACAGTAACGGCTTAAATCATAGACAGTAAGAAGAATAAGTCTTCTTGTACTTAAGTCGGCAATGTGCCTTTTGTATTTATTTCCGAAGCAATTTCTGTGTTTCATCGTCATTATGATGGTCCAAGGGATACAGTAAACCTGAAGTGAAGCATCGGAATCTAATACTGTCCTCACAGGAAAGGCTCAAATCATAGACAATAACAAGTGTCAGTTTCGTTGTACTTGTGTCGGCATTGTGCTTTTTGTATTTATTTCCGATGAATTTCTGTGTTTCATCGTCAATATGAAGGTCCAAGGGATACACTAAACATGAGGTGAAGCATCGGAATCTAAAAATGGTCTCACAGGAAAAGCTCAAATCATAGACAGTAAGAAGAGTCAGGCTTCTTGTACTTAAGTCGGCATTGTCCCTTTTGTACTTATTTCCAATGCCATTTCTGTGTTTGATCGTCAATATGAAGGTCCAAGGGATACAATAAACCTGAAGTGAAGCATCGGAATCTATAACTGGTCTCACAGGAAAGGATCAAAGCACAGACAGGAAGAAGAGTCAGTCTTCTTTAACTTAAGTTGACATTGTGCCTTTTGTGTTTATTTCCGATGCAATAACTGTGTTTCATCGTCAAAATGAAAGTCCAACGGATACAGTAAATCTGAGGTGAAGCATCGGAATCTGAAACAGGCCTCACAGTAAGGCTCGAATCATAGACAGTAAGAAGAGTTTTTTTTCTTGTACTTAAAGCGGCATTGTGTCTTTAGTATTTATTTCCGATGCAATTTCTGTGTTTCAAAGTCAATATGAAAGTCCAAGGGATACAGTAAACCTCATGTGAAGCATCGGAATCTAAAACTGGCGTCACAGGGAAGGCTCAAATCACAGACAGTAAGAAGAGTCAGTCTTCTTGTATTTAAGTAGGCATTGTGCCTTTTGTATTTATTTCCGATGCAATTTCTGTGTTTCATCGTCAATGTGAAGGTCCAAGGGATACAGTAAACCTGAGGTGAAGCATCGTAATCTAAAACTGGTCTCACAGGAAAAGCTCAAATCACAGACAGTAAGAAGAGTCAGTCTTCTTTAACTTATGTCCGCATTGTGCCTTTTGTATTTAATTGCGTTGCAATTGTCTGTGTTACATCGTCAATATGAAGGTCCAAGGGATACAGTAAACCTGAGGTGAAGCATCGTAATCTTAAACTGGTCTCACAGGAAAGGCTCAAATCACAGACAGTAAGAAGAGTCAGTCTTCTTTAACTTATGTCCGCATTGTGCCTTTTGTATTTACTTCCGTTGCAATTGTCTGTATTTCTTCGTCAATATGAAGGTCCAAGGGATACAGTAAACCTGAGATGACGCATCGGAATGTAATACTGGCCTCACAGGAAAGGCTCAAATCATAGACAGTAAGAAGAGTCAGTTTTGTTGTACTTAAGTCGGCATTGTGCCTTTTGTATTTATTTCCGATGAATTTTTGTGTTTCATCGTCAATATGAAGGTCCATAAGATACAGTAAAAGTGAGGTGAAGCATCGGAATCTAAAACTGGTGTCACAGGAAAGACTCGAATCAGAGACAGTAAGAAGAGTCAGTCTTCTTGTATTTAAGTAGGCATTGTGCCTTTTGCATTTATTTCCGTTGCAATTTCTGTGTTTCATCGTCAATATGAAGGTCCAAGGGATACAGTAAACCTGAGGTGAAGCATCGGAATCTAAAACTGGCCTCACAGTAAAGACTCGAATCATAGACAGTAAGAAGTGTCAGTCTTCTTGTATTTAAGTAGGCATTGTGCCTTTTGTATTTATTTCCGTTGCAATTTCTGAGTTTCATCGTCAATATGAAGGTCCAAGGGATACAGTAAACCTGAGGTGAAGCATCAGAATCTGAAAATGACCTCACAAGAAAGGCTCAAATCATAGACAGTAAGAAGAGTCAGCCTTCTTGTACTTCAGACGGCATTGTGCCTTTTGTATTTCTTTCCGATGACATTTCTATCTTTGAACGTCAATATGAAGGTCCAAGGGATACAGTAAACCTGAGGTGAAGCATCGAAATCTAAAACTGGTCTCACAGGAAAGGTTCAAATCATAGACAGTAAGAACAGTCAGTCTTATATAAGTTAAGACGGCATTGTGCCTTTTGTATTTAATTCCGTTGCAATTGTCTGTGTTTCATCGTCAATATGAAGGTCCAAGGGATACAGTAAACATGAGGTGAAGCATCGGAATCTAAAACAGGCCTCTCAGGAAAGGCTCAAATCATAGACAGTAAGAAGAGTTTTTCTTCTCGTACTTAAAGTGGCATTGTGCCTTTAGTAATTATTTCCGATGCAATTTCTGTGTTTCAAAGTCAATATGAATGCCCAAAGGATACAGTAAACCTGAAGTGAAGTATCGGAATCTAAAACTGGTCTCACACGAAAGGCTCAAATCACAGACAGTAAAACGAGTTAGTCTTCTCTAACTTAAGTCGGTATTGTGCCTTTTGGATTTAATTCCGTAGCAATTGTCTGTGTTTCATTGTCAATATAAAGGTCCAAGGGATACAGTAAACCTGAGGTGAAGCATCGGAATCTAATACTGACCTCACAGGAAAGGCTCAAATCATAGACTGTAAGAAGAGTCAGTCTTCTTGTACTTAAGTCGGCATTGTGCCTTTTATGTTTATTTCTGATGCAATTTCTGTGTTTCATCGTCAATATGATGGTCCAAGGGATACACTAAACCCGATGTGAAGCATCGGAATCAAAAACTGGTCTCACAGGAAAGGCACAAATCACAGACAGGAAGAAGAGTCAGTGTTCTTTAACTTAAGTCGGCATTGTGCCTTTTGTATTTAATTCCGATGCAATTTCTGTGTTTCATCGTCAATATGAAGGTCCAAGGGATACAGTAAACCTGATGTGAAGCATCGGAATGTAAAGCTGGCCTCACAGGAAAGGCTTAATCATAGGCAGTAAGAAGAGTTAGTCTTCTTGTATTTAAGAAGGCATTGTGCCTTTTGTATTTATTTCCAATGCAATTTTTGTGGTTTATCGTCAATATGGAGGTCCCAGGCACACAATAAACCTGAAGTGAGGCATCGGAATCTATAACTGGTCTCACAGTAAAGGCTCGAAACACAGACAGGAAGAGGAGTCAGTCTTCTTTAACTTAACTTGACATTGTGCCTTTTGTGTTTATTTCCGATGAAATTTCTGTGTTTCATCGTCAATATGAAGGTCCAAGGGATACAGTAAACCTGAGCTGAAGCATCCGAATCTAAAACTGGCCTCACAGGAAAGGCTCAAATCATAGACACTAAGAAGAGTTTTTCTTCTTGTACTTATAGCGCTTTTGTGCCTTTAGTATTTATTTCCGATGCAATTTCTGTGTTTCAAAGTCAATATGAAGGCCCAAGGGATATAGTAAACCTGAAGTGAAGCATCGGAATCTAAAACTGGTCTCACAGGAAAGGCTTAATTCACAGACAGTAAGAAGAGTTAGTCTTCTTTAACTTAAGTCGGCATTGTGCCTTTTGTATATAATTCTGTCGCAATTGTCTGTGTTTCATTGTCAATATGACGGTCCAAGAGATACGGTAAACCTGAGGTGAAGCATCGGAATCTAATACTGGCCTCACAGGAAGGGCTCAAGTCATAGACAGTAAGAAGAGTTTGTCTTCTTTAACTTAAGTCGCCATGGTGCATTTTTTATTTAATTCCGTTGCAATTGATTGTGTTTCAACGTCAATATGAAGGTCCAAGGGATCCTGAAAACCTGAAGTGAAGCATCGGAAATGTAAAACTGGTCTCACAGCAAAGGCTCAAATCACAGACAGTAAGAAAAGTCAGTCTTCATAAACTTAAGTCCACATTGTGCCTTTTGTATTTATTTCGGATGGAATATATGTGTTTCATCGTCAATATGAAGGCCCAAGGGATAAAGTAAACCTGAAGTGAAGCATCGGAATCTAAAACTGGTCTCTCAGCAAAGGCTCAAATCACAGACAGTAAGAAGAGTCTGTCTTCTCAAACTTAAGTCAACATTGTGCCTTTTGTATTTAATTCCGATGCAATATCTGTGTTTCATCGTCAATATGAGGGACCAAGGGAAACAGTAAACCTGAGGTGAAGCATCGGAATCTAAAAGTGGCCTCACAGGATAGGCGCAAATCGTAGACAGTATGAAGAGTCAGTCGTCTTTACTTAAGTCGGCATTTAGATTTTTGTATTTATTTCCGATGCAATCTCTGTGTTTCATCGTCAATATGAAAGTCCAAGGGATACAGTAAACCTGATGTCAAGCATCGGAAACAAAAACTGGCCTCACAGGAAAGGCTCAAATCATAGAGAGTAAGAAGAGTCAGTCTTCTGGTATTTAAGTAGGCATTGTGCCTTTTGTATTTTTTTCCGATTCAATTTCTGCGTTTCATCGACAACATGAAGGTCCACGGGATACAGTAAACCTGAGGTAATGCATCGGAATCTAAAACTGGCCTCACAGGAAAGGCTCAAATCGTAGACAGTAAGAAGAGTCAGTCTTCTTGTACTTAAGTCGGCATTGTGACTTTTGTATTTAATTCCGATGCTATTTTTGTATTTCAGCGTGACTATGAAGGAACAAGGGATACAGTAAACCTGAAGTGAAGCATCAGAATCTAAAACTATTTTCACAGGGAAGGCTCAAAACATAGACAGTAAGAAAAGACGGTCTTCTTGTACTTAAGTCGGCATTGTGCATTTTGTATTTATTTCCGAAGGAATTTCTGTGTTTCATCGTCAATATGAAGGCGCAAGGGATACAGTAAACCTGAAGTGTAGCATCGGAAACTAAAACTGGTCTCACAGGAAAAGTACAAATCACAGACAGCAAGAAGAGTCAGTTTTGTTGTACTTAAGTCGGCATTGTGCCTTTTGTATTTATTTCTGATGAATTTCTGTGTATCATTGTCAATATGAAGGTCCAAGGGGTACAGTAAACCTGAGGTGAAGCATCGGAATCTAAAACTAACCTCACAGGAAAGACTCGAATCATAGACAGTAAGAAGAGTCAGTCTTCTTGTATTTAAGCAGGCATTGTGCGTTTAGTATTTATTTCCGATGCAATTTCAGTGTTTCATCGTCAATATGAAGGTCCAAGGGATACAGTAAACCTGAGGTGAAGCATCGGAATCTAAAACAGGCCTCACAGGAAAGGCTCAAATCATAGACAGTAAGAAGAGTTTTTCTTCTTGTACTTAAAGCAGCATTGTGTCTTTAGTATTTATTTCCGATGCAATTTCTGTGTTTCAGAGTCAATATGAAGGTCCAACGGATTCAGTAAACCTGATGTGAAGCATCGGAATCTAAAACTGGCGTCAAAGGAAAGGCTCAAATCATAGACAGTAAGAAGAGTCAGTC
Source organism: Schistocerca piceifrons (assembly GCF_021461385.2). Taxonomy (NCBI): domain Eukaryota; kingdom Metazoa; phylum Arthropoda; class Insecta; order Orthoptera; family Acrididae; genus Schistocerca; species Schistocerca piceifrons. Next base: position 1,547,190 of record NW_025727684.1, on the reverse strand, counting down.
TTCTTGTATTTAAGTAGGCATTGTGCCTTTTGTATTTATTTCCGATGCAATTTCTGTGTTTCATCGTCAATATGAAGGTCCAAGGGATACAGTAAACCTAATGTGAAGCATCGGAATCTAAAACTGGCCTCACAGGAAAGGCTCAAATCATACACAGTAAAATGAGTCAGTCTTCTTGTATTTGAGTAGGCATTGTGCCTTTTGTATTTATTTCCGATGCAATTTCTGTGTTTCATCGTCAATATGAAGTTCCAAGGGATACAGTAAACCTGAGGTGAAGCATCGTAAACTAAAACTGGTCTCACAGGAAAGGCCCAAATCACAGACAGTAAGAAGGGTCAGCCTTCTATAACTTATGTCCGCTTTGTGCCTTTTGTATTTAATTCCGTTGCAATTGTCTGTATTTCATCGTCAATATGAAGCTCCAAGGGATACAGTAAACCTGAGGTGAAGCATCGGAATGTATTACTGGCCTCACAAGAAAGGCTCAAATCATAGACAGTAAGAAGAGTCAGTCTTCTTGTATTTAAGTAGGCATTGTGCTTTTTGTATTTATTTCCGATGCAATTTCTGTGTTTCATCGTCAATATGAAGGTCCAAGAGATACAGTAAACCTGAGGTGAAGCATCCGAATCTAAAAATGGCCTCACAGGAAAGGCTGAATCATAGACAGTAAGAAGAGTCATTCTTCTTGTATGTAAGTAGGCATTGTGCCTCTTGTATTTATTTCCGGCACAATTTCAATGTTTCATCGTCAATATGAAGGTCCAAGGGATACAGTAAACCTGAGGTGAAGCATCGGAATCTAAAACTGGCCTCACAGGAAAGGCTCAAATCATAGACAGTAAGAAGAGACAGTCTTCTTTAACTTAAGTCGGCATTGTGCCTTTTGTATTTAATTGCGATGCAATTTCTGTGTTTCATCGTCAATATGTAGGTCCAAGGGATACAGTAAACCTGAAGTGAAGCATCGGAATCAAAAACTGGTCTCACAGGAAATGCTCAAATCACAGACAGAAAGAAGAGTTAGTCTTCTTTAACTTGAGTCGGCATTGTGCATTTTGTATTTAATTCCGTTGCAATTGATTGTGTTTCAACGTCAATATGAAGGACCAAGGGATACAGTAAACATGAGGTGAAGCATCGGAATCTATCATTGGCCTCAGAGGAAAGGCTCAAATAATAGACAGTTAGAAGATTCAGTTATCTTGTATGTAAGTAGGCATAGAGCCTCTTGTATTTATTTTCGGTGTTATTTCAGTGTTACATCTTCAATATGAAGGTCCAAGGGATACACTAAACCTGATGTGAAGCATCGGAACTTGAAGATAAGTATCGGAACTAAAACTGGCCTCACAGGACCATAGACCGTAAGAAGAGTCAGTCCTCTTGTACTTAAGTCGGCATTGAGCCTATGGTATTTATTTCCGATGCAATTTCTGTGTTTCACCTTCAATATGAAGGTCCAAGGGATACAGTAATTCTGAGGTGAAGCATCGGATTCTAAAATTGGTCTCACAGGAAAGGATCAAATCACAGACCGTAAGAAGAGACAGGCTTCTTGTACTTAAGTCGGCATTGTGCCTTTTATTTTTATTTCCGATGCAATTTCTTTGTTTCATCGTCAATATGAAGGTCCAAGGGATTCAGTAAACCTGAATAGAAGCATCGGAATCTAAAACCGGCCTCACAGGAAAGGCTCAAATCGTAGACAGTAAGAAGAGTCAGTCTTCTTGTGCTGATGTCGGCATTGTGGCATTTGTATTTATTTCTGATGCAATTTCTTTGTTTCATCGTCAATACGAAGGTCCAAGGGATACAGTAAACCTGAGGTGAAGCATCGGAATCTAATACTGTCCTCACAGGAAAGGCTCAAATCATAGACAGTAAGAAGAGTCAGTCTTCTTGTACTTATGTCGGCATTGTGCCTTTTGTATTTATTTCCGATGCAATTTCAGTGTTTCGTCGACAACATGTAGGTCCAAGGGATACAGTAAACCTGAAGTGAAGCATCGGAATCTAAAACTGGTCTCACTGTAAAGGCTCAAATCATAGACAGTAAAAAGAATCAGTCTTCTTATACTTAAGTCGGCATTTTGCCTTTTGTATTTATTTCAAATGCAGTTTCTGTGTTTCATCTTCAATAAGAAGGTCCAAGGGATACAGTAAACCTGAAGTAAAGCAACAGAATGTAAAACTGGTCTCACAGGACAGGCTCAAATCATAGACAGTAGGAAGAGTCAGTCTTCTTGTGCTTAAGTCGGCATTGTGCCTTTTGCATTTATCGCCGATGCACTTTCTGTGTTTCATTGTTGATATGAAGGTCCAAGGGATACAATAAACCAGAAGTGAAGCATCAGAATCTAAAACTGGTCTCACAGCAAAAGACTCAAATCACAGATAGGAAGAAGAGTCAGTCATCTTTAACTGAAGTCGGCATTATGCCTTTTGTATTTATTTCCGATGCAATTTCTGTGTTTCATCGTCAATATGAAGGTCCAAGGGATAGAGTAAACCTGAGGTGAAGCATCGGAATCTAATACTGGTCTCACTGGAAAGGCTCAAATCATAGACAGTAAGAACAGTCTGTCCTCATGTACTTAAGTCGGCATTGTGACTTTTGTATTTATTTCAGATACAATTTCTGTGTTTCATCGTCAATATGAAGGTCCAAGTAATCCAGTGATCCTGAAGTGAAGCATCTGAATTTAAAACTGGTATCACAGCCGAGGCTCAAATCATAGACAGTGAGAAGATTCAGTCTTCCTGTACTTAAGTCGGCATTGTGTCTTTTGTATTTATTTCCGATGCAATTTCTGTGTTTCATCGTCAATATCAAGGTCCAAGGGATACAGTGAACCTGAGGTCAAGCATCGGAATGTAAAACTGTCCTCACAAGAAAGGCTCAAATCATAGACCGTAAGAAGAGTCAGTTTTGTTGTACTTAAGTCGGCATTGTGCCCTTTGTATTTATTTCCGATGCAATTCCTGTGTTTCATCGTCAATATGAAGGTCCAGGGGATACAGTCATCCTGAGGTGAAGTAGGTGAAGTATCGGAATCTAATACTGGCCTCACAGGAGAGGCTCAAATCGTAGCCAGTAAGAAGAGTCAGTCTTCTTGTTCTTAAGTCGGCATTGTGCCATTTGTATTTTATTCTGACGCAATTTCTGTGTTTCATCGTCGATATGAAGGTCCAAGGGATACAGTAAACCTGAGGTGAAGCATCGGAATCTAAAGCTGGTCTCACAGGAAAGGCTCAAATCATAGACATTAAGAAGAATCAGTCTTCTGTAACTTAAGTCGGCATTGTACCTTTAGTATTTAATTCCAATACAATTTCTGTGTTTCATCGTCAATATGAAGGTCCAAAGTATACAGTAAACGTGAAGTGAAGCATCGCAATCTGAAACTGGCCTTACAGGAAACTCTCAAATGATTGACAGTAAGAAGAGTCAGTCTTCTTGTCCTTTAGTCGGCATTGTGCCTTTTGTATTTTATTCCGATGCAATTTCTGTGTTTCATCGTCGATATGAAGGTGCAAGGGATAGAGTAAACCTGAAGTGAAGCATCGGAATCTAAAACTGGCCTCACAGGAAAGGCTCAAATCATAGACAGTAAGAAGAGTCAGTTTCTTGTTTTTAGGTCGGCATTGTTCCTTTTGTATTAATTTCCCTTGCAATTTCTCTGTTTCTTCGTCAACATGAAGGCCCAAGGGATACAGTAAAGCTGAAGTGAAGCATCGGAATCTAAAACTGGCCTCACAGGAAAGGCTCAAATCATTGACACTAAGATGAGTTTTTCTTCTTGTACTTAAAGCGGCTTTGTGCCTTTAGTATTTATTTCCGATGCAATTTCTGTGTTTCAAAGTCGATATGAAGGCCCAAGGGATATAGTAAACCTGAAGTGAAGCATCGGAATCTAAAACTGGTCTCACAGGAAATGCTCAAATCACAGACAATAAGAAGAGTTAGTCTTCTTTAACTTAAGTCGGCATTGTGACTTTTGTATTTAATTCCGTAGCAATTGTTTGTGTTTCATTGTCAATATGAAGGTCCTGGAGATACAGTAAACCTGAGGTGAAGCATCGGAATCTAATACTGGCCTCACAGGAAAGGCTCAAGTCATAGACAGTAAGAAGAGTTAGTCTTCTTTAACATAAGTCGCCATTGTGCATTTTTTATTTAATTCCGTTGCAATTGATTGTGTTTCAACGTCAATATGAAGGTCCAGGGGATACAGTAAACCTGAAGTGGAGCATCGGAATCTAAAACTGGTCTCACAGCAAAGGCTCAAATCACAGACAGTAACAAAAGTCAGTCTTCTTAAATTTAAGTCCACATTGTGCCTTTTGTATTTATTTCCGATGGAATTTATGTGTTTCATCGTCAATATGAAGGCCCAATGGATAAAGTAAGCCTGAAGTGAAGCATCGGAATCTAAAACGGGTCTCACAGCCAAGGCTCAAATCACAGACAGTAAGAAGAGTCAGTCTTCTTCAACTTAATTCGACACTGTGCCTTTTGTATTTATTTCCGATGCAATTTCTCTGTTTCATCGTCAACATGAAGGCTCAAGGGATACATTAAACGTGAGGTGAAGCATCGGATTCTAAAACTGGCCTCACAGGAAAGGCTCAAATCATAGACAGTAAGAAGAGTCAGCCTTCTTGTACTTAAGTCGGCATTGTGCGTTTTGTATTTTTTTCCGATGCCATTTCTGTGTTTCATCGTCAATATGAAGGTCCAAGGGAAGAAGTAAACCTGAGGTGATGCATCGGAATCTAAAACTGGTCTTACAGGAAAGGCTCAAATCATAGAATGTAAGAAGAATTAGTCCTCTTGTACTTAAGTTGGCATTGTGCATTTTGTATTTAATTCCGTTGCAATTGATTGTGTTTCAACGCCAATATGAAGGTCCAAGGGATACAGTAAACCTGAGGTGAAGCATCAAAATTTATGATTGGCCTCACAGCAAAGGCGCAAATCACAGACAGTAAGAAGAGTCAGTCTTCTTTAACTTAAGTTGACATTGTGCCTTTCGTGTTTATTTCCGATACAATAACTGTGATTCATCGTCAAAATGAAGGTCCAAGGGATACAGTAAACCTGAGGTGAAGCATCGTAATCTAAAACTGGTCTCACAGGAAAGGCTCAAATCACAGACAGTAAGAAGAGTCAGTCTTCTTTAACTTATGTCCGCATTGTGCCTTTTGTATTTACTTCCGTTGCAATTGTCTGTATTCTTCGTCAATATGAAGGTCCAAGGGATACAGTAAACCTGAGGTGAAGCATCGGAATGTAATACTGGCCTCACAGGAAAGGCTCAAATCATAGACAGTAAGAAGAGTCAGTTTTGTTGTACTTAAGTCGGCATTGTGCCTTTTGTATTTACTTCCGATGAATTTTTGTTTTTCATCGTCAATATGAGGGTCCATAGGATACAGTAAAAATGAGGTGAAGCATCGAAATCTAAAACTGGTGTCACAGGAAAGACTCGAATCATAGACAGTAAGAAGAGTCAGAGTTCTTGTATTTAAGTAGGCATTGTGCCTTTTGCATTTATTTCCGTTGCAATTTCTGTGTTTCATCGTCAATATGAAGGTCCAAGGGATACAGTAAACCTGAGGTGAAGCATCGGAATCTAAAAATGGCCTCACAAGAAAGGCTCAAATCATAGACAGTAAGAAGAGTCAGCCTTCTTGTACTTAAGTCGGCATTGTGCCTTTTGTATTTCTTTCCGATGCCATTTCTGTGTTTGATCGTCAATATGATGGTCCAAGGGATACAGTAAACCTGAGGTGAAGCATCGAAATCTAAAACTGGTCTCACAGGAAAGGTTCAAATCATAGACAGTAAGAACAGTCAGTCTTATATAACTTAAGACGGCATTGTGCCTTTTGTATTTAATACGGATGCAATTTCTGTGTTTCATCGGCAATACGATGGTCCAAGGGATACAATAAACCTGAAGTGAAGCATCGGAATCTGTAACTGGTCTCACAGGAAAGGCTCAAAACACAGACAGGAAGAAGAGTCGGTCTTCTTTAACTTAAGTTGACATTGTGCCTTTTGTGTTTATTTCCGATGCAATATCTGTGCTTCATCGTCAATATGAAGGTCCAAGGGATACAGTAAACCTGAGGTGAAGCATCGGAATCCAAAACAGGACTCTCAGGAAAGGCTCAAATCATAGACAGTAAGAAGAGTTTTTCTTCTTGTACTTACAGCGGCATTGTGCCTTTAGTAATTATTTCCGATGCAATTTCTGTGTTTCAAAGTCAATATGAAAGCCCAAAGGATACAGTAAACCTGAAGTGAAGTATCGGAATCTAAAACTGGCCTCACAGGAGTGGCTCAAATCTTAGACAGTAAGAACAGTCAGTCTTCTTTAACTTAAGTCGGCATTGTGCCATTTGTATTTAATGCGGATGCAATTTCTGTGTTTCATCGTCAATATGTAGGGCCAACGGATACAATAAAAATGATGTGAAGCATCGGAATCAAAAACTGGTGTCACAGGAAAGGCACAAATCACAGACAGTAAGAAGAGTCAGTCTTCTTTAACTTAAGTCGGCATTGTGCTTTTTATATTTAATTCCGATGCAATTTCTGTGTTTCATCGTCAATATGAAGGTCCAAGGGATACAGTAAACCTGATGTGAAGCATCGGAATGTAAAACTGACCTCACAGGAAAGGCTTGAATCATAGACAGTAAGAAGAGTTAGTCTTCTTGTATTTAAGTAGGCATTGTGCTTTTTGTATTTATTTCCGATGCAATTTTTGTGGTTTATCGTCAATATGGAGGTCCAAGGGACACAATAAACCTGAAGTGAGGCATCGGAATCTATAACTGGTCTCACAGGAAAGGCTCGAAGCACAGACAGGAAGAAGAGTCGGTCTTCTTTAACTTAACTTGACATTGTGCCTTTTGTTTTTATTTCCGATGAAATTTCTGTGTTTCATCGTCAATATGAAGGTCCAAGGGATACAGTAAACCTGAGCTGAAGCATCCGAATCTAAAACTGGACTCACAGGAAAGGCTCAAATCATTGACACTTAGAAGAGTTTTTCTTCTTGTACTTATAGCGGCTTTGTGCCTTTAGTATTTATTTCCGATGCAATTTCTGTGTTTCAAAGTCAATATGAAGGCCCAAGGAATATAGTAAACCTGAATTGAAGCATCGGAATCTAAAACTGGTCTCACAGGAAAGGCTCAAATCACAGACAGTAAGAAGAGTTAGTCTTCTTTAACTTAAGTCGGCATTGTGCCTTTTGTATATAATTCTGTAGCAATTGTCTGTGTTTCATTGTCAATATGACGGTCCAAGAGATACGGTAAACCTTAGGTGAAGCATCGGAATCTAATACTGGCCTCACAGGAAGGGCTCAAGTCATAGACAGTAAGATGAGTTAGTCTTCTTTAACTTAAGTCGCCATTGTGCATTTTTTATTTAATTCCGTTGCAATTGATTGTGTTTCAACGTCAATATGAAGGTCCAAGGGATCCTGTAAACCTGAAGTGAAGCATCGGAATCTAAAACTGGTCTCACAGCAAAGGCCCAAATCACAGACAGTAAGAAGAGTCAGTCTTCTTAAACTTAAGTCGACATTGTGCCTTTTGTATTTAATTCCGGTGCAATTTCTGTGTTTCATCGTCAATATGAAGGCCCAAGGGAAACAGTAAACCTGAGGTGAAGCATCGGAATCTAAAAGTGGCCTCACAGGAAAGGCGCAAATCGTAGACAGTAAGAAGTGTCAGTCTTCTTTTACTTAAGTCGGCATTTTGATTTTTGTATTTATTTCCGATGCAATCTCTGTGTTTCATCGTCAATATGAAAGTCCAAGGGATACAGTAAACCTGATGTCAAGCATCGGAAACAAAAACTGGCCTCACAGGAAAGGCTCAAATCATAGAGAGTAAGAAGAGTCAGTCTCCTTGTATTAAAGTAGGCATTGTGCCTTTTGTATTTTTTTCCGATTCAATTTCTGCGTTTCATCGACAACATGAAGGTCCACGGGATACAGTAAACCTGAGGTAATGCATCGGAATCTAAAACTGGCCTCACAGAAAAGGCTCAAATCGTAGACAGTAAGAAGAGTCAGTCTTCTTGTACTTAAGTCGGCATTGTGCCCTTTGTATTTACTTCCGATGCCGTGTCTGTGTTTCATCGACAATATGAAATTCCAATGGATACAGTAAACCTGAGGTGAAGCACCGGAATCTAAAACTGGTCTCACAGGAAAGGCTCAAAGCATAGACAGCAAGAAGAGTCAGTCTTCTTGTACTTAAGTCGGCATTGTGACTTTTGTATTTACTTCCGATGCTATTTCTGAATTTCAGCGTGACTATGAAGGAACAAGGGATACAGTAAACCTGAAGTGAAGCATCAGAATCTAAAACTGTTTTCACAGGAAAGGCTCAAAACATAGACAGTAAGAAAAGACGGTCTTCTTGTACTTAAGTCGGCATTGTGCATTTTGTATTTATTTCCGATGGAATTTCTGTGTTTCATCGTCAATATGAAGGCGCAAGGGATACAGTAAACCTTAGGTGAAGCATCGGAATCTAATACTGGCCTCACAGGAAAGGCTGAAATCTTAGACAGTAAGAACAGTCAGTCTTCTTTTACTTAAGTCGGCATTGTGCCATTTGTATTTAATGATGATGCAATTTCTGTGTTTCATCGTCAATATGTAGGTCCAAGGGATACAATAAAAATGAAGTTAAGCATCGGAATCAAAAACTGGTCTCACAGGAAAGCCACAAATCACAGACAGTAAGAAGAGTCAGTCTTCTTTAACTTAAGTCGGCATTGTGCCTTTTGTATTTAATTCCGATGCAATTTCTGTGTTTCATCGTCAATATGAATGTCCAAGGGATACAGTAAACCTGATGTGAAGCATCGGAATCTAAAACTGGCCTCACAGGAAAGGCTTGAATCATAAACAGTAAGAAGAGTTAGTCTTCTTGTATTTAAGTAGGCATTGTGCCTTTTGTATTTATTTCCGATGCAATTTTTGTGGTTTATCGTCAATATGGAGGTCCAAGGGACACAATAAACCTGAAGTGAAGCATCGGAATCTACAACTGGTCTCACAGGAAAGGCTCGAAACACAGACAGGAAGAAGAGTCAGTCTTCTTTAACTTAACTTGACATTGTGCCTTTTGTCTTTATTTCCGATGCAATTTCTGTGTTTCATCGTCAATATGAAAGTCCAAGGGATACAGTAAACCTGAGCTGAAGCATCCGAATCTAAAACTGGCCTCACAGGAAAGGCTCAAATCATTGACACTAAGAAGAGTTTTTCTTCTTGTACTTATAGCGGCTTTGTGCCTTTAGTATTTATTTCCGATGCAATTTCTGTGTTTCAAAGTCAATATGAAGGCCCAAGGAATATAGTAAACCTGAAGTGAAGCATCGGAATCTAAAACTGGTCTCACAGGAAAGGCTCAAATCACAGACAGTAAGAAGAGTTAGTCTTCTTTAACTTAAGTCGGCATTGTGCCTTTTGTATATAATTCTGTAGCAATTGTCTGTGTTTCATTTTCAATATGACGGTCCAAGAGATACGGTAAACCTGAGGTGAAGCATCGGAATCTAATACTGGCCTCACAGGAAGGGCTCAAGTCATAGACAGTAAGAAGAGTTAGTCTTCTTTAACTTAAGTCGCCATTGTGCATTTTGTTATATAATTCCGTTGCAATTGATTGTGTTTCAACGTCAATATGAAGGTCCATGGGATCCTGTAAACCTGAAGAGAAGCATCGGAATCTAAAACTGGTCTCACAGCAAAGGCTCAAATCACAGACAGTAAGAAAAGTCAGTCTTCTTAAACTTAAGTCCACATTGTACCTTTTTTATTTATTTCGGATGGAATATATGTGTTTCATCGTCAATATGAAGGCCCAAGGGGTAAAGTAAACCTGAAGTGAAGCATCGGAATCTAAAACTAGTCTCACAGCAAAGGCTCAAATCACAGACAGTAAGAAGAGTCAGTCTTCTTTAACTTAAGTCGGCATTTTGATTTTTGTATTTATTTCCGATGCAATCTCTGTGTTTCATCGTCAATATGAAAGTCCAAGGGATACAGTAAACCTGATGTCAAACATCGGAAACAAAAACTGGCCTCACAGGAAAGGCTCAAATCATAGAGAGTAAGAAGAGTCAGTCTTCTTGTATTAAAGTAGGCATTGTGCCTTTTGTATTTTTTTCCGATTCAATTTCTGCCTTTCATCGACAACATGAAGGTCCACGGGATACAGTAAACCTGAGGTAATGCATCGGAATCTAAAACTGGCCTCACAGGAAAGGCTCAAATCATAGACAGTAAGAAGAGTCAGTCTTCTTGTACTTAAGTCGGCATTGTGCCCTTTGTATTTACTTCCGATGCCGTGTCTGTGTTTCATCGACAATATGAAGGTCCAATGGATACAGTAAACCTGAGGTGAAGCACCGGAATCTAAAACTGGTCTCACAGGAAAGGCTCAAAGCATAGACAGCAAGAAGAGTCAGTCTTCTTGTACTTAAGTCGGCATTGTGAGTTTTGTATTTACTTCCGATGCTATTTCTGTATTTCAGCGTGACTATGAAGGAACAAGGGATACAGTAAACCTGAAGTGAAGCATCAGAATCTAAAACTGTTTTCACAGGAAAGGCTCAAAACATAGACAGTAAGAAAAGACGGTCTTCTTGTACTTAAGTCGGCATTGTGCATTTTGTATTTATTTCCGATGGAATTTCTGTGTTTCATCGTCAATATGAAGGCGCAAGGGATACAGTAAACCTGAGGTGAAGCATCGGAATCTAATACTGGCCTCACAGGAAAGGCTCAAATCTTAGACAGTAAGAACAGTCAGTCTTCTTTTACTTAAGTCGGCATTGTGCGATTTGTGTTTAATGATGATGCAATTTCTGTGTTTCATTGTCAATATGTGGGTCCAAGGGATACAATAAAAATGAAGTGAAGCATCGGAATCAAAAACTGGTCTCACAGGAAAGGCACAAATCAAAGACAGTAAGAAGAGTCAGTCTTCTTTAACTTAAGTCAGCATTGTGCTTTTGTATTTAATTCCGATGCAATTTCTGTGTTTCATCGTCAATATGAAGATCCAAGGGATACAGTAAACCTGATGTGAAGCATCGGAATCTAAAACTGGCCTCACAGGAAAGGCTCAAATCATAGACAGTAAGAAGAGTTAGTCTTCTTGTATTTAAGTAGGCATTGTGCCTTTTGTATTTATTTCCGATGCAATTTTTGTGGTTTATCGTCAATATGGAGGTCCAAGGGACACAATAAACCTGAAGTGAGGCATCGGAATCTATAACTGGTCTCACAGGAAAGGCTCGAAACACAGACAGGAAGAAGAGTCAGTCTCCTTTAACTTAACTTGACATTGTGCTTTTTGTCTTTATTTCCGATGCAATTTCTGTGTTTCATCGTCAATATGAAGGTCCAAGGGATACAGTGAACCTGAGCTGAAGCATCCGAATCTAAAACTGGCCTCACAGGAAAGGCTCAAATCATTGACACTAAGAAGAGTTTTTCTTCTTGTACTTAAAGCGGCTTTGTGCCTTTAGTATTTATTTCCGATGCAATTTCTGTGTTTCAAAGTCAATATGAAGGCCCAAGGGATATAGTAAACCTGAAGTGTAGCATCGGAATCTAAAACTGGTCTCACAGGAAAGGCTCAAATCACAGACAGTAAGAAAAGTCAGTCTTCTTAAACTTAAGTCCACATTGTGCCTTTTGTATTTATTCCGGATGGAATATATGTGTTTCATCGTCAATATGAAGGCCCAAGGGATAAAGTAAACCTGAAGTGAAGCATCGGAATCTAAAACTGGTCTCAATGCAAAGGCTCAAATCACAGACTGTAAGAAGAGTCAGTCTTCTTAAACTTAAGTCCACATTGTGCCTTTTGTATTTATTTCGGATGGAATATATGTGTTTCATCGTCAATATGAAGGCCCAAGGGATAAAGTAAACCTGAAGTGAAGCATCGGAATCTAAAACTGGTCTCAATGCAAAGGTTTAAATCACAGACAGTAAGAAGAGTCAGTCTTCTTAAACTTATGTCGACATTGTGCCTTTTGTATTTAATTCCGGTCCAATTTCTGTGTCTCATCGCCAATATGAAGGCCCAAGGGATACCTGGGTGAAGCATCTTCTGGGTGATGCAATTTCTGTGTTTCAGAGTCAATATGAAGGTCCAACGGATACAGTAAACCTGATGTGAAGCATCGGAATCTAAAACTGGCGTCAAAGGAAAGGCTCAAATCATAGACAGTAAGAAGAGTCAGTCTTCTTGTCTTTAAGTAGGCATTGTGCCTTTTGTATTTATTTCCGATGCAATTTCTGTGTTTCATTGTCAATATGAAGGTCCAAGGGATACAGTAAACCTGAGGTGAAGCATCGCAATCTAAAACTGGTCTCACAGGAAAGGCTCAAATCACAGACAGTAAGAAGAGTCAGTCTTCTTTAACTTATGTCCGCATTGTGCCTTTTGTATTTAATTCCGTTGCAATTGTCAGTGTCTCATCGCCAAATGAAGGTCCAAGGGATACCGTAAACCTGAGGTCAAGCATCGTAATCTAAAAGTGGTCTCACAGGAAAGGCTCAAATCACAGTCAGTAAGAAGAGTCAGTCTTCTTTAACGTATGTCCGCATTGTGCCTTTTGTATTTAATTCCGTTGCAATTGTCTGTATTTCATCGTCAATATGAAGGTCCAAGGGATACAGTAAACCTGAGGTGAAGCATCGGAATGTAATACTGGCCTCACAGAAAAGACTCGAATCATAGACAGTAAGAAGAGTTAGTCTTCTTGTATTTAAGTTGGCATTGTGCCTTTTGTATTTATTTCCGATGCAATTTCTGTGTTTCATCGTGAATATGAAGTTCCAATGGATACAGTAAACCTGAGGTGAAGCATCGTAAACTAAAACTGGTCTCACAGGAAAGGCCCAAATCACAGACAGTAAGAAGGGTCAGCCTTCTATAACTTATGTCCGCATTGTGCCTTTTGTATTTAATTCCGTTGCAATTGTCTGTATTTCATCGTCAATATGAAGGTCCAAGGGATACAGTAAACCTGAGGTGAAGCATCGGAATGTAATACTGGCCTCACAAGAAAGGCTCAAATCATAGGCAGTAAGAAGAGTCAGTTTTGTTGTACTTAAGTCGGCATTGTGCGTTTTGTATTTATTTCCGATGAATTTCTGTGTTTCATCGTCAATATGAAGGTCCAAGGGACACAGTAAACCTGAGGTGAAGCATCGGAATTTAAACTGGTGTCACAGGAAAGACTCGAATCATAGACAGTAAGAAGAGTCAGTCTTCTTGTATTTAAGTAGGCATTGTGACTTTTGTATTTATTTCCGATGCAATTTCTGTGTTTCATCGTCAATATGAAGGTCCAAGAGATACAGTAAAATTGAGGTGAAGCATCCGAATCTAAAAATGGCCTCACAGGAAAGGCTCAAAATATAGACAGTAAGAAGAGTCAGTCTTCTTCTATGTAAGTGGGCATTGTGCCTCTTGTATTTATTTCCGGCACAATTTCAATGTTTCATCGTCAATATGAAGGTCCAAGGGATACAGTAAACCTGAGGTAAAGCATCGGAATCTAAAACTGGTCTCACAGGAAATGCTCAAATCACAGACAGTAAGAAGAGTTAGTCTTCTTTAACTTGAGTCGGCATTGTGCATTTTGTATTTAATTCCGTTGCAATTGATTGTGTTTCAACGTCAATATGAAGGATAAAGGGATACAGTAAACCTGAGGTGAAGCATCGGAATCTATCATTGGCCTCACAGGAAAGGCTCAAATAATAGACAGTAAGAAGATTCAGTTATCTTGTATGTAAGTAGGCATTGAGCCTCTTGTATTTATTTCCGGTGTTATTTCAGTGCTACATCTTCAATATGAAGGTCCAAGGGATACAGTAATCCTGATGTGAAGCATCTGAATCTAAAACTGGCCTCACAGGAAAGGCTCAAATCATAGACATTAAGAAGTGTCAGTCTTCTTGTATTTAAGTAGGCATTGTGCCCTTTGTATTTGTTTCCGATGCAATTTCTGTGTTTCATCGTCAATATGAAGGGCCAAGGGATACAGTAATCCTAATGTGAAGCATCGAAAGCTAAAACTGACCTCACAGGAAAGGCTCAAATCATAGACAATAAGATGAGTCAGTCATCTTGTATTTAAGTAGGCATTGTGCCTTTATTTATTTCGGATGCATTTTCTGTGTTTCATCGTCAATATGAAGGTCCAAGGGATACAGTAAACCTGAGGTGAAGCATCGTAATCTAAAACTGGTCTCACAGGAAAGGCTCAAAACACAGACAGGAAGAAGAGTCAGTCTTCTTTAACTTAAGTTGTCATTGTGCCTTTTGTGTTTATTTCCGATGCAATATCTGTGTTTCATCGTCAATATGAAGGTCCAAGGGATACAGTAAACCTGAGGTGAAGCGTCGGAATGTAATACTGCCCTCACAGGAAAGGCTCAAATCATAGACAGAAATAAGAGTCAGTTTTGTTGTACTTAAGTCGGCATTGTGCCTGTTGTATTTATTTCCGATGCCATTTCTGTGTTCATTCGTCAATATGAAGGTCCAATAGATACAATAAACCTGAAGCGAAGCATCGGAATCTATAACTGGTCTCACAGGAAAGGCTCAAAACACAGACAGGAAGAATAGTCAGTCTTCTTTAACTTAAGTTGTCATTGTGCCTTTTGTGTTTATTTCCGATGCAATATCTGTGTTTCATCGTCAATATGAAGGTGCAAGGAATACAGTAAACCTGAGGTGAAGCGTCGGAATGTAATACTGGCCTCACAGGAAAGGCTCAAATCATAGACAGTAAGAAGAGTCAGTCTTCTTGTATTTAAGTAGGCATTGTGCCTTTTGTGTTTATTTCCGATGCAATATCTGTGTTTCATCGTCAATATGAAGGTCCAAGGGATACAGTAAACCTGAGGTGAAGCGTCGGAATGTAATACTGGCCTCACAGGAAAGGCTCAAATCATAGACAGTAAGAAGAGTCAGTTTTGTTGTACTTAAGTCGGCATTGTGCCTTTTGTATTTATTTCCGATGCCATTTCTGTGTTCGTTCGTCAATATGAAGGTCCAATAGATACAATAAACCTGAAGTGTAGCATCGGAATCTAAAACTGGTCTCACAGGAAAGGCTCAATTCACAGACAGTAAGAAGGGACAGCCTTCTTTAACTTATGTCCGCATTGTGCCTTTGGTATTTAATACCGTTGGAATTGTCTGTGTTTCATCGTCAATATGAAGGTCCAAGGGATACAGTAAACCTGAGGTGAAGCGTCGGAATGTAATACTGGCCTCACAGGAAAGGCTCAAATCATAGACAGTAAAAAGAGTCAGTTTTGTTGTACTTAAGTCGGCATTGTGCCCTTTGTATTTATTTCCGATGCCATTTCTGTGTTCATTCGTCAATATGAAGGTCCAATAGATACAATAAACCTGAAGTGAAGCATCGGAATCTTTAACTGGTCTCACAGGAAAGGCTCAAAACACAGACAGTAAGTAGAGTTTTTCTTCTTGTACTTTGAGCTTTTCCTGTGAGGCAGTTTTAGATTCCGATGCTTCACATTAGGTTTACTGTATCCCTTGGACCTTCATATTGACGATGAAACACAGAAATTGCATCGGAAATAAATACAAAGGGCACAATGCCTACTTAAATACAAGAAGACTAACCCTTCTTACTTTCTATGATTTGAGCCATTCCTGTGAGGCCAGTTTTAGATTCCGATGCTTCACATCAGGTTTAGTGTATCCCTTGGACTATCATATTGACGATGTAACACTGAAATAACGCCGGAAATAAATACAAGAGGCTCAATGCCTACTTACATACAAGAAGAGTGACTATTCTTACTGTCTTTGATTTGAGCCTTTCCTGTGAGGCCAGTTTTAGATTCCGATGCTTCACATCAGGTTTAGTGTATCCCTTGGAACCTCATATTGACGATGGAACACAGAAATTGCATCCGAAATTAATACAAAAGGCACAATGCCGACTTAAGTACAAGAAGACTGACTCTTCTTACAGTCTATGATTTGAGCCTTTCCTGTGAGGCCAGTATTAGATTCCGATGCTTCACCTCAGGTTTACTGTACCCCTTGGACCTTTATATTGACAATGAAACACAGTCAATTGCTACGGAATTAAATACAAAAGGCACAATACCGACTGAAGTTAAAGAAGACTAACTTTTCTTACTGTCTGTGATTTGAACCTTTCGTGTGAGACCAGTTTTAGATTACGATACTTCACTTCAGGATTACTTTACAAGAAAGGCTCAAATCATAGACAGTAAGAAGATTCAGTTTTGTTGTACTTAAGTCGGCATTGTGCCTTTTGTATTTATTTCCGATGAATTTCTGTGTTTCATCGACAATATGGAGGTCCAAGTTACACAGTAAACCTGAGGTGAAGCATCGGAATTTAAACTGGTGTCACAGGAAAGACTCGAATCATAGACAGTAAGAAGAGTCAGACTTCTTGTATGTAAGTAGGCATTGTGGCTCTTGTATTTATTTCCCGCACAATTTCAATGTTTCATCGTCAATATGAAGGTCCAAGGGATACAGTAAACCTGAGGTGAAGCATCGGAATCTAAAACTGGCCTCACAGGAAAGGCTCATATCATAGACAATAATAAGGGTAAGTCTTCTTTAACTTAAGTCGGCATTGTGCCTTTTGTGTTTAATACCGACGCTATTTCTGTGTTTCATCGTCAATATGTAGGTCCAAGGGATAGAATAAATCAAAAGTGAAGCATCAGAATCAAAATCTGGTCTCACAGGAAATGCACAAATCACAGACAGTAAGACGAGTTAGTCTTCTTTAACTTGAGTCGGCATTGTGCATTTTGTATTTAATTCCATTGCAATTGATTGTGTTTCATCGTCATTATGAAGGACCAAGGGATACAGTGAACCTGAGGTGAAGCATCGGAATCTATCATTGGCCTCACAGGAAAGGCTCAAATCATAGACAGTAAGAAGAGTCAGTCTTCTTGCACTTAAGTCGTCATTGTGCCTTTTGCATTTATTTCTGATGCAATTTCTGTGTTTCATCGTCAATATGATGGTCCAAGGGATACACTGAACCTGATGTGAAGCATCGGAATCAAAAACTGGTCTCACAGGAATGGCTCAAATAATAGACAGTAAGAACAGTCAGTCTTCTTTAACTTAAGTCGGCATTGTGCCCTTTGTATTTAATTCCGATGCAATTTCTGTGTTTCATCGTCAATATGAAGGTCCAAGGGATACAGTATACCTGAGGTGAAGCATTAGAATCTAAAACAAGTCTCACAGAAAGGGCTTAAATTATAGACACTAAGAAGACTCAGTCTTCTTGTACTTAAGTCAGCATTGTGCCTTTTGTACTGATTTCCGATGCAAATTCTGTGTTTCATTGTCAATATGAAGGTCCAAGGGAGACAATAAACCTGAGATTAAGCATCGGAATCTAAAACTGGCCTCACAGGAAAGGCTCAAATCAGAGACAGTAAGAAGAAACATTCTTCTTTTATCTATGTCGGCATTGTGCCCTTTGTATTTAATTTCGAAGCAATTTCTGTGCTTCATCGTCAATATGATTGCCAAGGGATACAATAAACCTGAAGTGAAGCATCGGAATCAAAAACTGGTCTCACAGGAAAGGCTCAAATCACAGACAGGAAGAAGAGTCAGTCTTCTTTCACTTCAGTTGGCATTTTGCCTTTTGTGTTTATTTCCGATGCAATTTCTGTGTTTCATCGCCAATATGTAGGTCCAAGGGATACAATAAACCTGAAGTGAAGCATCGGAATCAGAAACTGGTCTCACAGGAAATGCTCAAATCACAGACAGTAAGATGAGTTAGTCTTCTTTAACTTGAGTCGGCATTGTACATTTTGTATTTAATTCCGTTGCAATTGATTGTGTTTCAACGTCAATATGAAGGACCAAGGGATACAGTAAACCTGAGGTGAAGCATCGGAATCTATCATTGCCCTCACAGGAAAGGCTCAACTCATAGACAGTAAGAAGATTCAGTCTTCTTGTATGTAAGTAGGCATTGAGCCTCTTGTATTTATTTCCGGTGTTATTTCAGTGTTACACCTTCAATATGAAGGTCCAAGGGATACACTAAACCTGATGTGAAGCATCGGAATCTAAAACTGGCCTTACAGGAAAGGCTCAAATCATAGACAGTAAGAAGCGTCAGTCTTCTTGTATTTAAGTAGGCATTGTGCCCTTTGTATTTATTTCCGATGCAATTTCTGTGTTTCATCGTCAATATGAAGGGCCAAGGGATACAGTAAACCTAATATGAAACATCGGTATCTAAAACTGAACTCACAGGAAAGGCTCAAATCATAGACAGCTTGATGAGTCAGTCTTCTTGTATTTAAGTAGGCTTTGTGCCTTTATTTATTTCCGATGCAATTTCTGTGTTTCATCGTCAATATGAAGGTGCAAGGGATACAGTAAACCTGAGGTGAAGCATCGTAATCTAAAACTGGTCTCACAGGAAAGGCTCAAATCACAGACAGTAAGAAGGGTCAGCCTTCTTTAACTTATGTCCGCATTGTGCCATTTGTATTTAATTCCGTTGCAATTGTCTGTGTTTCATCGTCAATATGAAGGTCCAAGGGATACAGTAAAAATGAGGTGAAGCATCGGAATGTAATACTGGCCTCACAGGAAAGGCTCAAATCATAGACGGTAAGAAGAGTCAGTTTTGTTGTACTTAAGTCGGCATTGTGCCTTTTGTATTTATTTCCGATGAATTTCTGTGTTTTATCGTCAATATGATGGTCCAAGGGACACAGTAAACCTGAGGTGAAGCTTCGGAATCTAAAACTGGTGTCACAGAAAGGACTCGAATCATAGGCAGTAAGAAGAGTCAGTCTTCTTGTATTTAAGTAGGCATTGTGCCCTTTGTATTTATTTCCGATGCAATTTCTGTGTTTCATCGTCAATTTGATGGTCCAAGAGATACAGTAAACCTGAGGTAAAGCATCCGAATCAAAAAATGGCCTCACAGGAAAGGCTCAAATCATAGACAGTAAGAAGAGTCAGTCTTCTTGTATGCAAGTAGGCATTGTGCCTCTTGTATTTATTTCCGGTACAATTTCAATGTTTCATCGTCAATATGAAGATCCAAGGGATACAGTAAACCTGAGGTGAAGCATCGGAATCTAAAACTGGCCTCACAGGAACGGCTCATATCATAGACAATAACATGAGTCAGTCTACTTTAACTTAAGTCGGCATTGTGCCTTTTGTATTTAATTGCGATGCAATTTCTGTGTTTCATCGTCAATATGTAGGTCCAAGGGATAGAATAACCCTGAAGTGAAGCGTCGGAATCAAAAACTGGTCTCACAGGAAATGCTCAAATCGCAGACAGTAAGAAGAGTTAGTCTTCTTTAACTTAAGTGGGCATTGTGCATTTTGTATTTAATTCCGTTGCAATTGATTGTGTTTCAACGTCAATACGAAGGACCAAGGGATACAGTAAACCTGAGGTGAAGCATCGGAATCTATCATTGGCCTCACAGGAAAGGCTCAAATCATAGACAGTAAGAAGATTCAGTCTTCTTGTATGTAAGTAGGCATTGAGCCTCTTGTATTTATTTCCGGTGTTATTTCAGTGTTACATCTCCAATATGAAGGTCCAAGGGATACACTAAACCTGATGTGAAGTATCGGAATCTAAAACTGGCCTCACAGGAAAGACTCAAATCATAGACAGTAAGAA
The DNA here is from genome assembly GCF_021461385.2 of Schistocerca piceifrons. Lineage (NCBI taxonomy): Eukaryota > Metazoa > Arthropoda > Insecta > Orthoptera > Acrididae > Schistocerca > Schistocerca piceifrons. The sequence goes on along the minus strand of NW_025727684.1, from coordinate 1,527,392 downwards.
GCGTCAGTCTTCTTGTATTTAAGTAGGCATTGTGCCCTTTGTATTTATTTCCGATGCAATTTCTGTGTTTCATCGTCAATATGAAGGTCCAAGGGATACAGTAAACCTAATATGAAGCATCGGTATCTAAAACTGAACTCACAGGAAAGGCTCAAATCATAGACAGTAAGATGAGTCAGTCTTCTTGTATTTAAGTAGACTTTGTGCCTTTATTTATTTCCGATGCAATTTCTGTGTTTCATCGTCAATATGAAGGTCCAAGGGATACAGTAAACCTGAGGTGATGCATCGGAATCTATCATTGGCCTCACAGGAAAGGCTCAAATCATAGACAGTAAGAAGAGTCAGTCTTCTTGTACTTAAGTCGTCATTGTGCCTTTTGCATTTATTTCTGATGCAATTTCTGTGTTTCATCGTCAATATGATGGTCCAAGGGATACACTGAACCTGATGTGAAGCATCGGAATCTAAAACTGGCCTCACAGGAGTGGCTCAAATCTTAGACAGTAAGAAGAGTCAGTCTTCTGGTATGTAAGTAGGCATTGTGCCTCTTGTATTTATTTCCGCTGCAATTTCAGTGTTTCATCGTGATTATGAAGGTCCAAGGGGTACAGTAAACCTGAGGTGAAGCATCGGAATCAAAAACTGGTCTCACAGGAAACGCTCAAATAATAGACAGTAAGAACAGTCAGTCTTCTTTAACTTAAATCGGCATTGTGCCTTTTGTATTTAATTCGAATGCAATTTCTGTGTTTCGTCGTCAATATGTAGGTCCAAGGGATACAATAAAAATGAAGTGAAGCATCGGAATCAAATCTGGTCTCACAGGAAATGCATAAATAACAGACAGTAAGAAGAGTCAGTCTTCTTTAGCTTAAGTCGGCATTGTGCCCTTTGTATTTAATTCCGATGCAATTTATGTGTTTCATCGTCAATATGAAGGTCCAAGGGATACAGTAAACCTGAGGTGAAGCTTCGGAATCTAAAACTGGTCTCACAGGAAAGGCTCAAATCACAGACAGGAAGAAGAGTCAGTCTTCTTTAACTTAAGTCGGCATTGTGTCTTTTGTATTTATTTCCAATGCAATGTCTGTGTTTCATCGTAAATATGAAGGTCCAAGGGTACAGTAAACCTGAGGTGAAGCATCAGAATCTAAAACTAGTCTCACAGAAAGGGCTCAAATTACAGACTGTAAGAAGACTCAGTCTTCTTGTACTTAAGTCAGCATTGTGCCATTTGTACTGATTTCCGATGCAATTTCTGTGCTTCATCTTCAATATGAAAAGCCAAGGGATACAATAAACCTGAAGTGAAGCATCGGAATCTAAAACTGGCCTCACAGGAAATGCTCGAATCATAGACGGTAAGAAGAGTCAGTCTTTTTGTATTTAAGTAGGCACTGTGCCTTGTGTAGTTATTTCCGATGCAATATCTGTGTTTCATCGTCAATATGAAGGTCCAAGCGATATAGTAAATCTGAGGTGAAGCATCGGAATGTAAAAGTGGCCTCACAGGAAAGTCTCAAATCATAGACAGTAAGAAGAGTCCGCTTTCTTTTACTGAAGTCGGCATTGTGCCTTTTGTATTTATTTCTGATGCTATTTCTGTGTTTCATCGTCTATATTAAGGTCCAAGGGATACAGTAAACCTGAGGTGAAGCATCGAAATCAAAAACTGGTCTCACAGGAAAGGCTCAAATCATAGACAGTAAGAACAGTCAGTCTTCTTTAACTTAAGTCGGCATTGTGCCTATTGTATTTAATTCGGATGCAATTTCTGTGTTTCATCGTCATTATGTAGGTCCAAGGGATACAATAAACCTGAAGTGAAGCATGGGAATCAAAAACTGGTCTCACAGGAAAGGCACAAGTCACAGACAGGAAGAAGAGTCAGTCTTCTTTAACTTAAGTTGGCATTGTGCCTTTTGTGTTTATTTCCAATGCAATTTCTGTGTTACATCGTCAATATGAAGGTCCAAGGGATACAGTAAACCTGAGGTGAAGCATCGGAATCTAAAACTGTTCTCACAGGAAAGGCTCAAATCATAGACAGTAAGACGAGTTAGTCTTCTTGTACTTAAGTCGGCATTGTGTCTTTTGTATTTTTTTCCGATGCAATTTCTGTGTTTCATCGTCAATATGAAGGTCCAAGGGATACAGTATACCTGAGGTGAAGCATTAGAATCTAAAACTAGTCTTGCAGAAAGGGCTCAAATTATAGACACTAAGAGGACTCAGTCTTCTTGTATTTAAGTCATCATTGTGCCTTTTGTACTGATTTCCGATGCAAATTCTGTGCTTCATTGTCAATATGAAGGTCCAAGGGAGACAGTAAACCTGAGTTTAAGCATCGGAATCTAAAACTGGCCTCACAGGAAAGGCTCAAATCAGAGACAGTAAGAAGAACCATTCTTCTTTTATCTATGTTGGCATTGTGCCCTTTGTATTTAATTTCGAAGCAATTTCTGTGCTTCATCGTCAATATGATTGCCAAGGGATACAATAAACCTGAAGTGAAGCATCGGAATCAAAAACTGGTCTCACAGGAAAGGCTCAAATCACAGACAGGAAGAAGAGTCAGTCTTCTTTCACTTCAGTTGGCATTTTGCCTTTTGTGTTTATTTCCGATGCAATTTCTGTGTTTCATCGTCAATATGAAGGTCCAAGGGATACAGTAAACCTGAGGTGAAGCATCGGAATCTAAAACTGGCCTCACAGGAAAAGCTCAAATCATAGACAGTAAGAAGAGTCAGTCTACTTTAACTTAAGTCGGCATTGTGCCTTTTGTATTTAATTGCGATGCAATTTCTGTGTTTCATCGTCAATATGTAGGTCCAAGGTATACAATAAACCTGAAGTGAAGCATCGGAATCAAAAACTGGTCTCACAGGAAATGCTCAAATCACAGACAGTAAGAAGAGTTAGTCTTCTTTAACTTGGGTCGGCATTGTGCATTTTGTATTTAATTCCGTTGCAATTGATTGTGTTTCAACGTCGATATGAAGGACCAAGGGATACAGTAAACCTGAGGTGAAGCATCGGAATCTATCATTGGCCTCACAGGAAAGGCTCAAATCATAGACAGTAAGAAGATTCAGTCTTCTTGTATGTAAGTAGGCATTGAGCCTCTTGTATTTATTTCCGGTGTTATTTCAGTGTTACATCCTCAATATGAAGGTCCTAGGGATACACTAAACCTGATGTGAAGCATCGGAATCTAAAACTGGCCTCACAGGAAAGGCTCAAATCATAGACAGTAAGAAGCGTCAGTCTTCTTGTATTTAAGTAGGTATTGTGCCCTTTGTATTTATTTCCGATGCAATTTCTGTGTTTCATCGTCAATATGAAGGGCCAAGGGATACAGTAAACCTAATATGAAGCATCGGAATCTAAAACTGACCTCACAGGAAAGGCTCAAATCATAGACAGTAAGATGAGTCAGTCTTCTTGTATTTAGGTAGGCTTTGTGCCATTATTTATTTCCGATGCAATTTCTGTGTTTCATCGTCAATATGAAGGTCCAAGGGATACAGTAAACCTTAGGTGAAGCATCGTAATCTGAAACTGGTGTCACAGAAAAGACTCGAATCATAGACAGTAAGATGAGTCAGTCTTCTTGTATTTAAGTAGGCTTTGTGCCTTTATTTATTTCCGATGTAATTTCTGTGTTTCATCGTCAATATGAAGGTCCAAGGGATACAGTAAACCTTAGGTGAAGCATCGGAATCAAAAACTGGTCTCACAGGAAAGGCTCAAATAATAGACTGTAAAAACAGTCAGTGTTCTTTAACTTAAGTCGGCATTGTGCCTTTTGTATTTAATTCGGATGCAATTTCTGTGTTTCATCGTCAATATGTAGGTCCAAGGGATACAATGAAAATGAAGTGAAGCATCGGAATCAAAAACTGGTCTCACAGGAAATGCATAAATAACAGACAGTAAGAAGAGTCAGTCTTCTTTAACTTAAGTCGGCATTGTGTCTTTTGTATTTATTTCCGATGCAATATCTGTGTTTCATCGTAAATATGAAGGTCCAAGGGTACAGTAATCCTGAGGTGAAGCATCAGAATCTAAAACCAGTCTCACAGAAAGGGCTCAAATTATAGACTGTAAGAAGACTCAGTCTTCTTGTACTTAAGTCAGTATTGTGCCTTTTGTACTGATTTCCGATGCAATTTCTGTGTTTCATTGTCAATATGAAGGTCAAAGGGAGACAGTAAACCTGAGATGAAGCATCGGACTCTAAAACTGGCCTCACAGGAAAGGCTCAAATCATATACGGCAAGAAGAGTCAGTCTTTTTGTATTTAAGTAGGCATTGTGCCTTGTGTAGTTATTTCCGATCCAATCTCTGTGTTTCATCCTCAATATGAAGGTCCAAGCGATATAGTAAATCTGAGGTGAAGCATCGGAATGTAAAACTGGCCTCACAGGAAAGGCTCAAATCATAGACAGTAAGGAGAGTCAGCTCTCTTGTACTTAAGTCGGCATTGTGCGTTTTGTATTTATTTCTGATGCTATTTCTGTGTTTCATCGCCTATATGAAGGTCCAAGGGATACAGTAAACCTGAGGTGAAGCATCGGAATCAAAAACTGGTCTCACAGGAAAGGCTCAAATCATAGACAATAAGAACAGTCAGTCTTCTTTAACTTAAGTTGGCATTGTGCCTTTTGTGTTTATTTCCAATGCAATTTCTGTGTTACATTGTCAATATGAAGGACCAAGGGATACAGTAAACCTGAGGTGAAGCATCGGAATCTAAAACTGTTCTCACAGGAAAGGCTCAAATCATAGACAGTAAGAAGAGTTAGTCTTCTTGTACTTAAATCAGCATTGTGTCTTTTGTATTTATTTCCGATGCAATTTCTGTGTTTCATCGTCAATATGAAGGTCCAAGGGATACAGTATATCTGAGGTGAAGCGTTGGAATCTAAAACTAGTCTCACAGAAAGGGCTCAAATTATAGACACTAAGAAGACTCAGTCTTCTTGTACTTAAGTCAGCATTGTGCCTTTTGTACTGATTTCCGATGCAAATTCTGTGTTTCATTGTCAATATGAAGGTCCAAGGGAGACAGTAAACCTGATATTAAGCACCTGAATCTAAAACTGGCCACACAGGAAAGGCTCAAATCAGAGACAGTAGGAAGAGTCATTCTTCTTTTATCTATGTCGGCATTGTGCCTTTTGTATTTAATTTCGATGCAATTTCTGTGCTTCATCGTCAATATGATTGCCAAGGGATACAATAAACCTGAAGTGAAGCATCGGAATCAAAAACTGGTCTCACAGGAAAGGCTCAAATCACAGACAGGGAGAAGAGTCAGTCTTGTTTCACGTCATTTGGCATTTTGCCTTTTTGCGTTTATTTCCGATGCAATTTCTGTGTTTCATCGTCAATATGAAGGTCCAAGGGATACAGTAAACCTGAGGGGAAGCATCCGAATCTAATACTGGCCTCACAGGAAAGGCTCAAATCATAGACAATAAGAAGAGTAAGTCTTCTTTAACTTAAGTCGGCATTGTGCTTTTTGTATTTAATTCCGTTGCAATTGTCTGTGTTTCATCGTCAATATGAAGGTCCAAGGGATACAGTAAACCTGATGTGAAGCATCGGAATCTAAAACTGGCCCCACAGGAAATGCTCGAATCATAGACGGCAAGAAGAGTCAGTCTTCTTGTATTTAAGTAGGCATTGTGCCTTTTGTACTTATTTCCGATGCAATTTCTGTGACTCATCGTCAATATGAAGGTCCAAGGGATACAGTGAACCTGAGGTGAAGCATCGGAATCTAAAACTGGCCCCACAGGAAAGGCTCAAATCATACAAGTAAGAAGAGTCAGTCATATTGTATTTAAGTCGGCATTGTGCCATTTGTATTTATTTCCGATGCAATTTCTATGTATCATCGTCAATATGAAGGTCCAAGGGATACACTAAACCTGATGTGAAGCATCGGAATCTAAAACTGCCGTCACAGGAGAGGTTCAAATCATAGACAGTAAGAAGCGTCAGTCTTCTTGTATGTAAGTAGGCATTGTGCCTCTTGTGTTTATTTCCGGTGCAATTTCAGTGTTTCATCTTCAATATGATGGTCCAAGGGATACAGTAAACCTGAGGTGAAGCATCGGAATCTGAAACTGGTATGACAGGAAAGGCTCAAATCGTAGACAGTAAGAAGAGTCAGTCTTCTTTAACTTAAAAGGGCATTGAGGCCTTAGTATTTAATTCGGATGCAATTTCTGTGTTTCATCGTCAATATGAGGGTCCAAGGGATACAATAACCGTGAAGTGAGGCATCGGAATCTAAAACTGGTCTCACAGGAAAAGCTCAAATCACAGACAGAAGGAAGAGTCAGTCTACTTTAACTTAAGACGGCATTGTGTCTTTTGTATTTAATTCCTATGCCATTTGTGTTTTTCGTCGTCAATATGAAGAACCAAGGGATACAGTAAACCTGAGGTGAGCAGCGGAATCTAAAACTGGCCTCACAGGAAAGGCTCAAATCAGAGACAGTAAGAAGAGACAGTCTTCTTGTACTTAGGTCGGCATTGTGCCATTTGTATTTATTTCTGATGTGATTTCTGTGTTTCATCGTCAATATGAAGGTCCAAGGGAAACAGTATTCCTGAATTGAAGCAGGGGAATCTAAAACTGTTCTCACAGGAAAGGCTCAAAATATAGACAGTAAGAAGAGTCAGTCTTCTTGTACGTAAGTCGGCATTGTGCCTTTTGTATTTATTTCCAGTGCAAATTCTGTGTTTCGTCGTCAATATGAAGGTCCAAGGGATACAGTAAACCTGAAGTAAAGCATCGGAATCTAAAACTGGTGTCACAGGAATGGCTCAAATCACAGATAGGAAGAAGAGTCAGTCATCTTTAACTGAAGTCGGCATTGTGCGTTTTGTATTTATTTCCGATGGAATTTCTGTGTTTCATCGTCAATATGATAGTCCAAGGGATACAGTACCCTGAAGTGAAGCATCGGGATCTAAAACTGGTCTCACAGGAAAGGCTCAAATCACAGATAGGAAGAAGAGTCAGTCATCTTTATCTGAAGTCGGTATTGTGCCTTTTGCATTTATTTCCGATGCAATATCTGTGTTTCATCGTCAATATGATGGTCCAAGGGAAACAGTAAATTTGAAGTGAAGTATCAGAATCTAAAACTGGTTTCACAGGAAGGGCTCAAATCACAGACAGTAAGAAGAGTCAGTAATCCTTAACTTAAGTCGGCATTGTGCCTTTTGTATTTAATTCCGATGCAATATCTGTGTTTCATCATCAATGTGAAGGACCAATGGAGACGTATACCTGAGGTGAAGCATCAGAATCTAAATCTGGCCTCACAGGAAAGGCTCAAATCATATATAGTAAGAAGAGTCAGTCTTCTTGTACTTAAGTCGGCATTGTGCCTTTTGTATTTATCTCCGATGCACTTTCTGTGTTCCATTGTCAATATGAAGGTCCAAGGTATACAATAAACGTGAAGTGAAGCATCGGAATCTAAAACAGGTCTCACAGGGAAGGCTCAAATCACAGATAGATAGAAGAGTCAGTCATCTTTAACTGAAGTCGGAATTGTGCCTTTTGTATTTATTTCCGACGCAATTTCTGTGTTTCATCGTCAATATGAACGTCCAAGGGATACATTAAACATGAGGTGAAGCATCAGAATCTAAAACTGGTCTCACAGGAAAGGCTCGTATCACAGACAGTAGGAAGAGTCAGTCCTCATGTACTTAAACAGGCATTGTGCCTTTTGTATTTATTTCCGATACAATATCTGTGTTTCATCGTCAATATGAAGGTCCAAGTCATACGGTATTCCTGAAGTGAAGCATCGGAATTTAAAACTGGTATCACAGGAGAGGCTATAAATCATAGACAGTAAGAAGAGTCAGTCTTCTTGTACTTAAGTCGGCATTGTGCCTTTTGTATTTATTTCCGATGCAATTTCTGTGTTTCATCGTCAATATCAAGTTCCAAGGGATACAGTAAACCTGAGGTGAAGCATCGGAATCTAAAACTGTCCTCACACGAAAGTCTTAAATCATAGACAGTAAGAGGTGTCGGTCTTCTTGTACTTAAGTCGGCATTGTGCCTTTTGTATTTATTTCCGGTTCAATTTCTGTGTTTCATCATCAATGTGAAGGTCCAAGGGATACAGTAAACTTGAAGTGAAGCATCGGAATCTACAACTGGTATCAAAGGAAAGGCTCAAATCACAGACAGTAAGAAGAGTCAGTCTTCTTGTGCTTATGTCGGCATTGTGCCATTTGTATTTATTTCTGATGCTATCTCTTTGTTTCATCGTTAATACGAAGGTCCAAGGGATACAGTAAACCTGAGGTGAAGCATCGGAATCTAATACTGTCCTCACAGGAAAGGCTCAAATCATAGACAGTAAGAAAATCAGTCTTCTTGTACTTATGTCGGCATTGTGCCTTTTGTATTTATTTCCGATGCAATTTCAGTGTTTCGTCGACAACATGTAGGTCCAAGGGATACAGTAAACCTGAAGTGAAGCATCGGAATCTAAAACTGGTCTCACTGTAACGGCTCAAATCATAGACAGTAAAAAGGATCAGTCTTCTTGTACTTAAGTCGGCATTGTGCCTTTTGTATTTATTTCCAATGCAATTTCTGTGTTTCATCGTCAATATGATGGTCCAAGGGATACAGTAACCTGGAGTGAAGCATCGGAATCTAAGACTGGTCACTCAGGAAAGGCTCAAATAACAGACATTAAGAAGAGTCAGTATTCTGTAACTTAAGTCAGCATTTTGCCTTTTGTATCTATTTCCGATGCAACTTCTGTGTTTCATCGTCAATAAGAAGGTCCAAGGGATACAGTAAACCTGAAGTAAAGCAAAGGAATGTAAAACTGGTCTCACAGGACAATCTCAAATCATAGACAGTAGGAAGAGTCAGTCTTCTTGTACTTAAGTCGGCATTGTGCCTTTTGTATTTATCGCCGATGCATTTTCTGTGTTTCATTGTCGATATGAAGGTCCAAGGGATACAATAAACCAGAAGTGAGGCATCAGAATCTAAAACTGGTCTCACAGCAAAAGACTCAAATCACAGATAGGAAGAAGAGTCAGTCATCATTAACTGAAGTCGGCATTATGCCTTTTGTATTTATTTCCGATGCAATTTCTGTGTTTCATCGTCAATATCAAGGTCCAAGGGATACAGTGAACCTGAGGTCAAGCATCGGAATGTAAAACTGTCCTCACAAGAAAAGCTCAAAGCATAGACAGTAAGAAAAGTCAGTCTTCTTGTACTTAAGTCGGCATTGTGCCTTTTGTATTTATTTCCGATGCAATTTCTGTGTTTCATCGTCAATATGAAGGTCCAAGGGATACAGTAAAACTGAAGTAAAGCATCGGAATCAAAAACTGGTCACACAGGAAAGGCTCAAATGACAGACATTCTGAAGAGTCAGTCTTCTGTAACTTAAGTCGGCATTGTACCTTTAGTATTTAATTCCGATACAATTTCTGTGTTTCATCGTCAATATGAAAGTCCAAAGTATACAGTAACCCTGAAGTGAAGCATCGCAATCTAAAACTGGCCTTACAGGAAACTCTCAAATGATAGACAGTATGAAGAGTCAGTCTTCTTGTTCTTTAGTCGGCATTGTGCCTTTTGTATTTTATTCCGACGCAATTTCTGTGTTTCATCGTCGATATGAAGGTCCAAGGGATACAGTAAACCTGAGGTGAAGCATCGGAATCTAAAACTGGCCTCACAGGAAAGGCTCAAATCATAGACATTAAGAAGAGTCAGTCTTCTGTAACTTAAGTCGGCATTGTACCTTTAGTATTTAATTCCGATACAATTTCTGTGTTTCATCGTCAGTATGAAGGTCCAAAGTATACAGTAAACGTGAAGTGAAGCATCGCAATCTAAAACTGGCCTTACAGGAAACTCTCAAATGATTGACAGTAAGAAGAGTCAGTCGTCTTGTCCTTTAGTCCGCAATGTGCCTTTTGTATTTTATTCCGATGCAATTTCTGTGTTTCATCGTCGATATGAAGGTCCAAGGGATACAGTAAACCTGAGGTGAAGCATCGGAATCTAAAACTGGCCTCACAGGAAAGGCTCATATCATAGACAGTAAGAAGAGTCAGTCATCTTGTTTTTAGGTCGGCATTGTTCCTTTTGTATTTATTTCCCTTGCAATTTCTCTGTTTCTTCGTCAACATGAAGGCCCAAGGGATACAGTAAAGCTGCAGTGAAGCATCGGAATCTAAAACTGGCCTCACAGGAAAGGCTCAAATCACAGACAGTAAGAAGAATAAGTCTTCTTGTACTTAAGTCGGCAATGTGCCTTTTGTATTTAATTCCGTAGCAATTGTCTGTGTTTCATTGTCAATATGAAGGTCCAAGGGATACAGTAAACCTGAAGTGAAGCATCGGAATCTAAAACTGGTCTCACAGGTAATGCTCAAATCACAGACAGTAAGAAGAGTTAGTCTTCTTCAACTTAAGTCGGCATTGTGCCTTTTGTATTTAATTCCGTAGCAATTGTCTGTGTTTCATTGTCAATATGAAGGTCCAAGGGATACAGTAAACCTGAAGTGAAGCATCGGAATCTAAAACTGGTCTCACAGCAAAGGCTCAAATCACAGACAATAAGAAAAGTCAGTCTTCTTAAATTTAAGTCCACATTGTGCCTTTTGTATTTATTTCCGATGGAATTTATGTGTTTCATCGTCAATATGAAAGCCCAAGGAATAAAGTAAACCTGTTGTGAAGCATCGGAATCTAAAAATGGTCTCACAAGAAAGGCTCAAATCATAGACAGTAAGAAGAGTCAGGCTTCTTGTACTTAAGTCGGCATTGTGCCTTTTGTACTTATTTCCGATGCCATTTCTGTGTTTGATCGTCAATATGAAGGTCCAAGGGATACAATAAACCAGAAGTGAAGCATCGGAATCTATAACTGGTCTCACAGGAAAGGCTCAAAGCACAGACAGGTAGAAGAGTCAGTCTTCTTTAACTTAAGTTGACATTGTGCCTTTTGTGTTTATTTCCGATGCAATAACTGTGTTTCATCGTCAAAATGAAGGTCCAAGGGATACAGTAAACCTGAGTTGAAGCATCCGAATCTAAAACTGGCCTCACAGGAAAGGCTCAAATCATTGACACTAAGAAGAGTTTTTCTTCTTGTGCTTAAAGCGGCTTTGTGCCTTTAGTATTTATTTCCGATGCAATTTCTGTGTTTCAAAGTCAATATGAAGGCCCAAGGGATATAGTAAACCTGAAGTGAAGCATCGGAATCTAAAACTGGTCTCACAGGTAATGCTCTAATCACAGACAGTAAGAAGAGTTAGTCTTCTTTAACTTAAGTCGGCATTGTGCCTTTTGTATTTAATTCCGTAGCAATTGTCTGTGTTTCATTGTCAATATGAAGGTCCAAGGGATACAGTAAACCTGAAGTGAAGCATCGGAGTCTAAAACTGGTCTCACAGCAAAGGCTCAAATCACAGACAGTAAGAAAAGTCAGTCTTCTTAAATTTAAGTCCACATTGTGCATTTTGTATTTATTTCCGATGGAATTTATGTGTTTCATCGTCAATATGAAAGCCCAAGAGATAAAGTAAACCTGATGTGAAGCATCGGAATCTAAAACGGGTTTCACAGCAAAGGCTCAAATCACAGACAGTAAGAAGAGTCAGTCTTCTTAAACTTAATTCGACACTGTGCCTTTTGTATTTATTTCCGATGCAATTTCTCTGTTTCATCGTCAACATGAAGGCCCAAAGGATACAGTAAACCTGAGGTGAAGCATCGGATTCTAAAACTGGCCTCACAGGAAAGGCTCAAATCATAGACAGTAAGAAGAGTCCGCCTTCTTGTACTTAAGTCGGCATTGTGCGTTTTGTATTTATTTCCGATGCCATTTCTGTGTTTCATCGTCAATATGAAGGTCCAAGGGAAACAGTAAACCTGAAGTGAAGCATCGGAATCTAATACTGTCCTCACATGAAAGGCTCAAATCATAGACAGTGACAAGAGTCAGTTTTGTTGTACTTGTGTCAGCATTGTGCCTTTTGTATTTATTTCAGATGAATTTCTGTGTTTCATCGTCAATATGAAGGTCCAAGGGATACAGTAAAACTGAGGTGAAGCATCGGAATCTAAAAATGGTCTCACAAGAAAGGCTCAAATCATAGACAGTAAGAAGAGTCAGGCTTCTTGTACTTAAGTCGGCATTGTGCCTTTTGTACTTATTTCCGATGCCATTTCTGTGTTTGATCGTCAATATGAAGGTCCAAGGGATACAATAAACCAGAAGTGAAGCATCGGAATCTATAACTGGTCTCACAGGAAAGGCTCAAAGCACAGACAGGTAGAAGAGTCAGTCTTCTTTAACTTAAGTTGACATTGTGCCTTTTGTGTTTATTTCCGATGCAATAACTGTGTTTCATCGTCAAAATGAAGGTCCAAGGGATACAGTAAACCTGAGTTGAAGCATCCGAATCTAAAACTGGCCTCACAGGAAAGGCTCAAATCATTGACACTAAGAAGAGTTTTTCTTCTTGTGCTTAAAGCGGCTTTGTGCCTTTAGTATTTATTTCCGATGCAATTTCTGTGTTTCAAAGTCAATATGAAGGCCCAAGGGATATAGTAAACCTGAAGTGAAGCATCGGAATCTAAAACTGGTCTCACAGGTAATGCTCAAATCACAGACAGTAAGAAGAGTTAGTCTTCTTTAACTTAAGTCGGCATTGTGCCTTTTGTATTTAATTCCGTAGCAATTGTCTGTGTTTCATTGTCAATATGAAGGTCCAAGGGATACAGTAAACCTGAAGTGAAGCATCGGAGTCTAAAACTGGTCTCACAGCAAAGGCTCAAATCACAGACAGTAAGAAAAGTCAGTCTTCTTAAATTTAAGTCCACATTGTGCATTTTGTATTTATTTCCGATGGAATTTATGTGTTTCATCGTCAATATGAAAGCCCAAGAGATAAAGTAAACCTGATGTGAAGCATCGGAATCTAAAACGGGTTTCACAGCAAAGGCTCAAATCACAGACAGTAAGAAGAGTCAGTCTTCTTAAACTTAATTCGACACTGTGCCTTTTGTATTTATTTCCAATGCAATTTCTCTGTTTCATCGTCAACATGAAGGCCCAAAGGATACAGTAAACCTGAGGTGAAGCATCGGATTCTAAAACTGGCCTCACAGGAAAGGCTCAAATCATAGACAGTAAGAAGAGTCCGCCTTCTTGTACTTAAGTCGGCATTGTGCGTTTTGTATTTATTTCCGATGCCATTTCTGTGTTTCATCGTCAATATGAAGGTCCAAGGGAAACAGTAAACCTGAGGTGATGCATCGGAATCTAAAACTGGCCTTACAGGAAAGGCTCAAATCATAGAATGTAAGAAGAATTAGTCCTCTTGTACTTAAGTTGGCATTGTGCATTTTGTATTTAATTCCGTTGCAATTGATTGTGTTTCAACGCCAATATGAAGGTCCAAGGGATACAGTAAACCTGAGGTGAAGCATCAGAATCTATTATTGGCCTCACAGCAAAGGCGCAAATCAGAGACAGTAAGAAGAGTCAGTCTTCTTGTACTTAAGTCGGCATTGTGCCTTTTGTATATACACTCCTGGAAATTGAAATAAGAACACCGTGAATTAATTGTCCCAGGAAGGGGAAACTTTATTGACACATTCCTGGGGTCAGATAAATCACATGATCACACTGACAGAACCACAGGCACATAGACACAGGCAACAGAGCATGCACAATGCCGGCAATAGTACAGTGTATATCCACCTTTTGCAGCAATGCAGGCTGCTATTCTCCCATGGAGACGATCGTAGAGATGCTGGATGTAGTCCTGTGGAACGGCTTGCATGCCATTTCCCACCTGGCGCCTCAGTTGGACCAGCGTTCGTGCTGGACGTGCAGACCGCGTGAGACGACGCTTCATCCAGTCCCAAACATGCTCAATGGGGGACAGATCCGGAGATCTTGCTGGCCAGGGTAGTTGACTTACACCTTCTAGAGCACGTTGGGTGGCACGGGATACATGCGGACGTGCATTGTCCTGTTGGAACAGCAGGTTCCTTTGCCGGTCTAGGAATGGTAGAACGATGGGTTCGATGACGGTTTGGATGTACCGTGCACTATTCAGTGTCCCCTCGACGATCACCAGTGGTGTACGGCCAGTGTAGGAGATCGCTCCCCACACCATGATGCCGGGTGTTGGCCCTGTGTGCCTCGGTCGTATGCAGTCCTGATTGTGGCGCTCACCTGCACGGCGCCAAACACGCATACGACCATCATTGGCACCAAGGCAGAAGCGACTCTCATCGCTGAAGACGACACGTCTCCATTCGTCCCTCCATTCGCGCCTGTCGCGACACCACTGGAGGCGGGCTGCACGATGTTAGGGCGAGAGCGGAAGACGGCCTAACGGTGTGCGGGACCGTAGCCCAGCTTTATGGAGACGGTTGCGAATGGTCCTCGCCGATACCCCAGGAGCAACAGTGTCCCTAATTTGCTGGGAAGTGGCGGTGCGGTCCCCTACGGCACTGCGTAGGATTCCACGGTCTTGGCGTGCATCCGTGCGTCGCTACGGTCCGGTCACAGGTCGACGGGCACGTGCACCTTCCGCCGACCACTGGCGGCAACATCGATGTACTGCGGAGACCTCACGCCCCACGTGTTGAGCAATTCGGCGGTACGTCCACCCGGCATCCCGCATGCCCACTATACGCCCTCGGTCAAAGTCCGTCAACTGCACATACGGTTCACGTCCAAGCTGTCGCGGCATGCTACCAGTGTTAAAGACTGCGATGGAGCTCCGTATGCCACGGCAAACTGGCTGACACTGACGGCGGCGGTGAACAAATGCTGCGCAGCTAGCGCCATTCGACGGCCAACACCGCGGTTCCTGGTGTGTCCGCTGTGCCGTGCGTGTGATCATTGCTTGTACATCCCTCTCACAGTGTCCGGAGCAAGTATGGTGGGTCTGACACACCAGTGTCAATGTGTTCTTTTTTCCATTTCCAGGAGTGTATTTCCGATGCAATCTCTGTGTTTCATCGTCAATATGAAGGTCCAAGGGATACAGTATACCTGAAGTGAAGCATCGGAATCTAAAACTGGTCTCACAGTAACGGCTTAAAACATAGACAGTAAGAAGAATAAGTCTTCTTGTACTTAAGTCGGCAATGTGCCTTTTGTATTTATTTCAGAAGCAATATCTGTGTTTCATCGTCATTATGATGGTCCAAGGGATACAGCAAACCTGAAGTGAAGCATCGGAATCTAATACTGTCCTCACATGAAAGGCTCAAATCATAGACAGTAACAAGAGTCAGTTTTGTTGTACTTGTGTCGGCATTGTGCCTTTTGTATTTATTTCAGATGAATTTCTGTGTTTCATCGTCAATATGAAGGTCCAAGGGATACAGTAAAACTGAGGTGAAGCATCGGAATCTAAAAATGGTCTCACAGGAAAGGCTCAAATCATAGACAGTAAGAAGAGTCAGGCTTCTTGTACTTAAGTCGGCATTGTGCCTTTTGTACTTATTTCCGATGCCATTTCTGTGTTCGATCGTCAATATGAAGGTCCAAGGGATACAATAAACCTGAAGTGAAGCATCGGAATCTATAACTGGTCTCACAGGAAAGGCTCAAAGCACAGACAGGTAGAAGAGTCAGTCTTCTTTAACTTAAGTTGACATTGTGCCTTTTGTGTTTATTTCCGATGCAATAACTGTGTTTCATCGTCAAAATGAAGGTCCAAGGGATACAGTAAACCTGAGGTGAAGCATCGGAATCTAAAACAGGCCTCACAGTAAGGCTCAAATCATAGACAGGAAGAAGAGTTTTTCTTCTTGTACTTAAAGCGGCATTGTGTCTTTAGTATTTATTTCCGATGCAATTTCTGTGTTTCGAAGTCAATATAAAAGTCCAAGGGATACAGTAAACCGATGTGAAGCATCGGAATCTAAAACTGGCACCACAGGAAAGGCTCAAATCATAGACAGTAAGAAGAGACAGTCTTCTTGTATTTAAGTAGGCATTGTGCCTTTTGTATTTATTTCCGATGCAATTTCTGTGTTTCATCGTCAATATGAAGGTCCAAGGGATACAGTAAACCTGAGGTGAAGCATCGTAATCTAAAACTGGTCTCACAGGAAAGGCTCAAATCAAAGACAGCAAGAAGAGTCAGTCTTCTTTAACTTATGTCCGCATTGTGCCTTTTGTATTTAATTCCGTTGCAATTGTCTGTGTTTCATCGTCAATATGAAAGTCCGAGGGATCCAGTAAACCTGACGTGAAGCATCGTAATCTAAAACTTGTCTCACAGGAAAGGCTCAAATCACAGACAGTAAGAAGAGTCAGTCTTCTTTAACTAATGTCCGCATTGTGCCTTTTGTATTTAATTCCGTTGCAATTGTCTGTATTTCATCGTCAATATGAAGGTCCAAGGGATACAGTAAACCTGAGGTGAAGCATCGGAATGTAATACTGGCCTCACAGGAAAGGCTCAAATCATAGGCAGTAAGAAGAGTCAGTTTTGTTGTACTTAAGTCGGCATTGTGCCTTTTGTATTTATTTCCGATGAATTTTTGTGTTTCATCGTCAACATGAAGGTCCATAGGATACAGTAAACTTGAGGTGAAGCATCTGAATCTAAAACTGGTGTCACAGGAAAGACTCGAATCATAGACAGTAAGAAGTGTCATTCTTCTTGTATTTAAGTAGGCATTGTGCCTTTTGTATTTATTTTCGTTGCAATTTCTGAGTTTCATCGTCAATATGAAGGTCCAAGGGATACAGTAAACCTGAGGTGAGGCATCGGAATCTAAAAATGGCCTCACAAGAAAGGCTCAAATCATAGACAGTAAGAAGAGTCAGCCTTCTTGTACTTAAGTCGGCATTGTGCCTTTTGTATTTATTTCCGATGCCATTTCTGTGTTTGATCGTCAATATGAAGGTCCAAGGGATACAGTAAACCTGAGGTGAAGCATCGAAATCTAAAATTGGTCTCACAGGAAAGGTTCAAATCATAGACAGTAAGAACAGTCAGTCTTATATAACTTATGTCGGCATTGTGCCTTTTGTATTTAATTCGGATGCAATTTCTGTGTTTCATCGTCAATATGATGGTCCAAAGGATACAATAAACCTGAAGTGTAGCATCGGAATCTATAACTGGTCTCACAGGAAAGGCTCAAAACACAGACAGGAAGAAGAGTCAGTCTTCTTTAACTTAAGTTGACATTGTGCCTTTTGTGTTTATTTTCGATGCAATATCTGTGTTTCATCGTCAATATGAAGGTCCAAGGGATACAGTAAACCTGAGGTGTAGCATCGGAATCTAAAACAGGCCTCACAGGAAAGGCTCCAATCATAGACAGTAAGAAGAGTTTTTCTTCTTGTACTTAAAGCGGCATTGTGCCTTTAGTAATTATTTCCGATGCTATTTCTGTGTTTCAAAGTCAATATGAAAGCCCAAAGTATACAGTAAACCTGAAGTGAAGTATCGGAATCTAAAACTGGTCTCACACGAAAGGCTCAAATCACAGACAGCAAAAAGAGTTAGTCTTCTTTAACTTATGTCGGTATTGTGCCTTTTGTATTTAATTCCGTAGCAATTGTCTGTGTTTCATTGTCAATATAAAGGTCCAAGGGATACAGTAAACCTGAGATGAAGCATCTGAATCTAATACTGGCCTCACAGGAAAGGCTCAAATCATAGACTGTAAGAAGAGTCAGTCTTCTTGTACTTAAGTCGGCATTGTGCCTTTTGTATTTATATCCGATGCAATATCTGTGTTTCATCGTCAATATGATGGTCCTACGGATACACTAAACCTGATGTGAAGCATCGGAATCTAAAACTGGCCTCACAGGAGTGGCTCAAATCTTAGACAGTAAGAAGAGTCAGTCTTCTTGTATGTAAGTAGGCATTGTGCCTCTTGTATTTATTTCCGGTGCAATTTCTGTGTTTCGTCGTGAATATGAAGCTCCAAGGGATACAGTAAACCTGAGGTGAAGCATCGGAATCAAAAACTGGTCTCACAGGAAAGGCTCAAATCATAGACAGTAAGAACATTCAGTCTTCTTTAACTTAAGTCGGCATTGTGCCTTTTGTATTTAATTCGGATGCAATTTCTGTGTTTCATCGTCAATATGTAGGTCCAAGGGATACAATAAAAATGAAGTGAAGCATCGGAAACAAAAACTGGTCTCACAGGAAAGGCACAAATTACAGACAGTAAGAAGAGTCAGTCTTCTTTAACTTAAGTCGGCATTGTGCCTTTTGTATTTAATTCCGATGCAATTTCTGTGTTTCATCGTCAATATGAAGGTCCAAGGGATACAGTAAACCTGATGTGAAGCATCGGAATCTAAAACTGGCCTCACAGGAAAGGCTTGAATCATAGACAGTAAGAAGAGTTAGTATTCTTGTATTTAAGTAGGCATTGTGCCTTTTGTATTTATTTCCGATGCAATTTTTGTGTTTTATCGTCAATATGGAGGTCCAAGGGACACAATAAACCTGAAGTGAGGCATCTGAATCTATAACTGGTCTCACAGGAAAGGCTCGAAACGCAGACAGGAAGAAGAGTCAGTCTTCTTTAACTTAAGTCGGCATTGTGCCTTTTGTATATAATTCCGTAGCAATTGTCTGTGTTTCATTGTTAATATGAAGGTCCAAGAGAGACGGTAAACCTGAGGTGAAGCATCGGAATCTAATACTGGCCTCACAGGAAGGGCTCAAGTCATAGACAGTAAGAAGAGTTATTCTTCTTTAACTTAAGTCGCTATTGTGCATTTTTTATTTAATTCCGTTGCAATTGATTGTGTTTCAACGTCAATATGAAGGTCCAAGGGATCCAGTAAACCTGAAGTGAAGCATCGGATCTAAAAGTGGCCTCACAGGAAAGGCTCAGATCGTAGACAGTAAGAAGAGTCAGTCTTCTGCTACTTAAGTCGGCATTGTGACTTTTGTATTTATTTCCGATGCAATCTCTGTGTTTCATCGTCAATACGAAAGTCCAAGGGATACAGTAAACTTGATGTCAAGCATCGGAAACTATAACTGGCCTCACTGGAAAGGCTCAAATCATAGAGAGTAAGAAGAGTCAGTCTTCTTGTACTTAAGTCGGCATCATGCCTTTTGTATTTACTTATGATGCCGTGTCTGTGTTTCATCGTCAATATGAAGGTCCAAGGGATACAGTAAACCTGAGGTGAAGCATCAAAATCTATGATTAGCCTCACAGCAAAGTCGCAAATCACAGACAGGAAGAAGAGTCAGTCTTCTTTAACTTAAGTTGTCATTGTGACTTTTGTGTATATTTCCGATGCAATATCTGTGTTTCATCGTCAATATGAAGGTCCAAGGGATACAGTGAACCTGAGGTGAAGCATCGGAATCTAAAACAGGCCTCACAGGAAAGGCTCAAATCATAGACAGTAAGAAGAGTTTTTGTTCTTGTACTTAAAGCGGCATTGTGTCTTTAGTATTTACTTCCGATGCAATTTCTGTGTTTCAGAGTCAATATGAAGGTCCAACGGATACAGTAAACCGGATGTGAAGCATCGGAATCTAAATCTGGCGTCAAAGGAAAGGCTCAAATCATAGACAGTAAGAAGAGTCAGTCTTCTTGTATTTAAGTAGGCATTGTGCCTTTTGTATTTATTTCCGATGCAATTTCTGTGTTTCTTCGTCAATATGAAGGTCCAAGGGATACAGTAAACCTGAGGTGAAGCATCGTAATCTAAAACTGGTCTCACAGGAAAGGCTCAAATCACAGACAGTAAGATGAGTCAGTCTTCTTTAACTTATGTCCGCATTGTGCCTTTTGTATTATTTCCGTTGCAATTGTCTGTGTTTCATCGTGATTATGAAGGTCCAAGGGATACAGTAAACCTGAGGTGAAGCATCGTAATCTAAAACTGGTCTCACAGGAAAGGCTCAAATCACA
Organism: Schistocerca piceifrons; assembly: GCF_021461385.2. Taxonomy (NCBI): domain Eukaryota; kingdom Metazoa; phylum Arthropoda; class Insecta; order Orthoptera; family Acrididae; genus Schistocerca; species Schistocerca piceifrons. The sequence goes on along the minus strand of NW_025727684.1, from coordinate 1,507,414 downwards.
GACAATAAGAAGTGTCAGTCTTCTTTAACTTATGTCCGCATTGTGCCTTTTGTATTCAATTCCGTTGCAATTGTCTGTATTTCATCGTCAATATGAAGTTCCAAGGGATACAGTAAACCTGAGGTGAAGCATCGGAATGTAATACTGGCCTCACAGAAAAGACTCGAATCATAGACACTAAGAAGAGTCAGTCTTCTTGTATTTAAGTAGGCATTGTACCTTTTGTATTTATTTCCGTTGCAATCTCTGTGTTTCATCGTCAATATGAAGGTCCAACGGATATAGTAAACCTGAGGTGAAGCATCGGAATCTAAAACTGGCCTCAGAGGAAAGACTCGAATCATAGACAGTAAGAAGAGTCAGTCTTCTTGTATTTAAGTAGGCATTGTGCCTTTTGTATTTATTTCCGTTGCAATTTCTGTGTTTCATCGTCAATATGAAGGTCCAAGCGATACAGTAAACATGAGGTGAAGCATCGGAATCTAATACTGGCCTCACAGGAAAGGCTCAAATCATAGACAGTAAGAAGAGTCACTCCTCTTGTATGTAAGTAGGCATTGAGCCTCTTGTATTTATTTCCGGCGTTATTTCAGTGTTACATCGTCAATATGAAGGTCCAAGGGATACACTAAACCTGATGTGAAGCATCGGAATCTAAAACTGGCCTCACAGGAAAGGCTCAAATCATAGACTGTAAGAAGGGTTAGTCTTCTTGTATTTAAGTGGGCATTGTGCCCTCTGTATTTATTTCCGATGCAATATCTGTGTTTCATCGTCAATATGGAGGGCCAAGGGATACAGTAAACCTAATGTGAAGCATCGGAATCTAAAACTGGCCTCACAGGAAAGGCTCAAATCATAGACAGTAAAATGAGTCAGTCTTCTTGTATTTAAGTAGGCATTGTGCCTTTTGTATTTATTTCCGATGCAATTTCTCTGTTTCATCGTCAATATAAAGGTCCAAGGGATACAGTAAACCTGAGGTAAAGCATCGTAATCTAAAACTGGTCTCACAGGAAAGGCTCAAATCACAGACAGTAAGAAGGGTCAGCCTTCTTTAACTTATGTCCGCATTGTGCCTTTTGTATTTAATTACGTTGCAATTGTCTGTATTTCATCGTCAATATGAAGGTGCAAGGGATACAGTAAACCTGAGGTGAAGCATCGGAATGTAATACTGGCCTCACAAGAAAGGGTCAAATCATTTACAGTAAGAAGAGTCAGTTTTGTTGTACTTAAGTCGGCATTGTGCCTTTTGTATTTATTTCCGATGAATTTCTGTGTTTCATCGTCAATATGAAGGTCCAAGGGACACAGTAAACCTGAGGTGAAGCATCGGAATTTAAACTGGTGTCACAGGAACGACTCGAATCATAGACAGTAAGAAGAGTCAGTCTTCTTGTATTTAAGTAGGCATTGTGCCTTTTGTATTTATTTCCGATGCAATTTCTGTGTTTCATCGTCAATATGTAGGTCCAAGAGATACAGTAAACCTGAGGTGAAGCATCCGAATCTAAAAATGGCCTCACAGGAGAGGCTCAAATCATAGACAGTAAGAAGAATCAGTCTTCTTGTATGTAAGTAGGCATTGGGCGTCTTGTATTTATTTCCGGCACAATTTCAATGTTTCATCGTCAATATGAAGGTCCAAGGGATACAGTAAACCTGAGGTGAAGCATCGGAATCTAAAACTGGCCTCACAGGAAAGGCTCAAATCACAGTCAGTAAGAAGAGTCAGTCTTCTTTAACTTTAGTTGGCATTGTGAATTTGATTTTAATTGCGATGCAATTTCTGTGTTTCATCGTCAATATGTAGGTCCAAGGGCTACAATAAACCTGAAGTGAAGCATCGGAATCAAAAACTGGTCTCACAGGAAATGCTCAAATCACAGACAGTAAGAAGAGTTAGTCTTCTTTAACTTGAGTCGGCATTGTGCATTTTGTATTTAATTCCGTTGCAATTGATTGTGTTTCAACGTCAATATACAGTAAACCTGAGGTGAAGCATCGGAATTTATCATTGGCCTCACAGGAAAGGCTCAAATCATAGACAGTAAGAAGATTCAGTCTTCTTGTATGTAAGTATTCATTGAGCCTCTTGTATATATTTCCGGTGTTATTTCAGTGTTACATCTTCAATATGAAGGTCCAAGGGATACACTAAACCTGATGTGAAGCATCGGAATCTAAAACTGGCCTCACAGGAAAGGCTCAAATCATAGACAGTAAGAAGGGTCAGACTTCTTGTATTTAAGTAGGCATTGTGCCCTTTGTATTTATTTCCGATGCAATTTCTGTGTTTCATCGTCAATATGAAGGTCCAAGGGATAGAGTTAACCTGAGGTGAAGCATCGGAATCTAAAAATGGCCTCACAGGAAAGGCTTAAAACATAGACAGTAAGAAGAGTCAGTCTTCTTGTACTTAAGTCGGCATTGTGCCTTTATTTATTTCCGATGCAATTTCTGTGTTTCATCGTCAATATGAAGGTCCAAGGGATACAGTAAACCTGAGGTGAAGCATCGTAATCTAAAACTGGTCTCACAGGAAAGGCTTAAATCACAGACAGTAAGAAGGGTCAGCCTTCTTTAACTTATGTGCGTATTGTGCCTTTTGTATTTAATTCCGTTGCAATTGTCTGTGTTTCATCGTCAATATGAAGGTCCAAGGGATACAGTAAACCTGAGGTGAAGCATCGGAATGTAATACTGCCTCACAGGAAAGGCTCAAATCATTGACACTAAGAAGAGTTTTTCTTCTTGTACTTATAGCGGCTTTGTGCCTTTAGTATTTATTTGCGATGCAATTTCTGTGTTTCAAAGTCAATATGAAGGCCCAAGGGATATAGTAAACCTGAAGTGAAGCATCGGAATCTAAAACTGGTCTCACAGGAAAGGCTCAAATCACAGACAGTAAGAAGAGTTAGTCTTCTTTAACTTAAGTCAGCATTGTGCCTTTTGTATATAATTCCGTATCAATTGTCTGTATTTCATTGTCAATATGAAGGACCAAGAGATACGGTAAACCTGAGGTGAAGCATCGGAATCTAATACTGGCCTCACAGGAAGGGCTCAAGTCATAGACAGTAAGAAGAGTTAGTCTTCTTTAACTTAAGTCGCCATTGTGCATTTTTTATTAAATTCCGTTGCAATTGATTGTTTTTCAACGTCAATATGAAGGTCCAAGGGATCCAGTAAACCTGAAGTGAAGCTTCGGAATCTAAAACTGGTCTCACAGCAAAGGCTCAAATCACAGACATTGAGAAAAGTCAGTCTTCTTAAACTTAAGTACACATTGTGCCTTTTATATTTATTTCGGATGGAATATATGTGTTTCATCGTCAATATGAAGGCCCAAGGGATAAAGTAAACCTGAAGTGAAGCATCGGAATCTAAAACTGGTCTCACAGCAAAGGATCAAATCACAGACAGTAAGAAGAGTCAGTCTTCTTAAACTTAAGTCGACATTGTGGATTTTGTAATTAATTCCGATGCAATTTCTGTGTTTCATTGTCAATATGAAGGCCCAAGGGAAACAGTAAACCTGAGGTGAAGCATCGAAATCTAAAAGTGGCCTCACAGGAAAGGCTCAAATCGTAGACAGTAAGAAGAGTCAGTCTTCTTCTACTTAGGTCGGCATTGTGACTTTTGTATTTATTTCCGATGCAATCTCTGTGTTTCATCGTCAATATGAAAGTCCAAGGGATACAGTAAACCTGACGTCAAGCATCGGAAACTATAACTGGCCTCACAGGAAAGGCTCAAATCATAGAGAGTAAGAAGAGTCAGTCTTCTTGTATTTAAGTAGGCATTGTGCTTTTTGTATTTTTTTTCGAATCAATTTCTGCGTTTCATCGACAACATGAAGGTCCACGGGATGCAGTAAACCAGTGGTAATGCATCAGAATCTAAAACTGGCCTCACAGGAAAGGCTCAAATCATAGACAGTAAGAAGAGTCAGTCTTCTTGTACTTAAGTCGGCATCATGCCTTTTGTATTTACTTCCGATGCCGTGTCTGTGTTTCATCGTCAATATGAAGGTCCAATGGATACAGTAAACCTGAGGTGAAGCACCGGAATTTTAAACTGGTCTCACAGGAAAGGCTCAAAGCATAGACAGTAAGAAGAGTCAGTCTTCTTGTACTTAAGTCGGCATTGTGACTTTTGTATATAATTCCGATGCTATTTCTGTATTTCAGCGTGACTATGAAGGAACAAGGGATACAGTAAACCTGAAGTGAAGCGTCAGAATCTATAACTGTTTTCACAGGAAAGGCTCAAAACATAGACGGTAAGAAAAGACGGTCTTCTTGTACTTAAGTCGGCATTGTGCATTTAGTATTTATTTCCGATGGAATTTCTGTGTTTCATCGTCAATATGAAGGCGCAAGGGATACGGTAAACCTGAAGTGTAGCATCGGAAACTAAAACTGGTCTCACAGGAAAAGCTCAAATCTCAGAAAGGAAGAAGAGTCAGTTTTGTTGTACTTAAGTCGGCATTGTGCCTTTTGTATTTATTTCTGATGAATTTCTGTGTTTCATCGTCAATATGAAGGTCCAAGGTATTCAGTAAACCTGAGGTTAAGCATCGGAATCTAAAACTAACCTCATAGGAAAGACTCGAATCATAGACAGTAAGAAGGGCCAGTCTTCTTGTATTTAAGCAGGCAATGTGCGTTTAGTATTTATTTCCGATGCAATTTCTGTGTTTCATCGGCAATATGAAGGTCCAAGGGATACAGTAAACCTGAGGTGAAGCATCGGAATCTAAAAATGGCCTCACAGGAAAGGCTCAAAACATAGACAGTAAGAAGAGTCAGTCTTCTTGTACTTAAGTCGGCATTGTGCCTTTTGTACTTATTTCCGATGCCATTTCTGAGTTCATTCGTCAATATGAAGGTCCAAGGGATACAATAAACCTGAAGTGAAGCATCGGAATCTATAACTGGTCTCACAGGAAGGGCTCAAAACACAGACAGGAAGAAGAGTCAGTCTTCTTTAACTTAAGTTGTCATTGAGCCTTTTGTGTTTATTTCCGATGCAATATCTGTGTTTCATCGTCAATATGAAGGTCCAAGGGATTCAGTGAACCTGAGGTGAAGCATCGGAATCTAAAACAGGCCTCACAGGAAAGGCTCAAATCATAGACAGTAAGAAGAGTTTTTCTTCTTGTACTTAAAGCGGCATTATGTCTTTAGTATTTATTTCCGATGCAATTTCTGTGTTTCAAAGTCAATATGAAGGTCCAACGGATACAGTAAACCGGATGTGAAGCATCGGATTCTAAATCTGGCGTCAAAGGAAAGGCTCAATTCATAGACAGTAAGAAGAGTCAGTCTTCTTGTATTTAAGTAGGCATTGTGCCTTTTGTATTTATTTCCGATGCAATTTCTGTGTTTCATCGTCAATATGAAAGTCCAAGGGATACAGTAAACCTGAGGTGAACCATTGTAATCTAAAACTGGTCTCACAGGAAAGGCTCAAATCACAGACAGTAAGAAGAGTCAGTCTTCTTTAACTTATGTCCGCATTGTGCCTTTTTGTATTTAATTCCGTTGCAATTGTCTGTGTTTCATCGTCAATATGAAGGTCCAAGGGATACAGTAAACCTGAGGTGAAGCATCGTAATCTAAAACTGGTCTCACAGGAAAGGCTCAAATCACAGACAATAAGAAGAGTCAGTCTTCTTTAACTTATGTCCACATTGTGCATTTTGTATTTAATTCCGTTGTAATTGTCTGTATTTCATCGTCAATATGAAGGTCCAAGGGATACAGTAAACCTGAGGTGAAGCATCGGAATGTAATACTGGCCTCACAGAAAAGACTCGAATCATAGACACTAAGAAGAGTCAGTCTTCTTGTATTTAAGTAGGCATTGTACTTTTGTATTTATTTCCGTTGCAATCACTGTGTTTCATCGTCAATATGAAGGTCCAAGGGATATAGTAAACCTGAGGTGAAGCATCGGAATCTAAAACTGGCCTCACAGGAAAGACTCGAATCATAGACAGTAAGAAGAGTCAGTCTTCTTGTATTTAAGTAGGCATTGTGCCTTTTGTATTTATTTCCGTTGCAATTTCTATGTTTCATCGTCAATATGAAGGTCCAAGGGATACAGTAAACCTGAGGTGAAGCATCGGTATCTAAAAATGGCCTCACAAGAGAGGCTCAAATCATAGACAGTAAGAAGAGTCAGCCTTCTTGTACTTAAGTCGGCGTTGTGCCTTTTGTATTTATTTCCGATGCCATTTCTGTGTTTGGTCGTCAATATGAAGGTCCAAGGGATACAGTAAACCTGAGGTGAAGCATCGGAATCTAATACTGGCCTCACAGGAAAGGCTCAAATCATAGACAGTAAGAAGAGTCACTCCTCTTGTATGTAAGTAGGCATTGAGCCTCTTGTATTTATTTCCGGCGTTATTTTAGTGTTACATCGTCAATATGAAGGTCCAAGGGATACACTAAACCTGATGTGAAGCATCGGAATCTAAAACTGGCCTCACAGGAAAGGCTCAAATCATAGACAGTAAGAAGGGTTAGTCTTCTTGTATTTAAGTAGGCATTGTGCCCTTTGTATTTATTTCCGATGCAATTTCTGTGTTTCATCGTCACTATGAAGGGCCAAGGGATACAGTAAACCTGAGGTGAAGCATCGGAATCTAAAACTGGTCTCACAGGAAAGGCTCAAATCATAGTCAGTAAGGAGAGTCAGTCTTCTTTAACTTTAGTCGGCATTTAGCCTTTTGTATTTAATCGCGATGCAATTTCTGTGTTTCATCGTCAATATGTAGGTCCAAGGGATACAATAAACATGAAGTGAAGCATCGGAATCAAAAACTGGTCTCACAGGAAATGCTCAAATCACAGACAGTAAGAAGAGTTAGTCTTCTTTAACTTGAGTCGGCATTGTACATTTTGTATTTAATTCAGTTGCAATTGATTGTGTTTCAACGTCAATATGAAGGACCAAGGGATACAGTAAACCTGAGGTGAAGCATCAGAATCTAAAACAGGCCTCACAGGAAAGGCTCAAATCATAGACAGTAAGAAGAGTTTTTCTTCTTGTACTTAAAGCGGCATTGTGTCTTTAGTATTTATTTCCGATGCAATTTCTGTGTTTCAGAGTCAATATGAAGGTCCAACGGATACAGTAAACCTGATGTGAAGCATCGGAATCTAAAATTGGCGTCACTGGAAAGGCTCAAATCATTGACAGTAAGAAGAGTCAGTCTTCTTGTATTTAAGTAGGCATTGTGCCTTTTGTATTTAATTGCGATGCAATTTCTGTGTTTCATCGTCAATATGAGGTTCCAAGGGATACACTAAACCTGATGTGATGCATCGGAATCTAAAACGGGCCTCACAGGAAAGGCTCAAATCATAGACAGTAAGAAGAGTCACTCTTGTTGTATGTAAGTAGGCATTGAGCCTCTTGTATTTATTTCCGGCGTTATTTCAGTGTTACATCGTCAATATGAAAGTCCAAGGGATACACTAAACCTGATGTGAAGCATCGGAATCTAAAACTGGCCTCACAGGAAAGGCTCAAATTATAGACAGTAAGAAGGGTCAGCCTTCTTTAACTTATGCCCGCATTGTGCCTTTTGTATTTAATTCCGTTGCAATTGTCTGTATTTCTTCGTCAATATGAAGGTCCAAGGGATACAGTAAACCTGAGGTGAAGCATCGGAATGTAATACTGGCCTCACAAGAAAGGCTCAAATCATAGACAGTAAGAAGAGTCAGTTTTGTTGTACTTAAGTCGGCATTGTGCCTTTTGTATTTATTTACAATGAATTTCTGTGTTTCATCGACAATATGAAGGTCCAAGGGACACAGTAAACCTAAGGTGAAGCATCGGAATTTAAACTGGTGTCACAGGAAAGACTCGAATCATAGAGAGTAAGAAGAGTCAGTCTTCTTGTATTTAAGTAGGCATTGTGCGTTTTGTATTTATTTCCGATGCAATTTCTGTGTTTCATCGTCAATATGAAGGTCCAAGAGAGACAGTAAACCTGAGGTGAAGCATCCGAATACAAAAATGGCCTCACAGGAGAGGCTCAAATCATAGACAGTAAGAAGAGTCAGTCTTCTTGTATGTAAGTAGGCATTGTGCTTCTTGTATTTATTTCCGGCACAATTTCAATGCTTCATCGTCAATATGAAGGTCCAAGGGACACAGTAAACCTGAGGTGAGGCATCGGAATCTTAAACTGGCCTCACAGGAACGGCTCAAATCATAGACAGTAAGAGGTTTCAGTCTTCTTGTACGTAAGTAGGCATTGAGCCTCTTGTATTTATTTCCGGTATTATTTCAGTGTTACATCTTCAATATGAAGGTCCAAGGGATACACTAAACCTAATGTGAAGCATCGGAATCTAAAACTGGCCTCACAGGAAAGGCTCAAATTATAGACAGTAAGAAGGGTCAGCCTTCTTTAACTTATGTCCGCATTGTGCCTTTTGTATTTAATTCCGTTGCAATTGTCTGTATTTCATCGCCAATATGAAGGTCCAAGGGATACAGTAAACCTGAGGTGAAGCATCGGAATGTAATACTGGCCTCACAAGAAAGGCTCAAATCATAGACAGTAAGAAGAGTCAGTTTTGTTGTCCTTAAGTCGGCATTGTGCCTTTTGTATTTATTTCCGATGAATTTCTGTGTTTCATCGACAATATGAAGGTCCAAGGGACACAGTAAACCTAAGGTGAAGCATCGGAATTTAAACTGGTGTCACAGGAAAGACTCGAATCATAGACAGTAGGAAGAGTCAGTCTTCTTGTATTAAAGTAGGCATTGTGCGTATTGTATTTATTTCCGATGCAATTTCTGTGTTTCATCGTCAATATGAAGGTCCAAGAGATACAGTAAACCTGAGGTGAAGCATCCGAATATAAAAATGGCCTCACAGGAAAGGCTCAAATCATAGACAGTAAGAAGAATCAGTCTTCTTGTATGTAAGTAGGCATTGGGCCTCTTGTATTTATTTCCGGCACAATTTCAATGTTTCATCGTCAATATGAAGGTCCAAGGGATACAGTAAACCTGAGGTGAAGCATCGGAATCTAAAACTGGCCTCACAGGAAAGGCTTAAATCACAGTCAGTAAGAAGAGTCAGTCTTCTTTAACTTTAGTTGGCATTGTGAATTTGATTTTAATTGCGATGCAATTTCTGTGTTTCATCGTCAATATGTAGGTCCAAGGGCTACAATAAACCTGAAGTGAAGCATCGGAATCAAAAACTGGTCTCACAGGAAATGCTCAAATCACAGACAGTAAGAAGAGTTAGTCTTCTTTAACTTGAGTCGGCATTGTGCATTTTGTATTTAATTCCGTTGCAATTGATTGTGTTTCAACGTCAATATACAGTAAACCTGAGGTGAAGCATCGGAATTTATCATTGGCCTCACAGGAAAGGCTCAAATCATAGACAGTAAGAAGATTCAGTCTTCTTGTATGTAAGTATTCATTGAGCCTCTTGTATATATTTCCGGTGTTATTTCAGTGTTACATCTTCAATATGAAGGTCCAAGGGATACACTAAACCTGATGTGAAGCATCGGAATCTAAAACTGGCCTCACAGGAAAGGCTCAAATCATAGACAGTAAGAAGGGTCAGACTTCTTGTATTTAAGTAGGCATTGTGCCTTTTGTATTTATTTCCGATGCAATTTCTGTGTTTCATCGTCAATATGAAGGTCCAAGGGATAGAGTTAACCTGAGGTGAAGCATCGGAATCTAAAAATGACCTCACAGGAAAGGCTCAAAACATAGACAGTAAGAAGAGTCAGTCTTCTTGTACTTAAGTCGGCATTGTGCCTTTATTTATTTCCGATGCAATTTCTGTGTTTCATCGTCAATATGAAGGTCCAAGGGATACAGTAAACCTGAGGTGAAGCATCGTAATCTAAAACTGGTCTCACAGGAAAGGCTTAAATCACAGACAGTAAGAAGGGTCAGCCTTCTTTAACTTATGTGCGTATTGTGCCTTTTGTATTTAATTCCGTTGCAATTGTCTGTGTTTCATCGTCAATATGAAGGTCCAAGGGATACAGTAAACCTGAGGTGAAGCATCGGAATGTAATACTGCCTCACAGGAAAGGCTCAAATCATTGACACTAAGAAGAGTTTTTCTTCTTGTACTTATAGCGGCTTTGTGCCTTTAGTATTTATTTGCGATGCAATTTCTGTGTTTCAAAGTCAATATGAAGGCCCAAGGGATATAGTAAACCTTAAGTGAAGCATCGGAATCTAAAACTGGTCTCACAGGAAAGGCTCAAATCACAGACAGTAAGAAGAGTTAGTCTTCTTTAACTTAAGTCAGCATTGTGCCTTTTGTATATAATTCCGTAGCAATTGTCTGTGTTTCATTGTCAATATGAAGGACCAAGAGATACGGTAAACCTGAGGTGAAGCATCGGAATCTAATACTGGCCTCACAGGAAGGGCTCAAGTCATAGACAGTAAGAAGAGTTAGTCTTCTTTAAATTAAGTCGCCATTGTGCATTTTTTATTAAATTCCGTTGCAATTGATTGTTTTTCAACGTCAATATGAAGGTCCAAGGGATCCAGTAAACCTGAAGTGAAGCTTCGGAATCTAAAACTGGTCTCACAGCAAAGGCTCAAATCACAGACATTGAGAAAAGTCAGTCTTCTTAAACTTAAGTACACATTGTGCCTTTTATATTTATTTCGGATGGAATATATGTGTTTCATCGTCAATATGAAGGCCCAAGGGATAAAGTAAACCTGAAGTGAAGCATCGGAATCTAAAACTGGTCTCACAGCAAAGGATCAAATCACAGACAGTAAGAAGAGTCAGTCTTCTTAAACTTAAGTCGACATTGTGGATTTTGTAATTAATTCCGATGCAATTTCTGTGTTTCATTGTCAATATGAAGGCCCAAGGGAAACAGTAAACCTGAGGTGAAGCATAGAAATCTAAAAGTGGCCTCACAGGAAAGGCTCAAATCGTAGACAGTAAGAAGAGTCAGTCTTCTTTTACTTAAGTCGGCATTGTGACTTTTGTATTTATTTCCGATGCAATCTCTGTGTTTCATCGTCAATATGAAAGTCCAAGGGATACAGTAAACCTGACGTCAAGCATCGGAAACTATAACTGGCCTCACAGGAAAGGCTCAAATCATAGAGAGTAAGAAGAGTCAGTCTTCTTGTATTTAAGTAGGCATTGTGCCTTTTGTATTTTTTTTCGAATCAATTTCTGCGTTTCATCGACAACATGAAGGTCCACGGGATACAGTAAACCAGTGGTAATGCATCGGAATCTAAAACTGGCCTCACAGGAAAGGCTCAAATCATAGACAGTAAGAAGAGTCAGTCTTCTTGTACTTAAGTCGGCATCATGCCTTTTGTATTTACTTCCGATGCCGTGTCTGTGTTTCATCGTCAATATGAAGGTCCAATGTATACAGTAAACCTGAGGTGAAGCACCGGAATTTTAAACTGGTCTCACAGGAAAGGCTCAAAGCATAGACAGTAAGAAGAGTCAGTCTTCTTGTACTTAAGTCGGCATTGTGACTTTTGTATATAATTCCGATGCTATTTCTGTATTTCAGCGTGACTATGAAGGAACAAGGGATACAGTAAACCTGAAGTGAAGCGTCAGAATCTATAACTGTTTTCACAGGAAAGGCTCAAAACATAGACGGTAAGAAAAGACGGTCTTCTTGTACTTAAGTCGGCATTGTGCATTTAGTATTTATTTCCGATGGAATTTCTGTGTTTCATCGTCAATATGAAGGCGCAAGGGATACGGTAAACCTGAAGTGTAGCATCGGAAACTAAAACTGGTCTCACAGGAAAAGCTCAAATCTCAGAAAGGAAGAAGAGTCAGTTTTGTTGTACTTAAGTCGGCATTGTGCCTTTTGTATTTATTTCTGATGAATTTCTGTGTTTCATCGTCAATATGAAGGTCCAAGGTATTCAGTAAACCTGAGGTTAAGCATCGGAATCTAAAACTAACCTCATAGGAAAGACTCGAATCATAGACAGTAAGAAGGGCCAGTCTTCTTGTATTTAAGCAGGCAATGTGCGTTTAGTATTTATTTCCGATGCAATTTCTGTGTTTCATCGTCAATATGAAGGTCCAAGGGATACAGTAAACCTGAGGTGAAGCATCGGAATCTAAAAATGGCCTCACAGGAAAGGCTCAAAACATAGACAGTAAGAAGAGTCAGTCTTCTTGTACTTAAGTCGGCATTGTGCCTTTTGTACTTATTTCCGATGCCATTTCTGAGTTCATTCGTCAATATGAAGGTCCAAGGGATACAATAAACCTGAAGTGAAGCATCGGAATCTATAACTGGTCTCACAGGAAGGGCTCAAAACACAGACAGGAAGAAGAGTCAGTCTTCTTTAACTTAAGTTGTCATTGAGCCTTTTGTGTTTATTTCCGATGCAATATCTGTGTTTCATCGTCAATATGAAGGTCCAAGGGATTCAGTGAACCTGAGGTGAAGCATCGGAATCTAAAACAGGCCTCACAGGAAAGGCTCAAATCATAGACAGTAAGAAGAGTTTTTCTTCTTGTACTTAAAGCGGCATTATGTCTTTAGTATTTATTTCCGATGCAATTTCTGTGTTTCAAAGTCAATATGAAGGTCCAACGGATACAGTAAACCGGATGTGAAGCATCGGATTCTAAATCTGGCGTCAAAGGAAAGGCTCAATTCATAGACAGTAAGAAGAGTCAGTCTTCTTGTATTTAAGTAGGCATTGTGCCTTTTGTATTTATTTCCGATGCAATTTCTGTGTTTCATCGTCAATATGAAAGTCCAAGGGATACAGTAAACCTGAGGTGAACCATTGTAATCTAAAACTGGTCTCACAGGAAAGGCTCAAATCACAGACAGTAAGAAGAGTCAGTCTTCTTTAACTTAAGTTGTCATTGAGCCTTTTGTGTTTATTTCCGATGCAATATCTGTGTTTCATCGTCAATATGAAGGTCCAAGGGATACAGTAAACCTGAGGTGAAGCATCGGAATGTAATACTGGCCTCACAGAAAAGACTCGAATCATAGACACTAAGAAGAGTCAGTCTTCTTGTATTTAAGTAGGCATTGTACTTTTGTATTTATTTCCGTTGCAATCACTGTGTTTCATCGTCAATATGAAGGTCCAAGGGATATAGTAAACCTGAGGTGAAGCATCGGAATCTAAAACTGGCCTCACAGGAAAGACTCGAATCATAGACAGTAAGAAGAGTCAGTCTTCTTGTATTTAAGTAGGCATTGTGCCTTTTGTATTTATTTCCGTTGCAATTTCTATGTTTCATCGTCAATATGAAGGTCCAAGGGATACAGTAAACCTGAGGTGAAGCATCGGTATCTAAAAATGGCCTCACAAGAGAGGCTCAAATCATAGACAGTAAGAAGAGTCAGCCTTCTTGTACTTAAGTCGGCGTTGTGCCTTTTGTATTTATTTCCGATGCCATTTCTGTGTTTGGTCGTCAATATGAAGGTCCAATGGATACAGTAAACCTGAGGTGAAGCATCGGAATCTAATACTGGCCTCACAGGAAAGGCTCAAATCATAGACAGTAAGAAGAGTCACTCCTCTTGTATGTAAGTAGGCATTGAGCCTCTTGTATTTATTTCCGGCGTTATTTTAGAGTTACATCGTCAATATGAAGGTCCAAGGGATACACTAAACCTGATGTGAAGCATCGGAATCTAAAACTGGCCTCACAGGAAAGGCTCAAATCATAGACAGTAAGAAGGGTTAGTCTTCTTGTATTTAAGTAGGCATTGTGCCCTTTGTATTTATTTCCGATGCAATTTCTGTGTTTCATCGTCACTATGAAGGGCCAAGGGATACAGTAAACCTGAGGTGAAGCATCGGAATCTAAAACTGGTCTCACAGGAAAGGCTCAAATCATAGTCAGTAAGGAGAGTCAGTCTTCTTTAACTTTAGTCGGCATTTAGCCTTTTGTATTTAATCGCGATGCAATTTCTGTGTTTCATCGTCAATATGTAGGTCCAAGGGATACAATAAACATGAAGTGAAGCATCGGAATCAAAAACTGGTCTCACAGGAAATGCTCAAATCACAGACAGTAAGAAGAGTTAGTCTTCTTTAACTTGAGTCGGCATTGTACATTTTGTATTTAATTCAGTTGCAATTGATTGTGTTTCAACGTCAATATGAAGGACCAAGGGATACAGTAAACCTGAGGTGAAGCATCAGAATCTAAAACAGGCCTCACAGGAAAGGCTCAAATCATAGACAGTAAGAAGAGTTTTTCTTCTTGTACTTAAAGCGGCATTGTGTCTTTAGTATTTATTTCCGATGCAATTTCTGTGTTTCAGAGTCAATATGAAGGTCCAACGGATACAGTAAACCTGATGTGAAGCATCGGAATCTAAAATTGGCGTCACTGGAAAGGCTCAAATCATTGACAGTAAGAAGAGTCAGTCTTCTTGTATTTAAGTAGGCATTGTGCCTTTTGTATTTAATTGCGATGCAATTTCTGTGTTTCATCGTCAATATGAGGTTCCAAGGGATACACTAAACCTGATGTGATGCATCGGAATCTAAAACGGGCCTCACAGGAAAGGCTCAAATCATAGACAGTAAGAAGAGTCACTCTTGTTGTATGTAAGTAGGCATTGAGCCTCTTGTATTTATTTCCGGCGTTATTTCAGTGTTACATCGTCAATATGAAAGTCCAAGGGATACACTAAACCTGATGTGAAGCATCGGAATCTAAAACTGGCCTCACAGGAAAGGCTCAAATTATAGACAGTAAGAAGGGTCAGCCTTCTTTAACTTATGTCCGCATTGTGCCTTTTGTATTTAATTCCGTTGCAATTGTCTGTATTTCATCGTCAATATGAAGGTCCAAGGGATACAGTAAACCTGAGGTGAAGCATCGGAATGTAATACTGGCCTCACAAGAAAGGCTCAAATCATAGACAGTAAGAAGAGTCAGTTTTGTTGTACTTAAGTCGGCATTGTGCCTTTTGTATTTATTTACGATGAATTTCTGTGTTTCATCGACAATATGAAGGTCCAAGGGACACAGTAAACCTAAGGTGAAGCATCGGAATTTAAACTGGTGTCACAGGAAAGACTCGAATCATAGAGAGTAAGAAGAGTCAGTCTTCTTGTATTTAAGTAGGCATTGTGCGTTTTGTATTTATTTCCGATGCAATTTCTGTGTTTCATCGTCAATATGAAGGTCCAAGAGAGACAGTAAACCTGAGGTGAAGCATCCGAATACAAAAATGGCCTCACAGGAGAGGCTCAAATCATAGACAGTAAGAAGAGTCAGTCTTCTTGTATGTAAGTAGGCATTGTGCTTCTTGTATTTATTTCCGGCACAATTTCAATGCTTCATCGTCAATATGAAGGTCCAAGGGACACAGTAAACCTGAGGTGAAGCATCGGAATCTTAAACTGGCCTCACAGGAACGGCTCAAATCATAGACAGTAAGAGGTTTCAGTCTTCTTGTACGTAAGTAGGCATTGAGCCTCTTGTATTTATTTCCGGTATTATTTCAGTGTTACATCTTCAATATGAAGGTCCAAGGGATACACTAAACCTAATGTGAAGCATCGGAATCTAAAACTGGCCTCACAGGAAAGGCTCAAATTATAGACAGTAAGAAGGGTCAGCCTTCTTTAACTTATGTCCGCATTGTGCCTTTTGTATTTAATTCCGTTGCAATTGTCTGTATTTCATCGCCAATATGAAGGTCCAAGGGATACAGTAAACCTGAGGTGAAGCATCGGAATGTAATACAGGCCTCACAAGAAAGGCTCAAATCATAGACAGTAAGAAGAGTCAGTTTTGTTGTCCTTAAGTCGGCATTGTGCCTTTTGTATTTATTTCCGATGAATTTCTGTGTTTCATCGACAATATGAAGGTCCAAGGGACACAGTAAACCTAAGGTGAAGCATCGGAATTTAAACTGGTGTCACAGGAAAGACTCGAATCATAGACAGTAGGAAGAGTCAGTCTTCTTGTATTAAAGTAGGCATTGTGCGTATTGTATTTATTTCCGATGCAATTTCTGTGTTTCATCGTCAATATGAAGGTCCAAGAGATACAGTAAACCTGAGGTGAAGCATCCGAATATAAAAATGGCCTCACAGGAAAGGCTCAAATCATAGACAGTAAGAAGAGTAAGTCTTCTTGTATGTAAGTAGGCATTGTGCCTCTTGTATTTATTTCCGGCACAATTTCAATGTTTCATCGTCAATATGAAGGTCCAAGGGACACAGTAAACCTGAGGTGAAGCATCGGAATCTAAAACTGGCCTCACAGGAAAGGCTCAAATAATAGACAGTAAGAGGATTCAGTCTTCTTGTACGTAAGTAGGCATTGAGCCTCTTGTATTTATTTCCGGTATTATTTCAGTGTAACATCTTCAATATGAAGGTCCAAGGGATACACTAAACCTAATGTGAAGCATCGGAATCTAAAACTGGCCTCACAGGAAAGGCTCAAATTATAGACAGTAAGAAGGGTCAGCCTTCTTTAACTTATGTCCGCATTGTGCCTTTTGTATTTAATTCCGTTGCAATTGTCTGTATTTCATCGCCAATATGAAGGTCCAAGGGATACAGTAAACCTGAGGTGAAGCATCGGAATGTAATACTGGCCTCACAAGAAAGGCTCAAATCATAGACAGTAAGAAGAGTCAGTTTTGGTGTCCTTAAGTCGGCATTGTGCCTTTTGTATTTATTTCCGATGAATTTCTGTGTTTCATCGACAATATGAAGGTCCAAGGGACACAGTAAACCTAAGGTGAAGCATCGGAATTTAAACTGGTGTCACAGGAAAGACTCGAATCATAGACATTAAGAAGAGTCAGTCTTTTTGTATTTAAGTAGGCATTGTGCGTTTTGTATTTATTTCCGATGCAATTTCTGTGTTTCATCGTCAATATGAAGGTCCAAGAGATACAGTAAACCTGAGGTGAAGCATCCGAATCCAAAAATGGCCTCACAGGAGAGGCTCAAATCATAGACAGTAAGAAGAGTCAGTCTTCTTGTATGTAAGTAGGCATTGTGCCTCTTGTATTTATTTCCGGCACAATTTCAATGTTTCATCGTCAATATGAAGGTCCAAGGGACACAGTAAATCTGAGGTGAAGCATCGGAATCTAAAACTGGTGTCACAGGAAAGACTCGAATCATAGACAGTAAGAAGTGTCAGTCTTCTTGTATTTAAGTAGGCATTGGGCCTTTTGTATTTATTTGCGATGCAATTTCTGTGTTTCATCGTCAATATGAAGGTCCAAGAGATACAGTAAACCTGAGGTGAAGCATCCGAATCTAAAAATGGCCTCACAGGAAAGGCTCAAATCATAGACAGTAAGAAGAGTCAGTCTTCTTGTATGTAAGAAGGCATTGTGCCTCTTGTATTTATTTCCGGTACAATTTCAATGCTTCATCGTGAATATGAAGGTCCAAGGGATACAGTAAACCTGAGGTGAAGCATCGGAATCTAAAACTGGCCTCACAGGAAAGGCTCATATCATAGACAATAAGGAGAGTCAGTCTTCTTTAACTTAAGTCGGCATTGTGCCTTTTGTATTTAATTGCGATGCAATTTCTTTGTTTCATCGTCAATATGTAGGTCCAAGGGATAGAATAAACCTGAAGTGAAGCATCGGAATCAAAAACTGGTCTCACAGGAAATGCTCAAATCACAGACAGTAAGAAGAGTTAGCCTTCTTTAACTTGAGTCGGCATTGTGCATTTTGTATTTAATTCCGTTGCAATTGATTGTGTTTCAACGTCAATATGAAGGACCAAGGGATACAGTAAACCTGAGGTGAAGCATCGGAACCTATCATTGGCCTCACAGGAAAGGCTCAAATCATAGACAGTAAGAAGAGTCAGTCTTCTTGTACTTAAGTCGGCATTGTGCCTTTTGCATTTATTTCTGATGCAATTTCTGTGTTACATCGTCAATATGATGGTCCAAAGGATACACTGAACCTGATGTGAAGCATCGGAATCTAAAACTGGCCTCACAGGAGTGGCTCAAATCTTAGACAGTAAGAAGAGTCAGTCTTCTGGTATGTAAGCAGGCATTGTGCCTCTTGTATTTATTTCCGGTGCGATTTCAGAGTTTCATCGTGAATATGAAGGTCCAAGGGATACAGTAAACCTGAGGTGAAGCATCGGAATCAAAAACTAGTCTCACAGGAAAGTCTCAAATCATAGACAGTTAGAACAGTCAGTCTTCTTTAACTTAAGTCGGCATTGTGCCGTTTGTATTTAATTCAGATGCAATTTCTGTGTTTCATCGTCAATATGTAGGTCCAAGGGATACAATAAAAATGAAGTAAAGCACCAGAATCAGAAACTGGTCTCACAGGAAATGCATAAATAGCAGACAGTAAGAAGAGACAGTCTTCTTTAACTTAAGTCGGCATTGTGCCTTTTGTATTTAATTCCGATGCAATTTCTGTGTTTCACCGTCAATATGAAGGTCCAAGGGATACAGTAAACCTGAGGTGAAGCTTCGGAATCTAAAACTGGTCTCACAGGAAAGGCTCAAATCACAGACAGGAAGAAGAGTCAGTCTTCTTTATCTTAAGTCGGCATTGTGTCTTTTGTATTTATTTCCGATGAAATGTCTTTGTTTCATCGTAAATATGAAGGTCCGATGGTACAGTAAACCTCAGGTAAAGCATCAGAATCTAAAACTAGTCTCACAGAAAGGGCTCAAATTATAGACTGTAAGAAGACTCAGTCTTCTTGTACTTAAGTCAGCATTGTGCCTTTTGTAATGTTTTCCGATGCAATTTCTGTGTTTCATTGTCAATATGAAGGTCCAAGGGAAGGAGTAAACCTGAGATGAAGCATCGGAATCTAAAACTGGCATCACAGGAAAGGCTCAAATCAGAGACAGTAAGAAGAGTCATTCTTCTTGTATCTATGTCGGCATTGAGCCTTTTGTATTTAATTTCGAAGCAATTTCTGTGCTTCATCTTCAATATGAAGAGCCAAGCGATACAATAAACCTGAAGTGAACCATCGGAATCTAAAACTGGCCTCACAGGAAAGGCTCGAATCATAGACGGCAAGAAGAGTCAGTCTTTTTGTATTTAAGTAGGCATTGTGCCTTTTGTAGTTATTTCCGATGCAATTTCTGTGTTTCATCGTCAATATGAAGGTCCAAACGATATAGTAAATCTGAGGTGAAGCATCGGAATGTAAAACTGGCATCACAGGAAAGGCTCAAATCATAGACAGTAAGAGGAGTCAGCTTTCTTGTACTTAAGTCGGCATTGTGCCTTTTGTATTTATTTCTGATGCTTTTTCTGTGTTTCATCGTCAATATGAAGGTCCAAGGGATACAGTAAACCTGAGGTGAAGCATCGAAATCAAAAACTGGTCTCACAGGAAAGGCTCAAATCATAGACAGTAAGAACAGTCAGTCTTCTTTAACTTAAGTTGGCATTGTGCCTTTTGTGTTTATTTCCAATGCAATTTCTGTAATTCATCGTCAATATGAAGGTCCAAGGGATACAATAACCGTGAAGTGAAGCATCGGAATCTGAAACTGGTCTCACAGGAAAGGCTCAAATCACAGACAGGAAGAAGAGTCAGTCTACTTTAACTTAAGTCGGCATTGTGTCTTTTGTATTTATTTCCGACGCAATTTCTGTGTTTCATCGTCAATATGAAGGTCCAAGGGATACAGTAAACCTGAGGTGAAGCATCAGAATCTTAAACTAGTCTCACAGAAAGGACTTAAATTATGGACTGTAAGAAGAGTCAGTCTTCTTGTACTTAAGTCAGCATTGTGCCTTTTGTATTGATTTCCGATGCAATTTCTGTGTTTCGTTGTCAATATGAAGTTCCAAGTGAGACAGTAAACCTGAGGCGAAGCCTCGGAATCTAAAACTGGCCTCACAGGAAAGGCTCAAATTAGGGACAGTAAGAAGAGTCATTCTTCTTATATCAATGTCGGCATTGTGCCTTTTGTATTTAATTCCGATGCAATTTCTGTCTTTCATAGAAAATATGAAGGTGCAAGGGATACAGTAAACCTGAAGTGAAGCATCGGAATCTAGAACTGGTCTGACAGGAAAGGCTCAAATCATAGATAGTAAGAACAGTAAGTCTTCTTTAACTTAAGTCGGCATTGTGCCTTTTGTATTTAATTCGGATGCAATTCCTGTGTTTCATCGTCAATATGTAGATACAAGGAATACAATAAACCTGAAGTGAAGCATCGGAATCAAAATTTGGTCTTACATCAAAGGCACAAATCACAGACAAGAAGAAGAGTCAGTCTTTTTTAACTTAAGTTGGCATTATGCCGTTTGTGTTCATTTTTGATGCAATTTCTGTCTTACATCGTCAATATGAAGGTCCAAGGGATACAGTAAACCTGAGGTGAAGCATCGGAATCTAAAACTGTTCTCACAGGAAAGGCTCAAATAATAGACAGTAAGAAGAGTCAGTCTACTTGTACATAAGTCGGCATTGTGCCTTTTATATTTATTTCCGATGCAATTTCTGTTTCATCGTCAATATGAAGGTCCAAGGGATACACTAAACCTGTTGTGAAGCATCGGAATCTGAAACTGGCCACCCAGGAAAGGCTCAAATCTTAGACAGTAAGAAGAGTCAGTCTTCTTGTATGTAAGTAGGCATTGTGAATCTTGTATTTATTTCCGGTGCAATTTCAGTGTTTCATCACCAATATGAAGGACCAATTGATACAGTAAACCTGAGGTGAAGCATCGGAATCTAAAACTGGCCTCACAGGGAATGCTCAAATCATAGACAGTAAGAAGAGTCAGTCTTCTTGTACTTAAGTCGGCATTGTTCCTTTTGTATTTAGTTCGGATGCCATTTCTGTGTTTCATCGTCAATATGAAGGTCCAATGGATACAGTAAACCTGAGGTGAAGAATCGAAATCTGAAACTGGTCTCACACGAAAGGCTCAAATCATAGACTGTAAGAAGAGTCAGTCTTCTTTAACTTAAGTCGGCAATGTGCCTTTTGTATTTATTTACGGTGCAATTTCTGTGTTTCATCGTCAATATGCATGTCCAAGAGATACAGTAAACCTGAGGTGAAGCATCAGAATCTAAAACTGGTCTCACATAAAAGGCTCAAATTATAGACAGTAAGAAGAGTCAGTCTTCTTGTACTTATGTCGGCTTTGTGCCTTTTGTATTTAATTCCGATGCAATATCTGTGTTTCATAGCCAATATGAAGGTCCAAGGGATACAGTAAACCTGAAGTAAAGCATCGGAATCTAAAACTGGTCTCACAGGAAAGGCTCAAATCATTGACAGTAAGAAGAGTATACTTCTTGTACTTAAGTCGGCATTGTGCCTTTTGTATTTAATTCCGATGCAATTTGTGTGTTACATCGTCGATATGAAGGTCCAAGGGATCCAATAAATCCGAAGTGAAGCATCGTGATCTAAAACTGGTCATACAGGAAAGGCTCAAATCACAGACAGTAAGAAGAATCAATCTTATTTGACTTAAGTCCGCAATGAGCATTTTGTACTTAATTCCGATGCAATATCTGTGTTTCGTCGTCAATATGGAGGTCCAAGTTATACAGTAAACCTGAAGTGAAGCATCGAAAACTAAAACTGGTCTCACGGGAAAGACTCAAATCACAGACATGAAGAAGAGTCAGTCTTCTTTAACTAATGTCGGAATTGTGCCTTTTGTATTGAATTCCGATACAGTTTCTGTGTTTCTAAGCCATTATGAAGGTCCAAGAGATACAGTAAACCTTAGGTGTTGCATCGGAATTTAAAAGTGGCCTCACAGGAAAGGCTCAAACCATAGACAGTAAGAAGAGTCAGTCTTCTTGTACTTATGTCGGCATTGTGCCTTTTGTATTTATTTCCGATGCAATTTCTGTGTTTCATCGTCAATAGGAAGGTCCAAGGGATAAACTAAACCTGATGTGAAGCATCGGAATCTAAAACTGGCCTCATGGCAAAGGCTCAAATCATAGACAGTAAGAAGAGTCAGTCTTCTTGTATGTAAGTAGGCATTGTGCCTGTTGTATTAATTTCGAGTGCAATTTCAGTGTTTCATCGTCAATATTAAGGTCCAAGGGATACAGTAAACCTGTGGCGAAGCATCGGACTCTAAAACTGGCCTCACAGGAAAGGCTCAAATCATAAACAGTAAGAAGAGTCAGTCTTTTTGTACTTAAGTCGGCATTGTGCCTATTGTATTTATTTCCGATGCAATTTCTGTGTTTCGTCGTCATTATGAAGGCCTAAAGGGTACAGTAAACCTGAAGTGAAGCATCCGAATCTAAAACTGGTCTCACAGGAAAGGCGCAATTCACAGACAGTGAGAGGAGTCAGTCTTCTTTAATTTATGTCGGCAATGTGCCTTTTGTATTTAATTTCGTTACAATTGTCTGTGTTTCATCGTCAATATGAAGGTCCAAGGATACAGTAAACCTGAGCTGAAGCATCGGAATCTAAAACTGGCCTCACAGAAAAAACTCAAATCATAGACAGTAAGGAGAGTCAGTCTTCTTGTACTTAAGTCGGCATTGTGCCTTTTGTATTTATTTCCGATGCAATATCTGTGTCTCATCGTCAATATGAAGGTCCAAGGGATAGACTAAACCTGATGTGAAGCATCGGAAACTAAAACTGGCCGCCCGGGAAAGTCTCAAATCATAGACAGTAAGAAGAGTCAGTCTTCTTGTATGTAAGTAGGCAATGTGCCTCTTGTATTAATTTCCAGTGCAATTTCTGTGTTTCATCGTCAATATTAAGGTCCAAGGGATACAGTAAACCTGTGGTGAAGCATCAGCATCTAAAACTGGCCTCACAGGAAAGTCTCAAATTATAGACAGTAAGAAGTGTCAGTCACCTTGTACTTAAGTCGTCATTGTGCCTTTTGTATTTATTTCTAATGCCATTTCTGTGTTTCATCGTCAATATGAAGGTCCAAGGGATACAGTAAACGTGATGTGAAGCACCGGAATCTAAAACTGGTCACACAGGAAAGGCTCAAATCATAGACAGTAAGAACAGTCAGTCTTCTTTAACTTATGTCGGCATTGTGCCTTTTGTATTAAATTCGGATGCAATTTCTGTGTTACATCGTCAATATGAAGGTGCAAGGGATACAGTTAAACTGAGGTGAAGCATCGGAATCTAAAACTGGCCTCACAGGAAAGGCTTAAATCATAAACAGTAAGAAGTGTCAGCCTTCATGTACTTAAGTCGGCATTGTGCCTATTGTATTTATTTCCGATGCAATTTCTGTGTTTCATCGTCAATATGAAGGCCCAAGGGACACAGTAAACCTGAAGTGAAGCATCGGAATCTAAAACTGGCCTCACAGGAAAGGCTCAAATCATAGACAGTAAGAAGAGTCAGTCTCCTTGTACTTAAGTCGTCATTGTGCCTTTTGTAACTATTTCCGATGCCATTTCTGTGTTTCATCGTTAATATGAAGGTCCAAGGGATACAGTAAACTTGATATGAAGCATCGGAATCGGAAACTGGTCTCACAGGAAAGGCTCAAATCATAGACAGTAAGAACAGTCAGTCTTCTTTAACTTAAGTCGGCATTGAGCCTTTTGTATTGAATTCGGATGCAATTTCTGTGTTTCATCGTCAATATGAAGGTCAAAGGGGTATAATAAACGTGAAGTGAAGCATCGGAACCTAAAACTGGTCTCACAGAAGAGGCTCAAATCACAGACAGGAAGAAGAGTCAGTCTTCTTTAACTTAAATCGGCAATGTGCCTTTTGTATTTATTTCCGATGCAATTTCTGTGTTTCATCGTCAATATGAAGGCCCAAGGGATACAGTAAACCTGAAGTGAAGCATCGGAATCTAAAACTGGTCTCACAGGAAAGGAGCAAATCACAGACAGTAAGAGGAGTTAGTCTTCTTTAACTTAAGTCGGCAATGTGCCTTTTGTATTTAATTCCGTTGCAATTGTCTGTGTTGCATCGTCAATATGAAGGCCCAAGGGATACAGTAAACCAGAAGTGAAGCATCTGAATCTAAAACTGGACTCACAGGAAAGGCTCAAATCATAGACAGTAAGAAGAGTCAGTCTCCTTGTACTTAAGTCGTCATTGTGCCTTTTGTATTTGTTTCCGATGCCATTTCTGTGTTTCATCGTCAATATGAAGGTCCAAGGCATACAGTAAACTTGATGTGAAGCACCGGAATCTGAAACTGGTCTCACAGGAAAAGCTCAAATCATAGACAGTAAGAACAGTCAGTCGTCTTTAACTTAAGTCGGCATTGTGCCTTTTGTATTAAATTCGGATGCAATTTCTGTGTTTCATCGTCAATATGAAGGCCCAAGGGATACAGTGAACCTGAAGTGAAGCATCGGAATCTAAAACTGGTCTCACAGGAAAGGCGCAAATCACAGACAGTAAGAGGAGTTAGTCTTCTTTAACTTAAGTCGGCAATGTGCCTTTTGTATTTAATTCCGATGCAATTGTCTGTGTTTCATCGTCAATATGAAGGTCCAAGGGATACAGCTAACCTAAGGTGAAGCATTGGAATCCAATACTGGCCTCACAGAAAAGGCTCAAAACATAGACAGTAAGAAGAGTCAGTCTTCTTGTACTTAAGTCGGCATTGTGCCTTTTGTATTTATTACAATTGCAATTTCTGTGTTTCATCGTCAATATGAAGGTCCAAGGGATACACAAACCTGATGTAAAGCATCGGTGTCTAAAACTGGCCTCACGGGAAGGGGTCAAATCATAGACAGTTAGAAGAGTCAGTCTTCTTGTATGTAAGTAGGCATTGTGCCTCTTGTATATATTTCCGATGCAATTTCTGTGTTTGATCGTCAATATGAAGGTCCAGGGCATACAGTAAACCTGAGGTGAAGCATCGGAATCTAAAACTGGCCTCACAGGAAAGGCTCAAATCATAGAAAGTAAGATTAGTCAGTCTTCTTGTACTTAAGTCGGCATTGTGCCTCTTGTATTTAGTTCCAGTGCAATTTCAGTGTTTCATCGTCAATATAAAGGTCCAGGGCGTACAGTAAACCTGAAGTGATGCATGGGAATCTAAAACTGGTCTCACAGGAAAGGCTCAAAACATAGACTGTAAGAAGTCCGTCTCCTTGTACTGAAGTCGGCATTGTGAATTTTGTATTAAATTCCGATGCAATTTCTGGGTTTAAGCGCGATCATGAAGGACCATAAGATACAGTGAACCTGAAGTGAAGCAAGGGAATCTAAAACTGTTTTCACAGGAAAGGCTCAAATCATAGACAGTCAGAGGAGTCAGTCTTCTTGTACTTAAGTCGGCATTGTGCATTTTGTATTTTTTTCCTACGCAATTTCTGTGTTTCTTCGTCAATAAGATGGTCCAAGGGATACAGTAAACCTGAAGTGAAGCATCGGAATCTAAAACTGGTCTGACAAGGAAAGGCTCAAATCATAGAATGTAAGAAGAGTCAGTCCTCTTGTATATAATTCGGTATTTTGCCTTTTGTATTTAATTCCGATGCAATTTCTGTGCTTCATCGTCAATATGAAGGCGCAAGGGATACAGTAAGGCTGAAGTGAAGCATCGGAATCTAAAACTGGTCTCACAGGAAAGGCTCAAATCACAGACAGTAAGAAGAATCAGTCATCTTAAACTTCAGTCGGCATTGAGACTTTTGTTTTTATTTCCGATGCAATTTCTCTGTTTCATCGTCAAAATGAAGGCCCAAGGGATACAGTAAACCTGAAGTTAAACATCGGAATCTAAAACTGCTCTCACAGGAAAGGCTCAAATCACAGACAGTAAGAAGTGTCAGTCTTTTTTAATTTAAGTCGGCATTGTGCCTTTTGTATTTAATTCCGATGCAATTTCTGTGCTTTATCGTCAATATGAAGATCCAAGGTATACAGTAAACCTGAGGTAAAGCATCGGAATCTTATACTGCTCGCACAGGAAAAACTCAAATCACAGACAGTAAGAAGGGTCAGTCTTTTTTAACGTAAGTCGGCATTGTGCCTTTTGTATTTAGTTCCGATGCAATTTCTGTGCCTTATTGTCAAAATGAAGATCCTAGGGATACAGTAAACCTGAGGTGAAGCATCGGAATCTATAACTGGCCACACAGGAAAGGCTAAAATCATAGACCGTAAGAAGAGTCAGGCTTCTTGTACTCAAGTCGGCATTGTGCCTTTTGTATTTATTTCCGATGCAATACTTGTGTTTCATCGTCAATATGAAGGACCAAGGGAAACAGTAAACCTGATGTGAAGCATCGGAATCTAAAACTAGTGTCACAGGAATCGCTCAATTCATAGACAGGAAGAAGAGGCAGTCTTCTTGTACTTAAGTCGGCATTGTGCCTTTGTAATTATTTCCGATGCCATTTCTGTGTTTCATCGTCAATACGAAGGTCCAAGGGATACAATAAACCCGAAGTGAAGCATCCGAATCTAAAACTGTTCCCACAGGAATGGCTGAAATCACAAACAGGAAGAAGAGTCAGTCTTCTTTAACTTAAGTCGGCATTGTGCCTTTTGTATTTAATTCCGATGCAATTTCTGTGTTTCATCGTCAACATGAAGGTCCAAGGGATACAGTAAACCTCAGGTAAAGTATCAGAATCTAAAACTGGTGTCATAGAAAAGGCTCAAGTCATAGACAGTAAGAAGAGTCAGTCTTCTTGTACTTAAGTCGGCATTGGCCTTTTGTATCTATTTCCGATGCAATTCTTGTGTTTCATCAACAATATGAGGGACCAAGAGATACAGTAAACCTGAAGTGAATCATCGGAATCTAAAACTGCTCTGACAGGAAAGGCTCAAATCATAGAATGTAAAAAGAGTCAGTCCTCTTGTACTTAATTCGTTTTTTTTGCCTTTTGTATTTAATTCCGATGCAATTTCTGTGTTTCATCGTCAATTAGGAGGTCCAAGGGACACAGTAAACCTGAAGTGAAGCATCGGAAAGTAAAACTGGTCTCACAGGAATGGCTCAAAACATAGAATGTAAGATGAGTCAGTCCTCTTGTACTTAAGTCGGCATTGTGCCTTTTGTATTTAATTCCGATGCAATTTCTGTGTTTCATCGTCAATAAGAAGGGCCACGGGATGCAGTAAACCAGAAGTGAGGCATCGGAATCTAAAACTGGTCTCACAGGAAAGGTTCAAATCATAGACAGTAACAAGAGTCAGACTTCTTGTACTTAAGTCGGCATTGTGCCTTTTGTATTTAATTCCGATGCAATTTTTGTGTTTCATCGTCAATAAGAAGGTCCGAGGGATACAGTAAACCTGAAGTGAAGCATCGGAATTTAAAACTGGTCTCACAGGAAAGGTTCCAAACATAGAATGTATGAAGAGTCAGACCTCTAATACGTAAGTCGGCATTGTGGCTTTAGTATTTAAGGGGCTCCGGAAAGGCTCAAAATCATGAAAAGTTCAATTTTTGCTTTTTTGCGGTTTCTGAATCTGCCGACTATTACCTTATTATAGATATATAATTTATTCAATTCCGAAGACTATAACTATTTTTAATTTTATTTTGAAATGTGTTCTACATGGGCGTGACGCACTGTGGCGCTGTTGAACTGCTGTCAAATGGTGTTATTATCAACGTCCGTGTTCATCAGGTACATTTTAGTGATGTGAGATAAAGTATGTGTTGTGGCTAACCTGTGATGGTTCAATATATATCGCTGGTGTGATTGTCGATTGTTTCATGTTTATGTACTCTGTCGTTATCGCGAAAATATTCGTAATTAATTCTGTTTCTTGAGTCTCTGTTTTGTTGAAGTACAATAATGAGTAAAAGTAAAGTTATTAGTAATCCTCTGAAGGCTTTTAAGAAAAGGAGAAATGTTGGAAAGCCAAAGGTATGTGTTATTACTGTAAACTATCAAGACAATATCCAAGTGAGTGAACCTAACCTCTCAAGTACACCTGCCCATAGCAGTCAAAGTGGGAAAGAAAATACTTCACAGAAGAAGCTTGGTTCAATGAGTGAAAACTATGAATGTTTTATGGGCGAATCGGATGTGAATGAAATATTTGATATGTCGGTTCTCAAAGGAATTTTTTCAAACTGTGTATGATGTATTTATTGTAGTGAAATTGGTCTGGAACTGTCCATAATAAAGCACGTAGGACTTGCTAGTGAAATACAACTGAAATGTGATAAGTGTTCATACATGACCACCTTTTGGAACAGTGTTGCAGTAACTGCAACTGAAGAAAATGGTAGCAAAATCTACGAACACAACAACGAGCGATGCTTGCTTTCGACAAGGAACGCCTTCGGGCTGCAGACAGGGCTGTAAAGAGTCTAGAAATACAAGCAAGAGTAAACAGGAGGAAGAACAAGAGGAAGTTGGAGGAGGAGTTTGCAGAGGATGAAGATAATCCACCATATGGACCTGGAATGCACTAAAAATTGAATCCAATCTTTGTCGCTCGATTACCAAAACTTTTATTTTCTCATACTAATTACATGTTTTCTAAGGATCTTCCAAACATATTTGTTTCAAACTTTCAGTAAATGTTACACAGTACCTTCTGCATAATTTAACACAGCCTTTTTCCAAAAAAATGTATATTTTGGAATATATAAATAAAAAATTGCAAAAAAATGTTGTGAATTTTCATTACAATTGAAAAAAAATCATCTTTAATAACTGAACTAAATTTTTGAAAAATCCCTGTGTTAAGTTGTAGTCCATATTCCAATAAATAATCTGTAAAAAGTTCAACTTCCTACCTCAAATACTTTGTGAGGAAAGATGTAATTTATAACCGTTATTTTAACATTGCAAGTATAGGGCGTTCCGGAGCCCCTTAATTCCGATGCAATTTGTCTGTTTCATCGTCAATATGAAGGTCCAAGGGATACAGTAAACCTGTAGTGATGCATCGGAATCAAAAACTGGTCTCACAGGAAAGGCTCCAAACATATACAGGAAGAAGACTCAGTCTTCTTGTACTTACATCGCCATTGTGCATTTTGTATTTAATTCCGATGCAATTTCTGTGTTTCACAGTCAATATGAACGTCCAAGGAATACAGTAAACCTGAAGTGAAGCATCGGAATCTAAAACTGGTGTCATAGGAAAGGCTGAAAACATAGACAGTAAGAAGAGCCAGTCTTCTTGTACTTAAGTAGACATTGTGCGTTTCGAATTTAATTCCGATGCAATTTCTGTGTTTCTTCGACAATATGACGGTCTAAGGGATACAGTAAACCTGATGTGAAGCATCGGAATCTAAAACTGGACCCACAGGAAAGGTTCAAAACATAGACAGTTAGAAGAGTCAGTCTTCTTGTACGTAAGTCGGCATTGTTCATTTCGTATTTAATTCCGATGCAATTTCTGTGTTTCATCGTCAATATGAAGGTCCAGGGGATACAGTAAACCTGAAGTAAAGCATCGGAATCTAAAACTGATCTCACAGGAAAGGTTCAAAATATAGACAGTAAGAAGAGTGTGTTTTCTTATACTTCAGTCGGCATTGTGCCTTATGTATTTAATTCCGATGCAATATATGTGTTTCATCGCCAACAAGAAGGTCCAAGTGATATAGGAAACCTGAAGTGAAGCATCGGAATCTGAAACTGGTCTCACAGGGAAGGTTCAAATCATAGGCAGTAAGGAGAGTCAGTGTTCTTGTACTTTAGTCGACATTGTGCCAATTGTATTAAATTCCGATGCAATTTCTGTGTTTCATCGTCAATAAGAAGGTCCAAGGAATACAGAAAACCTGATGTGAAGCATCGGAATCTAAAACTGGTCTCACAGGAAAGGCTCAAATCACGGAATGTAAGAATGGTCAGGCCTCTTGTAATTAAGTCGCCATTGTGCCTTTTGTATTAAATTCCGATGCAATTTCTGTGCTTCATCGTCAATATGAAGGTCTTAGGGATACAGTAAACCTGAAGTGGAGAATCGGAATCTGTAACTGGTCTCACAGGAAAGGTTCAAAACATAGACGGTAAGAAGAGTCAGACTTCTTGTACCTAAGTCGGCATTGTGCTCTTTGTATTTCATTCCGATGCAATTTCTATGTTTTATCGTCAATAAGAAGGTCCAAGGGATACAGTAAACCTGAAGTGAAGCGTCGGAATCTAAAACTGGTCTAACAAGAAAGGGTCAAACATAGACAGTAAGAAGAGTCAATCTTCTTGTACTTAAGTCGGAATTGTGCCTTTTGCATTTATTTCCGATGCAATTTCTGTGTTTCATCGTCAATATGAAGGTCCAAGGGATACAGTAAACCTGAAGTGAAGCATCGCAATCTAAAACTGGTCTCACAGGAGAGGCTCGAATCATAGAATGTAAGAAGTGTCGGGCCACTTGTAATTAATTCGGCACTGTGCCTTTT
Organism: Schistocerca piceifrons; assembly: GCF_021461385.2. NCBI lineage: Eukaryota > Metazoa > Arthropoda > Insecta > Orthoptera > Acrididae > Schistocerca > Schistocerca piceifrons. Next base: position 1,477,079 of record NW_025727684.1, on the reverse strand, counting down.
GTATTTAATTCCGATGCAATTTCTGTGTTTCATCGTCAATAAGACGGTCGAAGCGATACAGTAAAACTGAAGTAAAGCATCGGAATCTCAAACTGGTCTCACAGGAAAGGCTCAAATCATAGAATGTAAGAAGAGTCAGTCCTCTTGTACTTAAGTCGGCATTTTGCCTTTTGTATTTAATTCCGATGCAATATCTGTGTTTCATCGCCAATAAAAAGGTCCAAGGGATACAGTAAACCTGTAGTGAAGCATCGGAAACTAAAACTGGTCTCACAGGAAAGGCGCAAAACATAGAATGTAAGAAGAGACAGTCCTCTTGTACTTAAGTCGGCATTGTGCCTTTTGTGTTTAATACCGATGCAATTTCTGTGTTTCATCGTCAATAAGAAGGCCCAAGGGATGCAGTAAACCTAATGTGAGGCATCGGAATCAAACATTGGTTTAACAGAAAAGGTTCAAACATACACAGTAAGAAGATTCAGTCTTCTTGTACTTACATCGGCATTGAGCATTTTGTATTTAACTCCGATGCAATTTCTGTGTTTCATAATCGATATGAACGTCCAAGGGGTACAGTAAACCTGAAGTGAAGCATCGGAATTTAAATCTGGTCTCACAGGAAATGCTGAAAACATAGACAGTGTGAAGGGCCAGTCTTCTTGTACTTAAGTCGACATCGTGAGTTTGTATTCAATTCCAATGCAATTTCTGTGTTTGATCGTCAATATGAAGGTCCAAGGGATACAGTAAACCTGAGGTGAAGCATCGGAATCGAAAACTGACCTCACAGGAAAGGCTCAAATCATAGACAGTAAGAAGAGCCAGTCTTCTTGTACTTCAGTCGGCATTGTGCCTTTTGTATTTATTTCCGATGCCATTTATGTGTTTCATCGTCAATATGATGGTCCAAGGGATACAGTAAACCTGATGTGAAGCATCGGAATCTAAAACTGGTCTCACAGGAAGGGCTCAAATCACAGACAGTAAGAACAGTCAGTCTTCTTTAACTTAAGTCGCCATTGTGCCTTTTGTATTTAATTCGGATGCAATTTCTGTGTTTCATCGTCAATATGAAGGTCAAAGTGATACAATAAACCTGAAGTAAGCATCGGAATCTAAAACTGGTCTCACAGGAAGGGCTCAAATCACAGCCAGGAAGAAGAGTCACTCTTCTTTAACTTAAGTTGTCATTGTGCCATTTGCGTTTATTTCCGAAGCAATTTCTGTGTTTCATCGTCAATATGAGGGTCCTAGGGATACAGTAAACCTGAGGTGAAACATCGGAATCTAAAACTGGCCTCACAGAAAATGCTCAAATCACAGACAGTAAGAAGAGCTAATCTTCTTGTACTTAAGTCGGCATTGTGGCTTTTGTATTTATTTCAGATGCAATTTCTGTGTTTCGTCGTCAATATGAAGGCTCAAGGGATACAGTAAACCTGAAGTGAAGCATCGGAATTTAAAACTGGTCTCACAGGGAATCCTCAAATCACAGACAGTAAGAAGAGTCAGTCTTCTTTATCTTAAGTCGGCATTGTGCCTTTTGTATTTATTTCCGATGTAATTTCTGTGTTTCATCGTCAATATGAAGGTCCAAGGGATACAGTAAACCTGAAATGAAGCATCGGAATCTAAAACTGGCCTCACAGGAAAGGCTCAAATCATAAACAGTAAGAAGAGTCAGTCTTCTTGTACTGAAGTCGGCATTGAGCTATTGTATTAATTTCCGATGCAATTTCTGTGATTCATCGTCAATATGAAGGCCAAGGGATACAGTAAACCTGAAGTGAAGCATCGGAATCTAAAACTGGTCTCACAGGAAAGGCTCAAATCACAGACAGGAAGAAGGGTCAGTCTTCTTTAACTTCAGTCGGCATTGTGCCTTTTGTATTTATTTCCGATGGAATCCCTGTGTTTCGTCGTCAATATGAAGGTCCAAGGGATACAGCAAACCTGAGATGAAGCATCGGAATCGAAAACTGGCCTCACAGGAAAGCTGAAATCATAGACAGTAAGATAAGTCAGTCTTCTTGTACTGACGCCGGCATTGTGCATTTTGTATTTATTTACGATGCAATTTCTGTGTTTCGTCGTCAATATGAAATTCCAAGGGATACAGTAAACCTGAGGTGAAGCATCAGAATCTAAAACTGGTCCCACAGAAAAGGCTCAAATAATACACTGTAAGAAGAGTCAGTCTTCTTGTACTTAAGTCGGCATTGTGCCCATTGTATTTATTTCCGATGCAATTTGTGTGTTTCATAGTCAATATGAAGGCCCAAGGGATACAGTAAACCAGAAGTGAAGCATCGGAATCTAAAACTGGTCTCACCGGAAAGGCGCAAATCACAGACAGTAAGAGGCGTTAGTCATCTTTAACTTAAGTCGGCAATGTGCATTTTGTAAATAATTCCGTTGCAATTGTCTGTGTGTGTTTCCATCGTCAATATGAAGGTCCAAGGGATACAGTAAACCTGAGGTGAAGCATCGGAATCTAATACTGGCCTCACAGGAATGGCTCAAATCATAGACAGTAAGAAGAGTCAGTCTTCTTGTTCTGAAATCGGCATTGTGCTTTTGTATTTATTTCCGATGCTATTTCTGTGTTTCTTCGTCAATATGAAGGTCCAAAGGATACACTAAACCTGATGTGAAGCATCGGAAATTAAAACTGGCCTCACGGGAAAGGCTCAAATGATAGACAGTAAGAAGAGTCAGTCTTCTTGTATGTACGTAGGCATTGTGCCTCTTGTATTTATTTTCAGTACAATTTCAGTTTTTCATCGTCAATATAAAGGTCCAAGGGATAAAGTATACCTGAGGTGAAGCATCTGAATCTTAAACTGGCCCCACAGGAATGGCTCAAATCATAGACAGTAAGAAGAGTCAGTCTTCTTGTACTTAAGTCGTCATTGTGCCTTTTGTATTTACTTCCGATGCCATATCTGTGTCTCATCGTCAATATGAAGGTCCAATGGATACAATAAACTTGATGTGAAGCATCGGAATCTAAAACTGGTCTCACAGGAAAGGCTCATATCATAGACAGTAAGAACAGTAAGTTTTCTTTATCGTAAGTCGCATTGTGCCTTTTGTATTAAATTCGGATGCAATTTCTGTGTTTCATCGTCAATATGAAGGTCAAAAGGATGTAATAAACCTAAAGTGATGCATAGGAATCTAAAACTGTTCTCACAGTAGAGGCTCAAATCACAGACAGGAAGAAGAGTCAGTCTTCTTTAACTTAAGTCGGCAATGTGCCTTTTTTATTTATTTCCGATGCAATTTCTATAATTCATCGTCAATATGTAGGTCCAAGGGATACAGTAAACCTGAGGTGAAGCATCAGAATCAAAAACTGGTCTCAAATAAAAGGCTCAAATTATAGGCAGTAAGAAGAGTCAGTCATCTTGTACTTATGGCGGCTTAGTGCCTTTTGTATTTAATTCCGATGCAATTTCTGTGTTTCAATGTCAATATGAAGGTCCAAGGGATACAGTAAACCTAAAGTGAAGCATCGGAATCTAAAAATGGTCTCCGAGGAAAGGCTCTAAGCATTTACAGTAAGAAGAGTCAGTCTTCTTGTACTGAAGTCAACATTGTGAATTTTGTATATAATTCCGATGCAACTTCTGCGTTTGAATGTGAATATGAAGGACCAAGGGATACAGTAAACCTGAAGTGAAGCATCGGAATCTAAAACTGGTCCCCCAGGAGAGGCTCAAATCACAGACAGTAAGAAGAATCAGTCTTCTTTAACTTAAGTCGGCAATGATCCTTTTGTATTTAATTCCGATGCAATGTCTGTGTTTCATCGTCAATATGATGGTCCAAGGGATACAGTACACCTTAGGTGCAGCATCGGAATCTAAAACTGGCCTAACAGGAAAGATTGAAATCATAGACAGTAACATAAGTAAGTCTTCTTGTACTTAAGCCGGCATTGTGCCTTTTGCATTTAGTTACATTGCAATTTCTGTGTTTCATTGTCAATATGAAGGTCCAAGGGATACAGTAAACCTGAGGTGAAGCATCGGAATCTAAAACTGGTCTCACAGGAAAGGCTTAAATCATAGACAGTAAGAAAAGTCAGTCTTCTTTAACTTAAGTCGGCATTTTGCCATTTGTACTTAATTTGGTTGCAATTTCTGTGTTTCATCGTCAATATGAAGGTCCAGGGGATACAGTACACCTTAAGTGAAGCATCGGAATCTAAAACTGGTCTCACAGGGAATCCTTAGATCACAGACAGGAAGAAGAGTCAGTCTCCTTTAACTTAATTCGGCATTGTGCCTATTGTATTTATTTGTGATGCAATTTCTGTGTTTCATCGTCAATATGAAGGCCCAAGGGATACAGTAAACTTGAAGTGAAGCATCGTAATCTAAATCTGGTCTCACAGGGAAGGCGCAAATCACAGACAGTAACAGGAGTTAGTCTTCTATAACATAAGTCGGCAATGTGCCTTTTGTATTTAACTCCGTTGCAATTGTCTGTGTTTCATCGTCAATATGAAGATCCAAGGGATACAGTTAACCTGAGGTGAAGCATTGGAATCTAATACTGGCCTCACAGGAATGGCTCATATCATAGACAGTAAGAAGAGTCAGTCTTCTTGTACTTAAATCGGCATTGTGCCTTTTGTATTTATTTCCGATGCCATTTCTGTGTTTCATCGTCAATATGAAGGTCCAAGGGATACAATAAACCCAAAGTGAAGCATCCGAATCTAAAACTGGCCTCACGGGAAAGGTTCAAATCATAGACAGTAAGAGGAGTCAGTCTTCTTGTATGTAAGTAGGCATTGTGCTTCTCGTATAAATTTACAGTGCAATTTCAGTGTTTCATCATCAATATAAATGTCCAAGGGATACAGTAAGCCTGAGGTGAAACATCAGAATCTAAAACTGGCCTCATAGGAAACGCTCAAATCATAGACAATAAGAAGAGTCAGTCTCCTTGTACTTAAGTAGTCATTGTGCCTTTTGTATTTATTTCCGATGCAATTGTCTGTGTTTCATCGTCAATATGTAGGTCCAAGGGATACAGTAAACCTGAGGTGAAGCATCAGAATCTAAAACTGGTCTCACATAAAAGGCTCAAACTACAGATAGTAAGAAGAGTCAGTCTTCTTGTACTTATGTCGGCTCTGTGCCTTTTGTATTTAATGCCGATGCAATTACTGTGTTTCAATGTCAATATGATGGTCCAAGGGATACAATAAACCTGAAGTGAATCATCGGAATCTAAAAATGTTCTCACAGGAAAGGCTCTAAACATTGACAGTAAGAAGAGTCAGTCTTCTTGTACTTAAGTCGGCATTGTGAATTTTATAATTAATTCCGATGCAACTTCTGTGTTTCAATGTGAATATGAAGGACCAAGGGATACAGTAAACCTGAAGTGTAGCATCGGAATCTAAAACTGGTGTCACAGGAAAGGCTCATATCACAGACAGTAAGAAGAATCAGTCTTCTTTAACTTAAGTCGGCATTGAGCCTTTTGTATTTGATTCCGATGCAATTTCTGTGTTTCAACCTCTATATGATGGTCCACGGGATACAGTACACCTTAGGTGAAGCATCAGAATCTAAAACTGGCCTCACAGGAAAGGCTGAAATCATAGACAGTAAGCAAAGTCAGTCTTCTTGTACTTAAGCCGGCATTGTGCATTTTGTATTTACTTACGATGCAATTTCTGTGCTTCATCGTCAATATGAAGGTCCAAGGGATACAGTAAACCTGAGGTGATGCATCGGAATCTAAAACTGGTCTCACAGGAAGGCTTAAATCATAGACATTAAGAACAGTCAGTCTTCTTTAACTTAAGTCTGCATTTTGCCATTTGTATTTAATTTGGATGCAATCTCTGTGTTTCGTCGTCAATATGAAGGTCCAAGGGATACAGTACACCTTTAATGAAGCATCGGAATCTAAAATTGGTCTCACAGGTAATCCTCAGATCACAGACAGTAAGAAGAGTCAGTCTCCTTGTACTTAAGTCGTCATTGTGCCTTTTGAATTTATTTCCGATGCCATTTCTGTGTTTCATCGTCAGTATGAAGGTCCAAGGGATACAGTAAACTTGATGTGACGCATCGGAATCTAAAACTGGACTCACAGGGAAGCCGCAAATCACAGACAGTAAGAAGAGTCAGTCTTCTTGTACTTATGTCGGCTTTGTGCCTTTTGTATTTAATGCCGATGCAATGACTGTGTTTCAATCTCAATATGAAGGTCCAAGGGATACAGTAAACCTGAAGTGAAGCATCGGAATCTAAAAATGGTTCACAGGAGAGGCTCTAAACGTTGACAGTAAGAAGAGTCAGTCTACTTCTACTTAAGTCGGCACTGTGAATTTTGTATATAATTCCGATACAACTTCTGTGTTTCATCGTCAAAATGAAGGTCCTAGGGATACAGTAATCCTGAGGTGAAGCATTGGAATCTAATACTGGCCTGACAGGAAAGGCTTATATCATAGACAGTAAGAAGAGTCAGTCTTCTTGTACAGAAGTCGGCATTGTGCCTTTTGTATTTATTTCCGATGCCATTTCTGTGTTTCATCGTCAATATGCAGGTCCAAGGGATACAGTAAACTTGATGTGAATCATCGGAATCTAAAACTGGTCTTACAGGAAAGGCTCAAATCATAGACAGTAAGAACTGTCTGTCTTCTTTAACTCAATTCGGCATTGCGCCTTTTGTATTAAATTCGGATGCAATTTCTGTGTTTCATCGTCAATATGAAGGTCCAAGGGATACAGTAAAACTGAGGTGAAGCACGGAATCTAAAACTGGCCTCACAGGAAAGTCTCAAATCATAAACAGTAAAAAGAGTCAGTCTCCTTGTACTTAAGTCGGCATTGTGCCTATTGTATTTATTTCCGATGCAATTTCTGTCTTTCATCGTCAATATGAAGGCCCAAGGGGTACAGTAAACCTGAGGTGAAGCATCGGAATCTAAAACTGGCCTCACAGGAGAGGGTCAAATCATAGACAGTAAGAAGAGTCAGTCTCCTTGTAATTAAGTCGTCATTGTGCCTTTTGTATTTATTTCCGATGCCATTTCTGTGTCTCATCGTCAATATGAAGGTACAAGACATACAGTGAAATTGATGTGAAGCATCGGAATCTAAAACTGGTCTCACAGGAAAGGCTCAAATCATAGACAGTAAGAACAGTCAGTCTTCTATAACGTAAGTCGGTATTGTGCGTTTTGTATTAAATTCGGATGCAATATCTGTGTTTCATCGTCAATATGAAGGTCAAAGGGATACAATAAACCTAAAGTGAAGCATCGGAATCTAAAACTGGTCTCACAAAAGAGGCTCAAATCAAGGACAGGAAGAAGAGTCAGTCTTCTTTAACTTATGTCGGCAATGTGCATTTAGTATTTATTTCCGATGCAATTTCTGTGTTTCATCGTCAATATGTAGGTTCAAGGGATACAGTAAACCTGAGGTGAAGCATCAGAATCTAAAACTGGTCTCGCATAAAAGGCTCAAATTATAGACAGTAAGAAGAGTCAGTCTTCTTGTGCTTGTGTCGGCTTTGTGCCTTTTGTATTTAATGCCGATGCAATTACTGTGTTTCAATCTCAATATGAAGGTCCAAGGGACACAGTAAACCTGAAGTGAAGCATCGGAATCTAAAAATGGTTCACAGGAAAGGTTCTAATTATTGACAGTAAGAAGAGTCAGTCTACTTGTACTTAAGTCGGCACTGTGAATTTTGTATATAATTCCGATACAACTTCTGTGTTTCAATGTGAATATGTAGGACCAAGGGATACAGTAAACCTGAAATGAAGCATCGGAATGTAAAACTGGTCTCACAGGAAAGGCTCAAATCGTAGACGGTAAGAACAGTCAGTCATCTTCAACTTTAGTCGGAATTTTGCCATTTGTATTTAATTTGGATGCAATTTCTGTGTTTCATCGTCAATATGAAGGTCCAAGGGATACAGTACACCTTAAGTGAAGCATCGGAATCTAAAATTGGTCTCACAGGGAATTCTCAGATCACAGACAGTAAGAAGAGTCAGTCTCCTTGTACTTAAGTCGTCATTGTGCCTTTTGAATTTATGTCCGATGCCATTTCTGTGTTTCATCGTGAGTATGAAGGTCCAAGGGATACAGTAAACTTGATGTGACGCATCGGAATCTAAAACTGGTCTCACAGGAAAGGCTCAAATCATAGGCAGTAAGAACAGTCAGTCTTCTTTAACTTAAGTCGGTATTGTGCGTTTTGTATTATATTCGGATGCAATTTCTGTGTTTCATCGTCAATATGAAGGTCCAAGGGATACAGTAAACCTAAGGGGAAGCATCGAATCTAAAACTGGTCTCACATGAAAGGCATAAATCATAGACAGTAAGAACAGTCAGTCTTCTTTAACTTAAGTCGGCAATGTGCCTTTTATATTTAATTCCGTTGCAATTGTCTGTGTTTCATCGTCAAAATGAAGGTCCAAGGGGTACAGTAAACCTGAGGTGAAGCATTGGAATCTAATACTGGCCTCACAGGAAAGGCTTATATCATAGACAGTAGGAAGAGTCAGTCTTCTTGTACAGATGTCGGCATTGTGCCTTTTATATTTATTTCCGATGCCATTTCTGTGTTTCATCGTCAATATGCAGGTCCAAGGGATACAGTAAACTTGATGTGAATCATCGGAATGTAAAACTGGTCTCACAGGAAAGGCTCAAATCGTAGACAGTAAGAACAGTCAGTCATCTTCAACTTTAGTCGGCATTTTGCCATTTGTATTTAATTTGGATGCAATTTCTGTGTTTCATCGTCATATGAAGGTCCAAGGGATACAGTACACCTTAAGTGAAGCATCGGACTCTAAATTTGGTCTCACAGGGAATTCTCAGATCACAGACAGTAAGAAGAGTCAGTCTCCTTGTACTTAAGTCGTCATTGTGCCTTTTGAATTTATGTCCGATGCCATTTCTGTGTTTCATCGTCAGTATGAAGGTCCAAGGGATACAGTAAACTTGATGTGACGCATCGGAATCTAAAACTGGTCTCACAGGAAAGGCTCAAATCATAGTCAGTAAGAAAAGTCAGTCTTCTTTAACTTAAGTCGGTATTGTGCGTTTTGTATTGTATTCGGATGCAATTTCTGTGTTTCATCGTCAATATGAAGGTCCAAGGGATACAGTAAACCTAAGGGGTAGCATCGGAATCTAAAACTGGTCTCTAATGAAAGGCATAAATCATAGACAGTAAGAACAGTCAGTCTTCTTTAACTTAAGTCGGCATTGTGCCTATTGTATTTATTTCTGATGCAATTTCTGTGTTTCATCGGCAATATGAAGGCCCAAGGGATACAGTAAACCCTAGGTGAAGCATTGGAATCTAATACTATCCTCACAGGAAAGGCTTATATCATAGACAGTAGGAAGAGTCAGTCTTCTTGTACAGAAGTCGGCATTGTGCCTTTTGTATTTATTTCCGATGCCATTTCTGTGTTTCATCGTCAATATGCAGGTCCAAGGGATACAGTAAACTTGATGTGAATCATCGGAATCTAAAACTGGTCTTACAGGAAAGGCTCAAATCATAGACAGTAAGAACTGTCAGTCTTCTTTAACTTAATTCGGCATTGCGCATTTTGGATTGTATTCGGATGCAATTTCTGTGTTTCATCGTCAATAAGAAGGTCCAAGGGATACAGTAAAACTGAGGTGAAGCATCGGAATCTAAAACTGGCCTCACAGGAAAGTCTCAAATCATAAACAGTAAAAAAAGTCAGTCTTCTTGTACTTAAGTCGGCATTGTGCCTATTGTATTTATTTCCGATGCAATTTCCGTCTTTCATCGTCAATACGAAAGCCCAAGGGATACAGTAAACCTGAAGCGAACCATCGGAATCTAAAACTGGTCTCACAGGAAAGGCGCGAATCACAGACAGTAACAGGAGTTAGTCTTCTTTAACATATGTCGGCAATGTGCCTTTTGTATTTAATTCCGTTGCAATTGTCTGTGTTTCATCGTCAATATGAGGGTCCAAGGGTTACAGTAAACCTGAGGTGAAGCATCGGAATCTAAAACTGGCCTCACAGGAAAGGGTCAAATCATAGACAGTAAGAAGATTCAGTCTCCTTGTAATTAAGTCGTCATTGTGCCTTTTGTACTTATTTCCGATGCCATTTCATTGTCTCATCGTCAATATGAAGGTACAAGGCATACAGTGAACTTGATGTGAAGCATCGGAATCTAAAACTGGTCTCACAGGAAAGGCTCAAATCATAGACAGTAAGAACAGTCAGTCTTCTATAACGTAAGTCGGTATTGTGCGTTTTGTATTAAATTCGGACGCAATTTCTGTGTTTCATCGTCAATATGAAGCTCAAAGGGATATAATAAACCTAAAGTGAAGGATCGGAATCTAAAACTGGTCTCACAAAAGAGGCTCAAATCAAGGACAGGAAGAAGAGTCAGTCTTCTTTAACTTAAGTTGGCTATGTGCATTTTGTATTTATTTCCAATGCAATTTCTGTGTTTCATCGTCAATATGTCGGTTCAAGGGATACAGTAAACCTGAGGTGAAGCATCAGAATCTAAAACTGGTCTCGCATAAAAGGCTCAAATTATAGACAGTAAGAAGAGTCAGTCTTCTTGTACTTATGTCGGCTTTGTGCCTTTTGTATTTAATGCCGATGCAATTACTGTGTTTCAATCTCAATATGAAGGTCCAAGGAATACAGTAAAGCTGAAGTGAATCATCGGAATCTAAAAATGGTTCACAGGAAAGGCTCTAAACATTGACAGTAAGAAGAGTCAGTCTACTTGTATTTAAGTCGGCACTGTGAATTTTGTATATAATTCCGATACAACTTCCGTGTTTCAATGTGAATATGAAGGACCAAGGGATACAGTAAACCTGAAGTGAAGCATCGGAATGTAAAACTGGTCTCACAGGAAAGGTTCATATCACAGACAGTAAGAAGACTCAGTCTTCTTTACCTTAAGTCGGCATTGAGCCTTTTGTATTTGATTCCGATGCAATTTCTGTGTGTCTTCTTCAATATGATGGTCCAAGGGATACAGTACATCTTAGGTGAAGCATCGGAATCTAAAACTGGCCTAACAGGAAAGGCTGAAATCGTTGACAGTAAGAAAAGTCAGTTTTCTTGTACTTAAGCCGGCATTGTGCCTTTTGTAATTAGTTACGATGCAATTTCTGTTTTTCATCGTCAATATGAAGGTCCAAGGGATACAGTAAACCTGAGGTGAAGCATCGGAATCTAAAACTGGTCTCACAGGAAAGGCTCCAATCGTAGACAGTAAGAACAGTCAGTCATCTTTAACTTTAGTCGGCATTTTGCCATTTGTATAATTTGGATGCAATTTCTGTGTTTCATCGTCAATATGAAGGTCCAAGGGATACAGTACACCTTAAGTGAAGCAACGGAATCTAAAACTGGCCTCACAGGAAAGGCTCAAATCATAATCAGTAAGAAGAGTCAGTCTTCTTGTACTTTAGTCGGCATTGTGCATATTGTATTTATTTCCGATGCAATTTCTGTGTTTCATCGTCAATACAAAGGTCCACGGGATACACTAAACCTGATGTGAAGCATCGGAATCTAAAACTGGCCTCACTGGAAAGGCTCAAATCATAGACAGTAAGAAGAGTCAGTCTTCTTGTATGTAAGTAGGCATTGTGCTCTTGTATTAATTTCCAGTGCAATTTCAGTGTTTCATCGTCGATATAAAGGTCCAAGGCATACAGTAAATCTGAGGTGAAGGATCCGAATCTAAAACTGGCCTCACAGGAAATTCTCAAATCATAGACAGTAAGAAGAGTCAGTCTCCTTGTACTTAAGTCGTCTTTGCGTCTTTTGTAATGATTTCAGATGCCATTTCTGTGTTTCATCACTAACATGAAGGTCAAAGGGGTATAACAAACCCGAAGTGAAGCATCAGAATCTAAAACTGGTCTCACAGAAGAGGCTCAAAACACAGAGAGGAAGAAGAGTCAGTCTTCTTTAACTTAACTCGGCAATGTGCCTTTTGTAATAATTTCCGATGCAATTTCTGTGTTTCATCGTCAATATGAAGGTCCAAGGGATACAGTACACCTGACGTGAAGCATCGGAATCTAAAACCGGTCTCACAGGAAAGGCACAAATCACAGACAGTAAGAAGAATCAGTCATCATTAACTTAATTCGGCATTGAGCATTTTGTATTTAATTCCGATGCAATTTCTGTGTTTCATCGTCAATATGAAGGTCCAAGGGATACAGTGAAACTGAGGTGAAGCATCGGAACCTATAACTGGTCTCACAGGAAAGGCTCAAATCATAGACAGTAAGAACAGTCAGTCTTCTTTAACTTAAGTCGGCATTTTGCCATTTGTATTTATTTCCGATGCAATTTCTGTGTCTCATCGTCAATATAAAAGTCCAAGGGATACACTAAACCTGATGTGAAGCATCGGAATGTAAAACTGAGCTCACTGGAAGGCTCAAATCATAGACAGAAAGAAGAGTCAGTCTTCTTGTATGTAAGTAGGCATTGTGCTCTTGTATTAATTTCCAGTGCAATTTCAGTGTTACATCGTCAACATAAAGGACCAAGGGATACAGTAAACCTGAGGTGAAGCTTCGCAATCTAAAACTGGCCTCACAGGAATAGCTCAAATCATAGACAGTTAGAAGAGTCGGTCTCCTTGTACTTAAGTCGTCATTGTGCCCTTTGTATTTATTTCCGATGCCATTTTTGTGTTTCATCGTCAATATGAAGATCCAAGGGATACAGTAAACTTGATGTGAAGCATCGGAATCTAAAACTGGTCTCACAGGAAAGGCTCAAATCATAGACAGTAAGAACAGTCAGTCTTCTTTAACTTAAGTCGGCATTGTGCCTTTTGTATTAAATTCGGATGCAATTTCTGTGTTTCATCGTCAATATGAAGGTCCATGGGATAGAGTAAAACTGAGGTGAAGCATCGGAATCTAAATCTGGCCTCACAGGATAAGCTCAAAGCATAAACAGTAAGAATAGTCAGTCTTCTAGTACTTAAGTCGGCATTCTGCCTATTGTATTTAATTCCGATGCAATTTCTGTGTTTCATAGACAATATGAAATTCCAAGGAATACAGTAAACCTGTAGTGAAGCATCGGAACCTAAAAATGGTCTCACAGGAAAGGCTCTAAACATTGACAGTAAGAAGTGTCAGTCTTCTTGTACTTAAGTCGGCATTGTGAATTTTGTATATAATTCCGATGCAACTTCTGTGTTTCAATGTGAATATGAAGGACCAAGGGATACAGTAAACGCGAAGTGAAGCATCGGAATCCAAAAGTGGCGCCACAGGAAAGGCTCAAATCACAGACAGTAAGATGAATCAGTCTTCTTTAACTTAAGTCGGCATTTTGCCATTTGCATTTATTTTAAATGCAATTTCTGTGTATCATCGTCGATATGAAGGTCCAAGGGATACAGTACACCTGAGGTGAAGCATTGGAATCTAAAACTGGCCTCACAGGAACGGCTGAATTCGTAGACAGTAAGAAAAGTCAGTCTTCTTGTACTTAAGTCGGCATTGTGCCTTTTGTATTTATTTACGATGCAATTTCTGTGTTTCATTGTCAATATGAAGGTCCAAGGGATACAGTAAACTTGAGGTGAAGCATCGGAATCTAAAACTGGCCTCACAGGAACGGCTGAAATCATAGACAGTAAGAAGAGTCAGTCTTCTTGTATGTAATTTGGCATTGTGCGTCTTGTATTAATTTCCAGTGCAATTTCAGTTTTTCATTGTCAATATAAAGGTCCAAGGGATACAGTAAACGTGAGGTGAAGCATCGGAATTTAAAACTGGCCTCACAGGAAAGGCTTAAATCATAGACAGTAAGAAGAGTCAGTCTCCTTGTACTTAAGTCGGCACTGTGAATTTTGTATTTATTTACGATGCAATATCTGTGTTTCATCGTCAATTTGAAGGTCCAAGGGATACAGTAAACCTTGGGTGAAGCATCGGAATCTAAAACTGGCCTCACAGGAACGGCTGAAATCATAGACAGTAAGAAAAGTCAGTCTTCTTGTACTTAAGCCGGCATTGTGTCTTTTGTATTTATTTACGATGCAAATTCTGTGTTTCATCGTCAATATGAAGGTCCAAGGGATACACTAAACCTGATGTGAAGCATCGGAATCTAAAACTGGCCTCACGGGAAAGGCTCAAATCATAGACAGTAAGAAGAATCAGTCTTCTTGTATGTAAGTAGGCATTGTGCCTCTTTTATTAATTTCCAGTGCAATTTCTGTGTTTCATCGTCAATATGAAGGTCCAAGTGATACAGTAAACCTGAGGTGAAGCATAGGAATCTAAAACTGGCTGCGCAGGAAAGGCTCAAATCATAGACAGTAAGAAGAGTCAGTCTCCTTGTACTTAAGTCGTCATTGTGCCTTTTGTATTTATTTCCGATGCCATTTCTGTGTTTCATCGTCAATATGAAGGTCCAAGGGATACGGTAAACTTGATGTGAAGCATCGGAATCTAAACTGGTCTCACAGGAAAGGCTCAAATCATAGACAGTAAGAACAGTCTGTCTTCTTTAACTTTAGTCGGCATTGTGCCTTTGTATTAAATTCGCATGCAATTTCTGTGTTTCATCGTCATTATTAAGGTCCAAGGGATACAGTAAAACTGAGGTGAAGCATCGGAATCTTAAACTGGCCTCACAGGATAGGCTCAAATCATAAACAGTAAGAAGAGTCAGTCTTCGTGTAGTTACGTCGGCATTGTGCTTATTGTATTTATTTTAGATGCAATTTCTGTGTTTCATCGTCAATATGAAGGCCCAAGAGATACAGTAAACCTGAAGTGAAGCATCGGAATCTAAAACTGGTCTCACAGGAAAGGCGCTAATCACAGACACTAAGAGGAGTTAGTCTTCTTTAACATATGTCGGCAATGTGCCTTTTGTATTTAATTCCGTTGCAATTGTCTGTGTTTCATCGTCAATATGAAGGTCCAAGGGGTACAGTAAACCTGAGGTGAAGCATCGGAATCTAAAACTGGCCTCACAGGAAAGGTTCAAATCATAGACAGTAAGAAGAGTCAGTCTCCTTGTAATTAAGTCGTCATTGTGCCTTTTGTATTTATTTCCGATGCCATTTCTGTGTCTCATCGTCAATATGAAGGTACAAGGCATACAGTGAACTTGATGTGAAGCATCGGAATCTAAAACTGGTCTCACAGGAAAGGCTCAAGTCATAGACAGTAAGAACAGTCAGTCTTCTATAACGTAAGTCGGTATTGTGCGTTATGTATTAAATTCGGATGCAATTTCTGTGTTTCATCGTCAATATGAAGGTCAAAGGGATATAATAAACCTAAAGTGAAGCATCGGAATCTAAAACTGGTCTCACAAAAGAGGCTCAAATCAAGGACAGGAAGAAGAGTCAGTCTTCTTTAACTTAAGTCGGCAATGTGCATTTTGTTTTTATTTCCGATGCAATTTCTGTGTTTCATCGTCAATATGTAGGTTCAAGGGATACAGTAAACCTGAGGTGAAGCATCAGAATCTAAAACTGGTCTCGCATAAAAGGCTCAAATTATAGCCAGTAAGAAGAGTCAGACTTCTTGTACTTATGTCGGCTTTGTGCCTTTTGTATTTATTGCCGATGCAATTACTGTGTTTCAATCTCAATATGAAGGTCCAAGGGATACAGTAAACCTGAAGTGAAGCATCGGAATCTAAAAATGGTTTACAGGAAAGGCTCTGAACATTGACAGTAAGAAGAGTCAGTCTACTTGTATTTAAGTCGGCACTGAGAATTTTGTATATAATTCCGATACAACTTCTGTGTTTCAATGTGAATATGAAGGACCAAGGGATACAGTAAACCTGAAGTGAAGCATCGGAAACTAAAACTGGTCTCACAGGAAAGGCTCAAATCGTAGACAGTAAGAACAGTCAGTCATCTTTAACTTTAGTCGGCATTTTGCCATTTGTATAATTTGGATGCAATTTCTGTGTTTCATCGTCAATATGAAGGTCCAAGGGATACAGTACACCTTAAGTGAAGCAACGGAATCTAAAACTGGCCTCACAGGAAAGGCTCAAATCATAATCAGTAAGAAGAGTCAGTCTACTTGTACTTAAGTCGGCATTGTGCATATTGTATTTATTTCCGATGCAATTTCTGTGTTTCATCGTCAATACAAAGGTCCACGGGATACACTAAACCTGATGTGAAGCATCGGAATCTAAAACTGGCCTCACTGGAAAGGCTCAAATCATAGACAGTAAGAAGAGTCAGTCTTGTTGTATGTAAGTAGGCATTGTGCTCTTGTATTAATTTCCAGTGCAATTTCAGGTTTCGTCGTCGATATAAAGGTCCAAGGCATACAGTAAACCTGAGGTGAAGCATCCGAATCTAAAACTGGCCTCACAGGAAATTCTCAAATCATAGACAGTAAGAAGAGTCAGTCTCCTTGTACTTAAGTCGTCTTTGCGTCTTTTGTAATTATTTCAGATGCCATTTCTGTGTTTCATCACTAATATGAAGGTCAAAGGGATATAACAAACCCCAAGTGCTGCATCGGAATCTAAAACTGGTCTCTCAGAAGAGGCTCAAAACACAGAGAGGAAGAAGAGTCAGTCTTCTTTAACTTAACTCGGCAATGTGCCTTTTGTAATAATTTCCGATGCTATTTCTGTGTTTCATCGTCAATATGAAGGTCCAAGGGATACAGTGAACCTGAAGTGAACCATCGGAATCTAAAACTGGTCTCACAGGAAAGGCGCGAATCACTGACAGTAAGAGGAGTTAGTCTTCTTTAACATATGTCGGCAATGTGCCTTTTGTATTTAATTCCGTTGCAATTGTCTGTGTTTCATCGTCAATATGAAGGTCCAAGGGGTACAGTAAACCTGAGGTGAAGCATCGGAATCTAAAACTGGCCTCACAGGAAAGGGTCAAATCATAGACAGTAAGAAGAGTCAGTCTCCTTGTAATTAAGTCGTCATTGTGCCTTTTGTATTTATTTCCGATGCCATTTCTGTGTCTCATCGTCAATATGAAGGTACAAGGCATACAGTGAACTTCATGTGAAGCATCGGAATCTAAAACTGGTCTCACAGGAAATTCTCAAATCATAGACAGTAAGAACAGTCAGTCTTCTATAACGTAAGTCGGTATTGTGCGTTTTGTATTAAATTCGGATGCAATTTCTGTGTTTCATCGTCAATATGAAGGTCAAAGGGATATAATAAACCTAAAGTGAAGCATCGGAATCTAAAACTGGTCTCACAAAAGAGGCTCAAATCAAGGACAGGAAGAAGAGTCAGTCTTCTTTAACTTAAGTCGGCAATGTGCATTTTGTATTTATTTCCGATGCAATTTCTGTGTTTCATCGTCAATATGTAGGTTCAAGGGATACAGTAAACCTGAGGTGAAGCATTGGAACCTAATACTGGCCTCACAGGAAAGGCTTATATCATAGACAGTAAGAAGAGTCAGTCTTCTTGTACAGAAGTCGGCATTGTGCCTTTTGTATTTATTTCCGATGCCATTTCTGTGTTTCATCGTCAATATGCAGGTCCAAGGGATACAGTAAACTTGATGTGAATCATCGGAATCTAAAACTGGTCTTACTTGAAAGGCTCAAATCATAGACAGTAAGAACTGTCAGTCTCCTTTAACTTAATTCGGCATTGCGCCTTTTGTATTAAATTCGGATGCAATTTCTGTGTTTCATCGTCAATATGAAGGTCCAAGGGATACAGTAAAACTGAGGTGAAACATCGGAATCTAAAACTGGCCTCACAGGAAAGTCTCAAATCATAAACAGTAAAAAATGTCAGTCTTCTTGTACTTAAGTCGGCATTGTGCCTATTGTATTGATTTCCGTTGCAATTTCTGTCTTTCATCGTCAATATGAAGGTCCAAGGGATACAGCAAAACTGAGGTGAAGCATCGGAATCTAAAACTGGCCTCACAGGAAAGGCTCAAATCATAAACAGTAAGGAGAGTCAGTCTTCTTGTACTTAAGTCGGCATTGTGCCTATTGTATTTATTTCCGATGCAATTTCTGTGTTTCATCGTCAATATGAAGGTCCAAGTGATACAGTAAACCTGAGGTGAAGCATCGCAATCTAATACTGGCCTCACAGGAAAGGCTCAAATCATAGACAGTAGGAAGAGTCAGTCTTCTTGTACTTATGTCGGCATTGTGCCTTTTGTATTTATTACCGATGCAATTTCTGTGTTTCGTCGTCAATATGAAGGCCCAAGGGATACAGTAAACCTGAAGTGAAGCATTGGAATCTAAAACTGGTCTCACAGGAAAGGCACAAATCACAGACAGTAAGAGGAGTTAGTCTTCTTTAACTTAAGTCGTCAATGTGCCTTTTGTATATAATTCCGTTGCAATTGTCTGTGTTTCATCGTCAATATGAAGGTCCAAGGGATACAGTAAACCTGAGGTGATTCATCGGAATCTAATACTGGCCTCACAGGAAAGGCTCAAATCATAGACAGTAGGAAGAGTCAGTCTTCTTGTACTTATGTCGGCGTTGTGCCGTTTGTATTTATTACCGATGCAATTTCTGTGTTTCATCGTCAATATGAAGGTCCAAGGGATACAGTAAACTTGATGTGAAGAATCGGAATCTGTCACTGGTCTCACAGGAGAGGCTCAAATCATAGACAGTAACAACAGTCAGTCGTCTTTAACTTAAGTCGGCATTGTGCCTTTTGTATTAAATTCGGATGCAATTTCTGTATTTCATCGTCAATATGAAGGTCAAAGTGGTATAATAAACCTGAAGTGAAGCATCGGAATCTAAAACTGGTCTCACAGAAGAGGCTCAAATCACAAACATTAAGAAGAATCAGTCTTCTTTAACTTATATCGGAATTGTGCCTTTTGTATTTAATTCCGATACAGTTTCTGTATTTCTATGCCAATATGAAGGTCCAAGGGATACATTAAACCTTAGGTGATGCATCGGAATCTAAAACTGGCCTCACAGTAAACGCTCAAATCATAGACAGTAAGAAAAGTCACTCTTCTTGTACTTAAGTCGTAATTGTGCCATTTGTATTTATTTCCGATGCAATTTCTGTGTTTCATCGTCAATATGAAGGTCCAAGGGATACAGTAAACCTGAGGTGAAGCATCGGAATCCAAAACTGACTTCACAGGAAACTGTCAATTCATAGACAGTAAGAAGAGTCAGTCTCCTTGTACTTAAGTTGGCATTGTAGCCTTTGTATTTTTTTCCGATGCAATTTCTCTGTTTCATCGTCAAAACGAAGGCCCAAGGGATACAGTAAACCTGAAGTGAAGCATCGGAATCTAAAATTGCTCTCACAGGAAAAGCTCAAATCACAGACAGTAAGAAGAGTCAGTCTTCTTTAACTTAAGACGGCATTGTGCCTTTTGTATTTAATTCCGATGCAATTTCTGTGCCTTTTCGTCAATACGAAGATCCAAGGGATACAGTAAACCTGACGTAAAGCATCGGAATCTAAAACTGGTCTCACAGGAAAGGCTCAAATCACAGACAGTAAGAAGAGTCAGTCTTCTTTAACTTAAGTCGACATTGTGCCTTTTGTATTTAATTCCGATGCAATTTCTGTGCCGTATCGTCAATATGAAGGTCCAAGGGATACAGTAAACCTGAAGTGAAGCATCGGAGTCTAAAAATGGTCTCACAGGAAAGGCTCAAACATTGACAGTAAGAAGAGTCTGTCTTCTTGTACTTAAGTCAACATTGTGAATTTCGTACTTAATTCGGATGCAACTTCTGTGTTTCAATGTGAATATGAAGGTCCAAGGGATACAGTAAACCTGAAGTGAAGGAAGGGAATCTAAAACAGTTCTCACAGGACGGATCTAAACAAAGGCAGTAAGAAGAGTCAGTTTTCTTGTACTTAAGTCGCCATTGTGCCTTTTGTATTTTTTTCCGATGCAATTTCTGTCTTTCGTCGTTAATATGAAGATCCAAGGGATACAGTAAACCTGAAGTGAAGCATCGAAATCTAAACCTGGTCTCACAGGATAGGCTCAAATCACAGACAGTAAGAAGAATCAGTCTTCTTTAACTTCAGTCATCATCGAGCCTTTAGTATTTAATTCCAATGCAATTTCTGTGTTTCATCGTCAATATGGAGGTCCAAGGGATACAGTAAACCTGAGGTGAAGCATCGGAATCTAAAAACTGGCCTCACAGGAAAGGCTCATACCATAGACAGTAAGGAGAGTCAGTCTTCTTGTACTTAAGTCGGTATTGTGCCTTTTGTAATTATTTCCGATTCAATTTCTGCGTTTCATCGTCAATATGAAGGTCCAAGGAATACAGTAAACCTGAAGTGAAGCATCGGAATCTAAACCTGACCTCACAGGAATGGCTCCAATCATAGACAGTTAGAATAGTCAGTCTTCTTTAACTTGAGTCGGCATTGTACATTTTGTATTTAATGCCGATGCAATTTCTGTGTTTCATCGCCAATATGAAGGCCCAAGGGATACAGTAAAGCTGAAGTGAAGCATCGGAATCTAAAACTGGTCTCACAGGAATGGCTTAAATCACACACAGTAAGACGAGTCAGTCTTCTTTAACTTAAGTCGGCATTGTGCCTATTGTATTAAATTCCGATGCAATTTCTGTGCTTCATCGCCAATATAAAGGTCTAAGGGATACAGTAAACCTGAGGTGAAGCATCGGAATCTAAAACTGGCCTCACAGGAAAGGCTAAAATCATAGACAGTAAGAAGAGTCGGCTTCTTGTACTCAAGTCGGCATTGTGCCTTTTGTATTTATTTCCGATGCAATTCTTGTCTTTCATCGTCAATATGAAGGACTAAGGGATAAAGTAAACCTGATGTGAAGCATCGGAATCTAAAACTAGTCTCACAGGAATCGCTCAATTCATAGACAGTAAAAAGAGACAGCCTTCTTGTATTTAAGTAGGCATTGTGCCTTTTGTATATATTTCCGGTGCAGTTTCTGTGTTAGATCGTCAATATGAAGGTCCAGGGCATACAGTAAACCTGATTGAAGCATCGGAATATAAAACTGGCCTCACAGGAAAGGCTCAAATCATGCACAGTAAGAATAGTCAGTCATCTTGTACTTACGTCGGCATTGTGCCTTTTGTATTTATTTCCGATGCCATTTCTGTGTTTCATCGTCAATATGAAGGGCCATGGGATACAGTAAACCTGAAGTGAAGCATCGGAATCTAAAACTGGTCTAACAAGAAAGGTTCAAACATAGACAGTAAGAAGAGTCAATCTTCTTGTACTTAAGTCGGAATTGTGCCTTTTGTATAAAATTCCGATGCAATTTCTGTGTTTCATCGTCAATATGAGGGTCATAGGGATACAGTAAACCAGAAGTGAAGCATCGGAATCTATAACTGGTCTCACAGGAAAGGTTCAAAACATAGACGGTAAGAAGAGTCAGCCTTCTTGTACTTAAGTCGGCAATGTGCTTTTTGTATTTAATTCCGACGCAATTTCAATATTTTATCGTCAATAAGAAGGTCCAAGGGATACAGTAAACCTGAAGTGATGCATCGGAATCTAAAACTGGTCTAACAAGAAAGGTTCAAACATAGACAGTAAGAAGAGTCAATCTTCTTGTACTTAAGTCGGAATTGTGCCTTTTGCATTTAATTCCGATGCAATTTCTGTGTTTCATCGTCAATAAGAACGTCCAAGGGATACAGTAAACCTGAAGTGAAGCATCGCGATCTAAAACTGATCCCACAGGAGAGGCTCAAATCACAGAATGTAAGAAGGGTCAGGCCACTTGTACCTAAGTCGGCATTATGACTTTTGTATTTAATTCCAATGCAATTTCTGTGTTTCATCGTCAATAAGAAGGTCCAAGGGATACAGTAAACCTAAAGTGAAGCATCGGAATCAAAAACTTGTTTAACAGGAAAGGTTCAAACATAGACAGTAAGAAGAGTCAGTCTTATTGTACGTAAGTCAGCATTGTGCCTTTTGTATTTAATTCCAATGCAATATCTGTGTTTCATCGTCACTACAAAGGTCCAAGGGGTACAGTAATCCTGAAGGAAAGCACCGGAATCTTAACTAGTCTCACAGGAAAGGCTCAAATCATAGAATGTAAGAAGAGTTAGTCCTCTTGTACATAAGTCGGCATTGTGCCATTTGTATTTAATGTCGATGCATTTTCTGTGTTTCATCGTCAATAAGATGTTCCAAGGCATTCAGTAAACCAGAAGTGAAGCATCGGAATCTAAAACTGGTCTCACAGGAAAGGCTCCAAATACCGAAAGTAAGAAGAGTCAGACCTCTTGTACTTAAGTCCGCATTGTGATCTTTGTATTTAATTTCGATGCAGTTTCTGCGTTTCATCGTCAATATGAAGGTCCAAGGGATACAGTAAACCTGAAGAGAAGCATCGGAATCTTAAACTGGTCACACAAGAATGGCTGAAATCATATAATGTAAAAAGAGCCAGTGTTCGTTTACTTTAGACGACATTGTGCCATTTGTATTTAATTCCGGTTAAAAACTGTGTTTTATCGTCAATAAGAAGGTCTAAGGGACACAGTAAACCTGAAGTTGAGCATCGGAATCTAAAGCTGGTCTCACAGGAAATGTTCAAAACATAGACAGTAAGAAGTGACAGTCCTCTTGTACTTAAATCGGCTTGGTGCATTTTGTATTTAAATACGATGCAATTTCTTTGCTTCATCGTCAATAAGAAGGTCCAAGGGATACAGTAATCCTGAAGTGAAGCATCAGAATCTAAAACTGGTCTCACAGGTAAGGCTCAAATCATAGACAGTAAGAAGAGTCAGTCTTCTTGTATTTAAGTCGGCATTGTGCGTTTTATATTCATTTCAGATGCATTTTCTGTGTTTCAAGGTCAATAAGATGGTCCAAGAGATACAGTAAACATAAAGTGAAGCAGCGGAATCAAAAACTGGTCTAACAGGAAAGGCTCAAATCATAGAACGTAAGAAGAGTCAGTCCTCTTGTACTTAAATCGGCATTGTGACTTTTGTATTTAACTCTGATGCAATTTCTGTGATTCATAGTCAATATGAAAGTCCAAGGGATACAGTAAACCTGAAGTGAAGCATCGGAGTCTAAAACTGGTGTCACAGGAAATGCTGGAAACGTAGACAGTAAGAAGATCCAGTCTTCTTGTACATAAGTCGACATTGTGAGTTTTGTATTTAATTCCGATGCAATTCCTGTGTTTTATCGTCAATATGATGGTCCAAGGGATACAGTAAACCTGTTGTGATGCATCGGAATCTAAAACTGGTCTCACAGGAAAGGCTCAAAACATAGACAGTTAAAAGAGTCAGTCTTCTTGTATTTAAGTCGGCATTGTGCCTTTTGTATTCATTTCCGATGCATTATCTGTGTTTCATCGTCAATAAGATGGTCCAAGGGATACAGTAAACCTGAAGTGAAGCATCGGAATCAAAAACTGGTCTAATAGAAAAGGCTCAAACCATAGAACGTAAGAAGAGTCAGTCCTCTTGTACTTAAGTCGGCATTGTGCTTTTCGTATTTAATTCCGATGCAATTTCTGTGTTTCATCGCCAATAAGAAGGTCCAAGGGATACAGGAAACCTGAAATGAAGCATCGGAATCTAAAACTGGTCTAACAGGAAATGTTCAAAACATAGACAGTAAGACGAGTCTGTCTTCTTGTACTTAAGTCGGCATTGTGCCTTTTCTATTTAATTCCGAGCAATTTCTGTGTTTCATTGTCAATAAGAAGGTCCAAGCGATACAGTAAAGCTGAAGTGAATCATCGGAATCTAAAATTGGTCCCTCAGGAAAGGCTAAAACATAGACAGTAAGAAGGGTGAGACTTCTTGTACATAAGTCGGCATTGTGCTTTTTGTATTTAATTCCGATGCATTTTCTTTGTTTCATCGTCAATAAGAAGGTCCAAGGGATACGGTAAACCTGAAGTGAAGCATCGGAAGCTAAAACTGGTCTAACAGGAAAGGTTCAAAACATAGACAGTAAGAAGAGTCAGTCTTCTTGTACTTAAGTCGACATTGTGCCTTTTGTACTTAATTCCGATGCAATTTCTGTGTTTCATCGGCAATAAGAAGGTCCAAGTGGTACAGTAAACCTGAAGGGAAACATCGGAATCTAAAACTGGTCTCACAGGAAAGGCTCAAATCATAGAATGTAAGAAGGGACAGTCCTCTTGTACTTACGTCGTCATTGTGCTTTTCGTATTTACTTCCGATGCAATTTCTGTGTTTCATCGTCAATAAGAATGTCAAAGGCATACAGTAAACCTGAAGCGAAGCATGGGAATCTAAAACTGGTCTAACCGGAAAGGTTCAAAACATAGACAGTAAGAAGAGATTGTCTTCTTGTACTTAAGTCGGCATTGTGCCTTTTGTATTTGATTCCGATGCAATTTCTGTGTTTTATCGTCAGCAACAAGGTCCAAGGGATGCAGTAAACCTGAAGTGAAGCATCGGGATCAAAACTGGTCTCACAGGAAAGGCTCAAAGCATATACTGGAAGAAGACTCAGTCTTCTTGTACTTACATCGGCATTGAGCCTTTTGTATTTCATTCCGATGCAATTTCCGTGTTTCATCGTCAATATGAATGTCCACGGGATACAGTAAAACTGAAGTAAAGCATCAGTATCTAGAACTGGTGTCACAGAAAAGGTTCAAATCATAGACAGTAAGAAGAGTCAGTCTTCTTGTACGTAAGTCGGCATTGTGCCTTTTGTTCTTAATTCCGATGAAATGTCTGTGTTTCATCGTCAATATGAAGGTCAACGGGATACAGTTAACCTGAAGTGAAGCATCGAAATCTAAAACTGGTATCACATTATATGTTCAAAACATAGACATTAAGAAGAGTCAGACATCTTGTACTTAAGTCGACATTGTGCCTTTTGTATTTAATTCCGATGCAATTTCTGTGTTTCATCGTCAATGTGAAGGTCCAAGGGATACAGTAAACCTGAAGTGAAGCATCGGAATCTTAAACTGGTCTCACAAGAAAATCTCAAATCAAATAATGTAACAAGAGCAAGTGTTCGTGTACTTTAGTCGACTTTGTGCAATTTGTATATAATTCCGATGCAATTTCAGTGATTCACCGTCAATATGAAGGTCCAAGGGATACAGTAAACCTGAAGTGAAGCATCAAAATCTAAAACTTGTCTTACAGGAAAGGCTCAAAGCATAGAATGTAAGATGAGTCCGTCCTCTTGTACTTAAGTCGGCATTGTGCCATTTGTATTTAATTCCGTTGCAACATCTGCTTTTCATCGTCAATAAGAAGCTCCAAGGGATACAGTAAACCTGAAGTGAAGCATCGGAATCTAAAACTGGTCTCTCAGGGAAGACTCAAAACATAGACAGTAGGATGAGTCAGACTTCTTTTACTTATGTCGGTATTGTGCGTTTCGCATTTAATTCCGATGCAATTTCTGTGTTTCATCGTCAATAAGCAGTTCCAACGGATACAGTAAACCTGACGTGAAGCGTCGGAATCTAAAACTGGTCTAACAGGAAATGTTCAAATCATAGACAGTAAGAAGGGTCTGTCTTCTTGTACTTAAGTCGACATTGTGAGTTTTGTATTTAATTCCGATGCAATTCCTGTGTTTTATCGTCAATATGATGGTCCAAGGGATACAGTAAACCTGTAGTGATGCATCGGAATATAAAACTGGTCTCACAGGACAGGTTCAAATCATAGACAGTAAGAAGTGTCAGTCTTCTCGTACGAAAGTCGGCATTGTGCCTATTGTACTTACTTCCGATGCAATTTCTGTATTTCATCGACAATATGAAGGTGCAAGGGATACAGTAAACCTGAAGTAAAGCATCGGAATCTAAAACTGGTTTCACAGGAAAGGCCCAAATCATAGACAGTAAGAAGAGTCAGTCTTCTTGTATTTAAGTCGGCATTGTGCCTTTTGCATTCATTTCCGATGCATTATCTGTGTTTCATCGTCAATAAGAAGTTCCAAGGGATACAGTAAACCTGAAGTGAAGCATCGGAAATTAAAACTGGTCTCACAGGAAAGGCTCAAATCATAGAATGTAAGAAGGGTCAGTCCTCTTGTGCTTAAGTCGGCACTGTGACTTTTGTATTTAATTCCGATGCAATTTTTGTTTTTCATCGTCAATAAGAAGGTCCAACGGATACAGTAAAGCTGAAGTGAAGCATCGGAAACTTAAACTGGTCTCACAAGGAAGGCTCAAATCAATTAATGTAAGAACAGCAAGTGTTCGCATACTTTAGTCGACATTGTGCCATTTGTATTTAATTCCGATGCAATTTCTGTGTTTCATCATCAGTAAGAAGGTCCAAGGGATACAGTGAACCTGAAGTGAAACATTGGAATCTAAAACTGGTCTCACAGGAAAGGCTTAAAACATAGAATGTAAGATGAGTCTGTCCTCATGTACTTAAATCGGCATTGTGCCTTTTGTATTTAATTCCGATGCCATTTCCGTGTTTCATCGTCAATAAGAATGTCCAAGTTATACAGTAAACCTGATGTGAAGCATCGGAATCTAGAACTGGCCTCACAGGAAAGGCTCAAATCATAGAATATAAGAAGGGTCAGTCCTCTTGTACTTAAGTAGGCATTGTGCTTTTCGTATTTAATTCCGATGCAATTTCTGTGTTTCATCGCCAATAAGAAGGTCCAAGGGATACAGGAAACCTGAAGTGAAGCATCGGAATCTAAAACTGGTCTAATAGGAAGTGTTCAAAACATAGACAGTAAGAAGAGTCTGTCTTCTTGTACTTAAGTCGGCATTGTGCCTTTTGTATTTGATTCCGATGCAATTTCTCTGTTTCATCATCAATAAGAAGGTCCAAGGGATACAGTAAACCTGAAGTGAAGCATCGGGATCTAAAACGGGTCTCACAGGAAAGGCTCAAAGCATATACTGGAAGAAGACTCAGTCATCTTGTACTTACATCGGCATTGTGCCTTTTGTATTCAATTCCGTTGCAATATCTGTGTTTCATCGTCAATAAGAAGGTCCAAGGGATACAGTAAACCTGAAGTGAAGTATCGGAATCTAAAACTGGTCTCACAGGAAAGGCTCAAAACATAGACAGTAAGAAGAGTCAGACATCTTGTAATTAAGTCGGCTTTGTGCTTTCCGTATTTAATTCCGATGCAATTTCTGTGTTTCATCGTCAGTAAGAAGGTCCAAGGGAAACAGGAAACCTAAAGTGAAGCATCGGAATCTAAAACTGGTGTAACAGGAAATGTTCAAAACATAGACAGTAAGAAGGGTCTGCCTTCTTGTACTTAAGTCGGCATTGTGCCTTTTGTATTTGATTCCGATGCAATTTTTGTGTTTGATCGTCAATAAGAAGGTCCAAGGGATACAGTAAACCTGAAGTGAAGCATCGGGATCTAAAACTGGTCTCACAGTAAAGGCTCAAAGCATATACTGGAAGAAGACTCAGTCTTCTTGTACTTACATCGGCATTGTCCACTTTGTATTTAACTCCGATGCAATTCCTGTGTTATATCGTCAATATGATGGTCCAAGGTATACAATAAACCGGTTGTGATGCATCGGAATCTAAAACTAGTCTCACAGGAAAGGATCAAAACAGAGAAAGTAAGAAGTGTCAGTCATCTTGTAGGTAAGTCGGCATTGTGCTTTTTGTACTTACTTGCGATGCAATTTCTGTATTTCAACGTCAATAATAAGGTGCAAGGGGTACAGTAAACCTGAAGTAAAGCATCGGAATCTAAAACTGGTCTTACAGGATATGCTCAAAACATAGACATTAAGAAGTGTCAGTCATCTTGTACGTAGGTCGGAATTGTGCATTTTGTATTTACTTGCGATGCAATTTTTGTATATCATCGTCAATAAGAAGGTACAAGGGATGCAGTAAACCTGAAGTAAGGCATCAGAATCTAAAATTGGTCACACAGGAAAGGCTCAAATCATAGACAGTAAGAAGAGCCAGTCTTCTTGTATTTAAGTAGCCGTGTGCCTTTTGTATTCATTTCCGATGAATTATCTGTGTTTCATCGTCAATAAGATGGTCCAAGGGATACAGTAAACCTGAAGTGAAGCATCGGAAACTAAAACTGGTCTCACAGGAAAGTCTCAAATCATAGAATGTAAGAAGGGTCAGTCCTCTTGTGCTTAAGTCAGCACTGTGCCATTTGTATTTAATTCCGATGCAATTTCTGTCTTTCATAGTCAATAAGAAGGTCCAAGGGATACAGTGAACCTGAAGTGAAACTTCGGAATCTAAAACTGGTCTCACAGGAAAGGCTCAAAACATAGAATGTAAGAAGAGTCAGTCCCCTTGTACTTAAGTCGGCATTGTGCGTTTGTATTTAATTGCGATGCAATTTCTCTGTTTCATCGTCATTAAGAAGGTCCAAGGCATACAGTAAACCTGAAGTGAAGCATCAGAATCCAAAACTGGTCTCACAGGAAAGGCTCAAAGCATAAACTGACTCAGACTTCTTGTTCTTACATCGGCATTGTGCATTTTGTATTTAACTCCGATGCAATTTCTGTGTTTCATCGTCAATATGAACGTCCAAGGGATACAGTAAACCTGAAGTGAAGTATCGGAATATAAAACTGGTCTCATAGGAGAGGCTCAAATCATAGAATGTAAGAAGGGCCAGTCCTCTTGTGCTAAAGTCGGCACTGTGCCTTTTGTATTTAATTCCGATGCCATATCCGTGTTTCATCGTCAATATGAATGTCCAAGGGATACAGTAAACTTGAAGTGAAGCATCGGAATCTAAAACTGGTCTCACTGGAAAGGCTCAAATCAAATAATGTAAGAAGAGTCAGTCCTCTTGTACTTAAGATGGCATTGTGCCTTTTGTATTTAATTCCGATGCAATTTCTGTGTTTCATCGTCAATATGAAAGTCCAAGGGATAAAATTAATCTGAGGTGAAGCATCGGAATCTAAAACTGGTCTCACAGGAAAGGCTCAAATCATAGGATGTAAGAAGGTCAGTCCTCTTGTTGTTAAGTCGGCATTGTGCTTTTTGTATTTAATTCCAATGCAATTTCTGTGTTTCATCGTCAACAAGACGGTCCAAGAGACAAAGTAAACCTGGAGTGAAGCATCGGAAACTAAAACTGGTCTCACTGGAAATTCTCAAAGCGTAGAATGTAAGATGAGTCAGTCCTCTTGTACTTAAGTCGCCATTGTGCCTTTTCTATTTAATTCCGAGCAATTTCTGTGTTTCATCGTTAATAAGATGGTCCAAGCGATACAGTAAAGCTGAAGTGAAGCATCGGAATCTAAAACTGGTCCCACAGGAAAGGCTAAAACATAGACATTAAGAAGGGTGAGACTTCTTGTACATAAGTCGGCATTGTGCTTTTTGTATTTAATTCCGATGCATTGTCTTTGTTTCATCGTCAATAAGAAGGACCAAGGGATACGGTAAACCTGAAGTGAAGCATCGGAAGCTAAAACTGGTCTAACAGGAAAGGTTCAAAACATAGACAGTAAGAAGAGTCAGTCTTCTTGTACTTAAGTCAGCATTGTGCCTTTTGTATTTAATTTCGATGCAATTTCTGTGTTTCATCGGCAATAAGAAGGTCCAAGTGGTACAGTAAACCTGAAGGAAAACATCGGAATCTAAAACTGGTCTCACAGGAAAGGCTCAAATCATAGAATGTAAGAGGGGACAGTCCTCTGGTACTTAAGTCGTCATTGTGCTTTTCGTATTTACTTCCGATGCAATTTCTGTGTTTCATCGTCAATAAAAAGGTCCAAGGGATACAGTAAACCTGAAGCGAAGCATGGGAATCTAAAACTGGTCTATCTGGAAAGGTTCAAAACATAGACAGTAAGAAGAGTTTTTCTTCTTGTACTTAAGTTGGCATTGTGCCTTTTGTATTTGATTCCGATGCAATTTCTGTGTTTTATCGTCAGCAACAAGGTCCAAGGGATACAGTAAACCTGAAGTGAAGCATCGGGATCAGAACTGGTCTCACAGGAAAGGCTCAAAGCATATACTGGAAGAAGACTCAGTCTTCTTGTACTTACATCGGCATTGAGCCTTTTGTATTTCATTCCGATGCAATTTCCGTGTTTCATCGTCAATATGAATGTCCACGGGATATAGTAAAACTGAAGTAAAGCATCAGTATCTAGAACTGGTCACACAGAAAAGGTTCAAATCATAGACAGTAAGAAGAGTCAGTCTTCTTGTACGTAAGTCGGCATTGTGCCTTTTGTTCTTAATTCCGATGCAATGTCTGTGTTTCATCGTCAATATGAAGGTCAATGGGATACAGTTAACCTGAAGTGAAGCATCGAAATCTAAAACTGGTATCACAGGATATGATCAAAACATAGACATTAAGAAGAGTCAGACATCTTGTACTTAAGTCGACATTGTGCCTTTTGTATTTAATTCCGATGCAATTTCTATATTTCATCGTCAATAAGAAAGTCCAAGGTTTACAGTAAGCCTCAAGTGAAGCATCGGAATCTATAACTAGTCTCACACGAAAGGCTCAAATCATAGAATGTAAGAAGGGTCAGTCCTCTTGTGCTTAAGTCGGCACTGTGCCTTTTGTATTTAATTCCGATGCAATTTCTGTGTTTCATCGTCAATGTGAAGGTCCAAGGGATACAGTAAACCTGAAGTGAAGCATCGGAATCTTAAACTGGTGTCACAAGAAAATCTCAAATCAAATAATGTAACAAGAGCAAGTGTTCGTGTACTTTAGTCGACTTTGTGCAATTTGTATATAATTCCGATGCAATTTCAGTGATTCATCGTCAATAAGAAGGTCCAAGGGACACAGTAAACCTGAAGTGAAGCATCAAAATCTAAAACTTGTCTTATAGGAAAGGCTCAAAGCATAGAATGTAAGATGAGTCAGTCCTCTTGTACTTAAGTCGGCATTGTGCCTTTTGTATTTAATTCCGTTGCAGTATCTGCTTTTCATCGTCAATAAGAAGCTCCAAGGGATACAGTAAACCTGAAGTGAAGCATCGGAAACTAAAACTGGTCTCTCAGGGAAGACTCAAAACATAGACAGTAGGATGAGTCAGACTTCTTGTACTTAAGTCGGCATTGTGCGTTTCGCATTTAATTCCGATGCAATTTCTGTGTTTCGTCGTCAATAAGCAGTTCCAACGGATACAGTAAACCTGACGTGAAGCATCGGAATCTAAAATTGGTGTAACAGGAAATGTTCAAATCATAGACAGTAAGAAGAGTCTGTCTTCTTGTACTTAAGTCGGCATTGTGCCTTTCGTATTTGATTCCGATGCGATTTCTGTGTTTCATCGTCAATAAGAAGGTCCAAGGGATACAGTAAACCTGAAGTGAAGCATAGGGATCTAAAACTGGTCTCACAGGAAAGGCCCAAAGTATATACTGGAAGAAGACTCAGTCTTCTTATACTTACATCGGCATTGTGCATTTTGTATTTAACTCTGATGCAATTCCTGTGACTCATAGTCAATATGAACGTCCGAGGGATACAGTAAACCTGAAGTGAAGCATCGGAATCTAAAACTGGTGTCACAGGAAATGCTGGAAACGTAGACAGTAAGAAGATCCAGTCTTCTTGTACTTAAGTCGACATTGTGAGTTTTGTATTTAATTCCGATGCAAATCCTGTGTTTTATCGTCAATATGATGGTCCAAGGGATACAGTAAACCTGTAGTGATGCATCGTAATATAAAACTGGTCTCACAGGACAGGTTAAAATCATAGACAGTAAGAAGTGTCAGTCTTCTCGTACGTAAGTCGGCATTGTGCCTATTGTACTTACTTCCGATGCAATTTCTGTATTTCATCGACAATATGAAGGTGCAAGGGATACAGTAAACCTGAAGTAAAGCATTGGAATCTAAAACTGGTTTCACAGGAAAGGCCCAAATCATAGACAGTAAGAAGAGTCAGTCTTCTTGTATTTAAGTCGGCATTGTGCCTTTTGTATTCATTTCCGATGCATTATCTGTGTTTCATCGTCAATAAGAAGGTCCACGGGATACAGTAAACCTGAAGTGAAGCATCGCAAATTAAAACTGGTCTCACAGGAAAGGCTCAAATCATAGAATGTAAGAAGGGTCAGTCCTCTTGTGCTTAAGTCGGCACTGTGCCTTTTGTATTTAATTCCGATGCAATTTTTGTGTTTCATCGTCAATAAGAAGGTCCAACGGATACAGTAAAGCTGAAGTGAAGCATCGGAAACTTAAACTGGTCTCACAAGGAAGGCTCAAATCAATAAAATGTAAGAACAGCAAGTGTTCGCATACTTTAGTCGACATTGTGCCATTTATATTTAATTCCGATGCAATTTCTGTGTTTCATCGTCAGTAAGAAGGTCCAAGGGATACAGTGAACCTGAAGTGAAACATTGGAATCTAAAACTGGTCTCACAGGAAAGGCTTAAAACATAGAATGTAAGATGAGTCTGTCCTCTTGTACTTAAATCAGCATTGTGCCTTTTGTATTTAATTCCGATGCCATTTCCGTGTTTCATCGTCAATAAGAATGTCCAAGTTACACAGTAAACCTGATGTGAAGCATCGGAATCTAGAACTGGCCTCACAGGAAAGGCTCAAATCATAGAACGTAAGAAGGGTCAGTCCTCTTGTATTTAAGTCGGCATTGTACTTTTGTATATAATTCCGATGAGATTTCGGTGTTTCATCGTCAATATGAAGGTCCAAGGGATAAAATTAATCTGAGGTGATGCATCGGAATCTAAAACTGGTCTCACAGGAAAGGTTCAAAACATAGACAGTAAGAAGAGCCAGTGTTCGTGTACTTTAGTCGACATTGTGCCATTTGTATTTAATTCCGATGCAATTTCTGTGTTTCATCGTCAATAAGAATGTCAAAGGGATACAGTAAACCTGATGTGAAGCATCGGAATCTAGAAGTGGCCTCACAGGAAAGGCTCAAATCATAGAATGTAAGAAGGGTCAGTCCTCTTGTACTTAAGTCGGCATTGTGCTTTTTGTATTTAATTCCGATGCAATTTCTGTGTTTTATCGTCAATAAGGCGGTCCAAGGGACAAAGTAAACCTGGAGTGAAGCATCGGACAGTAAAACTGGTCTCACTGGAAATTCTCAAAGCGTAGATGTAAGATAAGTCAGTCCTCTTGTACTTAAGTCGGCATTGTGCCTTTTGTATTTAATTCCGTTGCAATATCTGCTTTTCATCGTCAATAAGAAGCTCCAAGGGATACAGTAAACCCGAAGTGAAGCATCGGAATCTAAAACTGGTCTCTCAGGGATGGCTCAAAACATAGACAGTAGGATGAGTCAGACTTCTTGTACTTATGTCGGCATTGTGCGTTTCGCATTTAATTCCGATGCAATTTCTGTGTTTCATCGTCAATAAGAGGGTCCAAGGGATACAGTAAACCTGAAGTGAAGAATCGGGATCTAAAACTGGTCTCATAAGATAGGTTCAAATCAGGGACAGTAAGAAGTGTCAGTCTTCTCGTACGTAAGTCGGCATTGTGCCTATTGTACTTACTTCCGATGCAATTTCTGTATTTCATCGACAATATGAAGGTGCAAGGGATACAGTAAACCTGACGTGAAGCATCGGAATCTAAAACTGGTCTAACAGGAAATGTTCAAATCAT
The DNA here is from genome assembly GCF_021461385.2 of Schistocerca piceifrons. Taxonomy (NCBI): domain Eukaryota; kingdom Metazoa; phylum Arthropoda; class Insecta; order Orthoptera; family Acrididae; genus Schistocerca; species Schistocerca piceifrons. The sequence continues at coordinate 1,443,458 of NW_025727684.1, read as the reverse complement.
AGACAGTAAGAAGAGTCTGTCTTCTTGTACTTAAGTCGGCATTGTGCCTTTCGTATTTGATTCCGATGCAATTTCTGTGTTTCATCGTCAATAAGAGGGTCCAAGGGATACAGTAAACCTGAAGTGAAGAATCGGGATCTAAAACTGGTCTCACAGGAAAGGCCCAAAGCATGTACTGGAAGAAGACTCAGTCTTCTTGTACTTACATCGGCATTGTGCATTTTGTATTTAACTCTGATGCAATTTCTGTGACTTATAGTCAATATGAACGTCCAAGGGATACAGTAAACCTGAAGTGAAGCATCGGAATCTAAAACTGGTGTCACAGGAAATGCTGGAACCGTAGGCAGTAAAAAGATCCAGTCTTCTTGTACTTATGTCGACATTGTGAGTTTTGTATTTAATTCCGATGCAATTCCTGTTTTTTATCGTCAATATGATGGTCCAAGGGATACAGTAAACCTGTAGTGATGCATCGGAATATAAAACTGGTCTCTCAGGACATATTCAAATCATAGACAGTAAGAAGTGTCAGTCTTCTCGTACGTAAGTCGGCATTGTGCCTATTGTACTTACTTCCGATGCAATTTCTGTATTTCCTCGACAATATGAAGGTGCAAGGGATACAGTAAACCTGAAGTGAAGCATCGGAAATTAAAACTGGTCTCACAGGAAAGGCTCAAATCATAGAATGTAAGAAGGGTCAGTCCTCTTGTGCTTAAGTCGGCGCTGTGCCTTTTGTATTCAATTCCGATGCAATTTCTGTGTTTCATCGTCAATAAGAAGGTCCAACGGATACAGTAAAGCTGAAGTGAAGCATCGGAAGCTAAAACTGGTCTAACAAAAAAGGTTCAAAACATAGACAGTAAGAAGAGTCAGTCTTCTTGTACTGAAGTCGGCATTGTGCCTTTTGTATTTAATTCCGTTGCAATATCTGTCTCTCATCTTCAAGAAGAAGGTCCAAGGGATACAGTAAACCTGAAGTGAAGCATCGGAATCTAAAACTGGTGTCACAGGAAAGGCTCAAAACATAGACAGTAGGATGAGTCAGACTTCTTGTTCTTAAGTCGGGATTGTGCTTATTGTATTTAATTCCGATGCAATTTCTTTGTTTCATCGTCAATAAGAAGGTCCAAGGGATACGGTAACATGAAGCGAAGCATCGGAGTCTAAAACTGGTCTAACCGGAAAGGTTCAAAATATAGACACTAAGAAGAGTTTGTCTTCTTGTACTTAAGTCGGCATTCTGCCTTTTGTATTTCATTCCGATGCAATTTCCGTGATTCATCGTCAATATGAATGTCCACGGGATACAGTAAAACTGAAGTAAAGCATCAGAATCTAGAACTAAGCTCACAGGATATGTTCAAAACATAGACATTAAGAAGAGTCAGACATCTTGTACTTAAGTTGACATTGTGCCTTTTGTATTTAATTCCGATGCAATTTCTATATTTCATCGTCAATACGAAAGTCCAAGGGATACAGTAAGCCTCAAGTGAAGCATCGGAATCTAAAACCGGTCTCACACGAAAGGCTCAAATCATAGAATGTAAGAAGGGTCAGTCCTCTTGTGCTTAAGTCGGCACTGTGCCTTTTGCATTTAATTCCGATGCAATTTCTGTGTTTCATCGTCAATGAGTAGGTCCAAGGGATACAGTAAACCTGAAGTGAAGCATCGGAATCTTCAACTGGTCTCACAAGAAATTCTCAAATCAAATAATGTAACAAGAGCAACTGTTCGTGTACTTTAATCGACTTTGTGCAATTTGTATATAATTCCGATGCAATTTCAGTGATTCATCGTCAATAAGAAGGTCCAAGGGATACAGTAAACCTGAAGTGAAGCATCTGGAATCTAAAACTTGTCTCACAGGAAAGGCTCAAAGCATAGAATGTGAGTCAGTCCTCTTGTACTTAAGTCGGCACTGTGCCTTTTGCATTTAATTCCGTTGCAATATCTGTTTCTCATCTTCAAGAAGAAGGTCCAAGGGATACAGTAAGCCTGAAGTGAACCATCGGAATCTACAACTTGTCTCACAGGAAAGGCACAAAACATAGACAGTAGGATGAGTCAGACCTCTTGTTCTTAAGTCGGCAATGTGCTTTTCGCATTTAATTCCGGTGCAATTTCTGTGTTTCGTCGTCAATAAGCAGGTGCAACGGATACAGTAAACCTGACGTGAAGCATCGGAATCTAAAACTGGTCTCACAGGAAAGGTTCAAATAATAGACGGTAAGAAGAGTCAGTCTTCTTGTACTTAAATCGGCATTGTGCCTTTTGTATTTATTTCCGATGTAATTTCTGTGTTTCATCGTCAATAAGATGGTCCAAGTGATACAGTAAACCTGAAGTGAAGCATCGGGATCTAAAACTGGTCTCACAGGAAAGGCCCAAAGCATAAACTGGAAGAAGACTCAGTCTTCTTGTACTTACACCGGCATTGTGCATTTTGTATTTAACTCTGATGCAATTTCTGTGACTCATAGTCAATATGAACGTCCAAGGGATACAGTAAACCTGAAGTGAAGCATCGGAATCTAAAACTGGTGTCACAGGCTCAAAGCATATACTGGAAGAAGACTCAGTCTTCTCCTACTTACATTGGCATTCTGCATTTTGTATTTAACTCCGATGCAATTTTTGTGTTTCATAGTGAATATGAACGTGCAAGGGATACAGTAAACCTGAAGTGAAGCATCGGAATCTAAAACTGGTCTCACAGGAAATGCTGAAGACATAGACAGTAAGAAGAGCCAGTCTTCTTGTACTTAAGTCGACATTGTGAGTTTTGTATTTAATTCCGATGCAATTTCTGTGTTTCATCGTCAATGTGAGGACCAAGGGATACAGTAAACCTGATGTGATGCATCGGAATCTAAAACTGGTTTCAAAGAAAATTCTCAAATGAAATAATGTTAGCAGAGCAAGTGTTCGTGTACTTTAGTCGACTTAGTGCCATTTGTTTTTAATTCTGATTCAATTTCTGTGTTTCATCTTCAATAAGAAGGTCCAAGGGATACAGTAAGCCTGAAGTGAAGCATCGGAATCTAAAACTGGTCTCACAGGAAAGGTTCAAATCATAGACGATAAGAAGAGTCAGTCCTCTTGTACTTAGGTCGGCATTGTGCCTTTTCCATTTCATTCCGATGCGATTTCTGTGTTTCATTGTCAATATGAAGGTCCAAGGGATACAGTAAACCTGAAGTAAGACATCGGAATCTAAAACTGGTCTCACAGGAAAGTTTCAAATCATAGACAGTAAGAAGAGTCAGTCTTCTTGTACTTAAGTCGGTATTGTGCTTTTTGTATTTACTTCCGATGCAATTTCTGTGTTTCATCATTAATCAGAAGGTCCAAGGGACACAGCAAACCTGAAGTGAAGCATCGGAATCTGAAACTGGTCCCACAGGAAAGGCTCAAAACATAGAATGTAAGATGAGTCAGTCCCCATGTACTTATGTCGGCATTGTGCCTTTAGTAATTAATTCCGATGCAATTTCTGTGTTTCATCGTCAATAAGAAGGTCTAAGGGATACAGTAAAGCTGAAGTGAAGCATCAGAATCCAAAACTGGTCTCACAGGAAAGGCTCAAAGCATAAACTGGAAGAAGACTCAGTCTTCTTGTTCTTACATCGGCATTGTGCATTTTGTATTTAACTCCGATGCAATATCTGTTTCATCGTCAATATGAAAGTCCAAGGGATACAGTAAACCTGAAGTGAAGCATCGGAATCTAAAACTGGTCTCACTGGAAAGGCTCAAATCATATAATGTAAGAAGAGTCAGTCCTCTTGTACTTAAGACGGCATTGTGCCTTTTGTATTTCATTCCGATGCAATTTCTGTGTTTCATCGTCAATATGAAGGTACAACGGATAAAATTATTCTGTGGTGAAGCATCGGAATCTAAAACTGGTCTCACAGGAAAGACTCAAAACATAGAATGTAAGAAGGCTCAGTCCTCTTGTACTTAAGTCGTCATTGTGCTTTTCGTATTTAATTCCGATGCAATTTCTGTGTTTCATCGTCAATAAGAAGGTCCAAGGGATATAGTAAACTTGAAGCGAAGCATCGGAGTCTAAATCTGGTCTAACCGGAAAGGTTGATAACATAGACACTAAGAAGAGTTTGTCTTCTTGTACTTAAGTCGGCATTGTGCCTTTTGTATTTCATTCCGATGCAAGTTCCGTGTTTCATCGTCAATATGAATGTCCACGGGATACAGTAAACCTGAAGTAAAGCATCAGAATCTAGATCTGGTCTCACAGGAAAGGTTCAAATCATAGACACTAACAAGAGTCAGTCCTCTTGTACTTAAGTCGGCATTGTGCCTTTTGTATTTATTTCCGGCGCAATATCTGTATTTCATCGTCAATAAGAAGGTCCAAGTGATACAGTAAACCTGAAGGGAAGCATCGGAATTTAAAACTGGTCTCACAGGAAAGGCTCAATGCATATACTGGAGGAAGACTCAGTGTTCTTGTACTTACATCGGCATTGTGCATTTTGTATTTAACTAAGATGCAATTTCTGTGTTTGATAGACAATATGAACGTCCAAGGGATACAGTAAACTTCATGTGATGCATCGGAATCTAAAACTGGTCTCTCATGAAAGGCTCAAATCATAGATTGTAAGAAGAGTCAGTCTCCTTGTCCGTAAGTCGGCATTGTGCATTTGGATCTTAATTCCGATGCAATGTCTGTGTTTCATCGTCAATATGAAGGTCCACGGGATACAGTAAACCTGAAGTTAAGCATCGGAATCTAAAACAGGTCTCATAGGAAAGGTTCAAATCATAGACAGTAAGAAGAGTCAGTCTTCATGTACTTAAGTCGGCATTGTGCTTTTTGTATTTATTTCCGGCGCAATTTCTGTATTTCATCGTCAATAAGAAGGTGCATGGAATACAGTAAACCTAAAGTGAAGCATCGGAATCTAATACTGGTCTCACAGGATGTGTTCAAAACATAGTCATTAAGAAGAGTCAGACATCTAGTACTTAAGTCGACATTGTGCCTTTTGTATTTAATTCCGATGCAATTTCTATATTTCATCGTCAATAAGAAAGTCCAAGGGATACAGTAAGCCTCAAGTGAAGCATCGGAATCTAAAATCGGTCTCACACGAAAGGCTGAAATCATAGAATGTAAGAAGGGCCGGTCCTCTTGTGCTTAAGTCGGCACTGTGCCTTTTGTATTTAATTCCGATGCAATTTCTGTGTTTGATCGTCAATGAGAAGGTCCAAGGGATACAGTAAACCTGAAGAGAAGCATCGGAATCTTAAACTGGTCTCACAAGAAAATCTCAAATCAAATAATGTAACAAGAGCAAGTGTTCGTGTACTTTAGTCGACTTTGTGCAATTTGTATATATTTCCGATGCAATTTCAGTGGTTCATCGTCAATAAGAAAGTCCAAGAAATACAGTAAACCTGATGTGAAGCATCGGAATCTAAAACTTGTCTCACAGGAAAGGCTCAAAGCATAGAATGTGAGTCAGTACTCTTGTACTTAAGTCGGCATTGTGCTTTTCGCATTTAATTCCGATGCAATATCTGTGTTTCGTCGTCAATAAGCAGGTCCAACGGATACAGTAAACCTGACGTGAAGCATCGGAATCTAAAACTGGTCTAACAGGAAAGGTTCAAAACATAGACAGTAAGAAGAGTCTGTCTTCTTGTACTTAAGATGGCATTGTGCCTTTTGTATTTGATTCCGATGCAATTTCTGTATTTCATCGTCAATATGAAGGTCCAAGGGATACAGTAAACCTGATGTGATGCATCGCAATCTAAAACTGTTCTCACAGGAAAGGTTCAAATCATAGACAGTAAGAAGAGTCAGTCTTCTTGTACGTAAGTCGGCATTGTGCCTTTTGTACTTAATTCCGATGCAATTTCTGTGTTTCATCGTCAATATGAAGCCCCATGGGATACAGTAAACCTGAAGTAAAGCATCGGAATCTAAAACTGGTCTCACAGGAAAGGTTCAAATCATAGACAGTAAGAAGAGTCAGTCTTCTTGTACTTAAGTCGGCATTGTGCCTTATGTACTTATTTCCGACGCAAATTCTGTAATTCATCGCCAATAAGAAGGTCCAAGGGATACAGTAAACCTGAAGTGAAATATCGGAATCTAAAACTGGTCTCACAGGATATGTTCAAAACATACACATTAAGAAGAGTCAATCATCATGTACTTATGTCGACATTGTGCCTTTTGTATTTAATTCCGATGCAATTTCTGTATTTCATCGTCAATAAGAAGGTCCGAGGAATACAGTGAACCTGAAGTGAAGCATCGGATTCTAAAACTGGTCTCACAGGAAATTCTCAAATGAAATAATGTAAGAAGGGCAAGTGTTCGTGTACTTTAGTCGACTTAGTGCCATTTGTGTTTAATTCTGATGCAATTTCTGTGATTCATCGTCAATAAGAATGTCCAAGGGATACAGTAAGCCTGAAGTGAAGTATCGGAATCTAAAACTGGTCACACAGGAAAGGTTCAAATCATAGATGGTAAGAGGACTCAGTCATATTGTACTGAAGTCGGCATTGTGCCTTTTGTATTTACTTCCGATGTAATTTGTGTGTTTCATCGTCAATAAGATGGTCCAAGGGATACAGTAAACCTGAAGTGAAGCATCAGAATCTAAAACTGGTCTCACAGAGAAGGCTCGCAACATAGAAAGCAAGAAGAGTCAGACTTCTGTTACTTAAGTCGGCATTGTGCTTTTTGTATTTAATTCCGATGCAATTTCTGTGTTTCATCGTCAATAAGAATATCCAAGGGATACAGTAAACCTGAAGTGAAGCATCGGAATCTGAAACTTGTCTCACTGGAAAGGCTCAAATCATAGTATGCTAGAAGGGTCAGTCCTCTTGTACTTAATTCAGCATTGTGCCCTTTGTATTTAATTCCTATGCAATTTCTGTGTTTCATCGTCAATAGGAAGGTTCAAGGGACACAGCAAACCTGAAGTGAAGCATCGGAAAATAAAACTGGTGTCGCAGGAAACTCTCAAAACATAGAATGTAAGGTGAGTCTGTCCTCTTGAACTTAAGTCGGCATTGTGCCTTTTGTATTTATTTCCGATGCAATACCTGTGTTTCATCGTCAATACGAAAGTCCAAGGGATACAGTAAACCTGAAGTGAAGCAACTGAATCAAAAGCTGGTCTCACAGGAAATGCTCCGGACATATACAGGAAGAAGACTCAGTCTTCTTGTACTTACATCGGCATTGTGCCTTTTGTATTTAATTCCGATGCAATTTCTGTGTTTCATAGTCAATATGAACGTCCAAGGAATACAGTAAACCTGAAGAGAAGTATCGGAATCTAAAACTGGTCTCACAGGAAAATTTCAAAACATAGACAGTAAGAGAGTCAGTGTTCTTGTACTATAGTCGACGTTGTGCCTTTTATATTTAATTCCGATGCAATATCTGTGCTTCATCGTCAATAAGAGGGTCCGAGGGATACACTGAACCTGAAGTGAAGCATCAGAATATAAAACTGGTCTCACAGGAGAGGCTCAAATCATAGAATGAAAGAAGGGTCAGTCCTCTTGTCAATAAGTCGGCATTGTGCCTTTTGTGTTTAATTCCGATGCAATTTCTGTGTTTCATCGTGAATAAGAAGGTGCAAGGGATACGATAAACCTGAAGTGAAGCATCAGAATGTAAAACTGGCCTAACAGGAAAGGTTCAAAACACAGACAGTAAGAAGAGTCAGTCTTCTGGATCTTAAGTCGGCATTGTGCCTTTTGTATTTAATTCTGATGCAATTTCTGTGTTTCGTCGTCAATGAGAAGGTCCATGGCATAGAGTAAACATGAAGTGAAGCATCGGAATATAAAACTGGTCTCACAGAAAAGTCTCAGATCATAGAATGTCAGAAGGGTCAGTCCTCTTGTACTTAAGTTGACATTGTGCCGTTTGTATTTAATTTCGTTGCAATTTCAGTGTTTCATAGTCAATACGAAGGTCCAAGTGTTACAGTAAACCTCAAGTAAAGCATCGGAATCTGAAACTGGTCTCACACGAAAGGCTCAAATCATCAAAAGTAAGAAGAGTCAGTCCACTTGTACTTAAGTCGGCATTGTGGTTTTTGTATTTAATTCCGTTGCAATTTCTATGTTTCATCGTCAATAAGAAGGTCCAAGGGATACGATAAACCTGAAGTGAAGTATCGGAATCTAAAACTGGCCTAACAAGAAAGGTTCAAATCACAGACAGTAAGAAGAGTCAGTCATCAGGTACTTAAGTCGGCATTGTGCCTTTTGTAATTAATTCCGATGCAATATCTGTGTTTCATCGTCAATAAGAAGGTCCATGGGATACAGTAAACCTGAAGTGAAGCATTGGAACATAAAACTGGTCTCACAGAAAAGGCTCAAGTCATAGAATGTCAGAAGGGTCAGTCCTCTTGTACTTAAGTTGGCATTGTGCCGTTTGTACTTAATTTCGATGCAATTTCAGTGTTTCATCGTCAATACGAAGGTCCAAGGGATACAGTAAACCTCAAGTAAAGCATCGGAATCTGAAACTGGTCTCACACGAAAGGCTTAAATCAAAGAAAGTAAGAAGAGTCAGTCCTTTTGTACTTAAGTCGCCATTGTGCCTTTTGTATTTAGTTTCGATGCAATTTCCATGTTTCATCGTCAATAAGAAGGTCCAAGGATTCAGAAAACCCGAAGTGAAGCATCGGAATCTAAAACTGGTCTCACTGGAAAGGCTCAAAACATAGCTTGTAAGAAGAGTTAGACCTCTTGTACTTAAGTCGGCACTGTGCCTTTTGTATTAAATTTGGATGCAATATCTGTGTTTCATCGTCAATAAGACGGTCCAAGGGATACAGTAAACCTGAAGTGAAGCATCAGAATCAAAAGCTTGTCTCACAGGAACGGCTCCGAACATATACTGGAAGACGACACAGTCTTCCTGTACTTACATCGGCATTGTGTAGTTTGTATTTATTTCCCATGCGATTTCTGTGCTTCATCGTCAATATTAAGGTCCAAGAGATACAGAACCTGAAATAAATCATCGGAATCTAAAACTGGTCTCACAGGAAAGGTTCAAACCATTCACAGTAAGAAGAGTCAGTCTTCTTGTACTTAAGTCGGCATTGTGACTTTTTTATTTAAATCCGATGCAATTTCTGTGTTTCATCGTCAATAAGGAGGTCCAAGTGATACAGTAAGCCAGAAGTGAAGCATCGGAATCTAAAACTGGCCTCACATTAAAGGCTCAAATCATAGAATGTAAGAAGGGTCAGTCCTATTGTACTTTAGTCAGCATTGTGCCTTTTGTAAATAATTCCGATGCAATTTCTGTGTTTCATCGTCAGTAAGAAGGTCCAAGTGATACAGTAAACCAGAAGTGAAGCATCGGAATCTAAAACTGGTCTCACATTAAAGGCTCAAATCATAGAATGTAAGCAGGGTCAGTCCTCTTGTACTTAAGTCGGCATTGTGCATTTTGTATTTAATTCCGATTCAATTTCTGTGTTTCATCGTCAATACCAAGATCCAAAGCATACAGTAAACCTGAAGTAAAGCATCGGAATGTAAAACTGGTCTCACAGGAAAGGCTCAAATCATAGAATGTAAAAAGAGACAGTCCTCTTGTACTTAAGTCGGCATTGAGCCATTTGTATTTAATTCCGATGCAATTTCTGTGTTTCATCGTGAATAAGAAGGTGCAAGGGATACGATATACCTGAAGTGAAGCATCGGAATATAAAATTGGTCTCATAGAAAAGGCTCAAATCATGGAATGTCAGAAGGGTCAGTCCTCTTGTACTTAAGTCAGCATTGTGCCCTTTGTAAATAATTCCGATGCAATTTCTGTGTTTCATCGTCAATAAGAAGGTCCAAGGGATACAGTAAACCTGAAGTGAAGCATCGGAATCTAAAACTGGTCTCACAGGAGAGGCTCAAATCATAGAATGTAAGAAGGGTCAGTCCTATTGTACTTAAGTCAGCAAAGTGCCTTCTGTATTTAATTCCGATGCAATTTCTGTGTTTCATCGTCAATAAGAAGGTTCAAGGGATATAGTAAACCTGAAGTGATGCATCGGAATGTAAAACTGGCCTAACAGGAAAAGTCATAACACAGAGAGTAAGAAGATCAGTCTTCTGGAACTTAAGTCGGCATTGTGCCTTATGTATTTAATTCCGATGCAATTTCTGTGTTTCATCGTCAATAAGAAAGTCCATGGGATACAGGTAACCTGAAGTGAAGCATCGGAATATAAAACTGGCCTCACAGAAAAGGCTCAAATCATGGAATGTCAGAAGGGTCAGTCCTCTTGTACTTAAGTGTGCATTGTGCCGTTTGTATTTAATTTCGATGAAATTTCAGTGTTTCATCGTCAATACGAAGGTCCAAGGGATGCAGTAAACCTCAAGTAAACCATCGGAATCTGAAACTGGTCTCACACGAAAGGCTCAAATCATAGAAAGTAAGAAGAGTCAGTCCTCTTGTACTTAAGTCGCCATTGTGCCTTTTGTATTTAGTTTCGATGCAATTTCTGTGTTTCATCGTCAATAAGAAGGTCCAAGGGATACAGAAAACCTCAAGTGAAGCATCGGAATCTAAAACTGGTCTCTCAGGAAAGGTTCAAAACATATACAGTAAGAAGAGTCAGTCTTCTTGTACTTAAGTCAGCATTGTGCCTCTTGTAATTAATTCCGATGCAGTTTCTGTGTTTCATCGTCAATAAAAAGGTCTAAAGGATACAGTAAATCTGAAGTAAAGCTTCGGAATCTTAAACTGGTCTCACAGGAAAGCTTCAAAGCATGGACATTAAGAAGAGACAGTCCTCTTGTACTAAAATCGGCGTGGTGACTTTTTTATTTAAATCCGATGCAATTTCTGTGTTTCATCGTCAATAAGGAGGTCCAAGTGATAGTAAACCAGAAGTGAAGCATCGGAATCTAAAACTGGTCTCACATTAAAGGCTCAAATCATAGAATGTAAGAAGGGTCAGTCCTTTTGTACTTAAGTCGGCATTGTGCATTTTGTATTTAATTCCGATTCAATTTCTGTGTTTCATCGTCAATACCAAGATTCAAGGCATACAGTAAACCTGAAGTAAAGCATCAGAATGTAAAACTGGTCTCACAGGAAAGGCTCTAATCATAGAATGTAAAAAGAGACAGTCCTCTTGTACTTAAGTCGGCATTGAGCCATTTGTATTTAATTCCGATGCAATTTCTGTGTTTCATCGTCAATAACAAGGTCCAAGGGATTCAGTAAACCTGAAGTGAAGCATCGGAATGTAAAATTGGCCTCACAGGAAAGGCTCAAAACACAGAACGTAAGGAGAGTCAGACATCTTGTACTTAAGTCGGCATTGTGCCTTTTGTATTTCATTCCGATGCAATTCCTGTGTTTCATCGTCAATATGAAGGTCCATGGAATTCCATAAACCTGAAGTGAAGGATCGGAAGCAAAAATTGGTGTTGCAGGAAAGGCTCCAAACATATACAGTAAGAAGACTCAGTCTTTTTGTACTTACATTGCCGTTGTGCATTTTGTATTTAATTCCGATGCAATTTCTGTTTTTCATAGTCAATATGAACATCTAAGGAATACAGTAAACCCGAAGTGAAGCATCGGAATCTAAAACTGGTCTCATAGGAAAGGCTGAAAGCATCGACAGTAAGAAGTGCCAATCTTCTTGTACTTAGGTTGACATTTTGCGTTTTGTATTTAAATACGATGCAATTTCTGGGTTTCATCGTCAATATGAAGGTCCAAGGGATACAGTTAACCTGAGGTGAAGCATCGGAATCTAAAACTGGTCTCACAGGAAAGGGTCAAAACATAGACAGTAAGAAGAGGCAGTGTTCGTGTACTTTAGTCGACATTGTGCCATTTGTATTTAATTCCGTTGCAATTTCTGTGTTTCATCGGCAATAAGAATGTACAAGGGATACAATAAACCTGCAGTGAAGCATCGGACTCTATAACTGGTCTCACAGGAAAGGTTCAAAACATATACAGTAAGACGAGACAGTCCTCTCGTACCTAAATCGGCGTGGTGCCTTTTGTATTTAAAACCGATGCAATTTCTGTTTTTCATCGTCTATAAGAAGCTCCAAGGGAAACAGTAAACCTGACGTGAAGCATCGGAATCTAAAACAGGTATCACAGGAAAGGCTCAAATCATAGAACGTAAGAAGAGTCAGTCCTCTTGTACTTAAGTCGGCATTGGGCCTTTTGTATTTAATTCCGATGCAATTTCTGAGATTCATCGTCAATAAGGAGGTTTAAGTGACACAGAAAACCTGAAGTGTAGCATCGGAATCTAAATCTGGTCTAACAGGAAAGGTTCAAAACTTAGAAAGTAAGAAGAGTCAGTCTTCTAGTACTTAATTCGGCATTGTACCTTTTGTAATTAATTCCGATGCAATTTCTGTGTTTCATCGTCAATAAGAAGGTCCAAGAGATACAGTAAACCTGAAGTGAAGCATCGGAATCTAAAACTGGTCTCACAGGAGAGGCTCAAATCATAGAATGTAAGAAGGGTCAGTCCTCTTGTACATAAGTCGGCATTGTGCCTTATGTGTTTAATTCCGATGCAATTTCTGTGTTTCATCGTGAATAAGAAGGTGCAAGGGATACGATAAACCTGAAGTGAAGCATCGGAATGTAAAACTGGCCTAACAGGAAAGGTTCAAAACACAGACAGTAAGAAGAGTCAGTCTTCTGGAACTTAAGTCGGCAATGTGCCTTTTGTATTTAATTCCGATGCAATTTCTGTGTTTCATCGTCAATAAGAAGCTTTAAGGGACACAGTAAACCCGAAGTGAAGCATCGGAATTTAAAACAGGTCTCACAGGAAATTCTCAAAACATAGAAACTAAGATGAGTTAGTCCTCTTGTACTTAAGTCAGTATAGTGCCTTCTGTATTTACATCCGATGCAATTTCTGTGTTGCATCGTCAATAAGAAGGTTCAAGGGATATAGTAAACATGAAGTGAAGCATCGGAATGTAAAACTGGTCTCACAGGAAAGGCTAAAAGCAGAGACAGTAAGAAGAGTCAGACTTCTTGTACTTAAGTCGGCATTAAGCTTTTGTATTTAATTTCTTTGCAATTTCTGTGTTTCATCGTCAATTAGAAGGTGCAAGGGATACGCTAAACCTGAAGTGAAGCATCGGAATGTAAAACTGGCCTAACAGGAAAGGTTCAAAACACAAACAGTAAGAAGAGTCAGTCTTCTGGAACTTAAGCCGGCATTGTGCCTTTTGTATTTAATTCCGATGCAATATCTGTGTTTCATCGTCAATAAGAAAGTCCATGGGATTCAGGTAACTTGAAGTGAAGCATCCGAATATAAAACTGGTCTAACAGAAAAGGCTCAAATCGTGGAATGTCAGAAGGGTCAGTCCTCTTGTACTTAAGTGTGCATTGTGCCGTTTGTATTTAACTTTGATGCAATTTCAGTGTTTCATCGTCAATACGAAGGTCCAAGGGATACAGTAAACCTCAAGTAAACCATCGGAATCTGAATCTGGTCTCACACGAAAGGCTCAAATCATAGAAAGTAAGAAGAGTCAGTCCCCTTGCATTTAAGTCGCCATTGTGCCTTTTGTATTTAGTTTCGATGCAATTTCTGTGTTTCATCGTCAATAAGAAGGTCAAAGGAATACAGTAAACCTGAAGTGAAGCATCGGAATCTAAAACTGGTCAGACAGGAAAGGTTCAAAACATTGACAGTAAGAAGAGTCAGTCTTCTCGTACTTAAGTCGGCATTGTGATTTTTGTATATAATTCCGATGCAATTTCTGTGTTTCATCGTCAATAAGAAGGTCCAAGGGATACGATAAACCTGAAGTGAAGCATCTTAATCTAAAACTGGCCTAAGAGGAAAGGTTCAAAACACAGACAGTAAGAAGAGTCGGTCATCTGGTACTTAAGTCGGCATTGTGCCTTTTGTATTTAATTCTGATGCAATATCTGTGTTTCATCGTCAATATGAAGGGCCATGGGATACAGTATACCTAAAGTGAAGCATTGGAACATAAAACTGGTCTCACAGAAAAGGCTCCAGTCATAGAATGTCAGAAGAGTCAGTAATCTTGTACTTAAGTTGGCATTGTGCCGTTTGTATTTTATTTCGATGCAATTTCAGTGTTTCATCGTCAATACGAAGGTCCAAAGGATATAGTAAACCTCTAGTAAAGCATCGGAATCTGTAATTGGTCTCACACGAAAGGCTCAAATCCTAGAAGGTAAGAAGAGTCAGTCCTCTTGTACTTAAGTCGCCATTGTGCCTTTTGTATTTAGTTTCGATGCAATTTCTGTGTTTCATCGTCAATAGGAAGGTCCAAAGATTCAGTAAACCCGAAGTGAAGCATCGGAATCTAGAACTGGTCTCACTGGAAGGGCTCAAAACATAGCTTGTAAGAAGAGGTAGACCTCTTGTACTTAAGTCGGCACTGTGCCTTTTGTATTTAATTCCGATGCAATATCTGTGTTTCATCGTCAATAAGACGGTCCAAGGGATACAGTAAACCTGAAGTGAAGCATCGGAATCAAAAGCTTGTCTCACAGGAAAGGCTCCGAACATATACTGGAAGAAGACTCAGTCTTCTTGTACTTACATCGGCATTGTGTAATTTGTATTTATTTCCCATGCAATTACTGTGCTTCATCGTCAATATTAAGGTCCAAGAGATACAGAACCTGAAATAAAGCATCAGAATCCAAAACTGGTCTCACAGGAAAGGTTCAAACCATAGACAGTAAGAAGAGTCAGTCTTCTTGTACTTAAGTGGCCGATTTGCCGTTTCTATTTAATTCCGATGCAATTTCTGTGTTTCATCGTCAATAAGAAGGTCCAAGGGATACAGTAAACCTGAAGTGAAGCATCGGAATCTAAAACTGGTCAGACAGGAAAGGTTTAAAACATAGACAGTAAGAGGAGTCAGTCCTCTCGTACTTAAGTCAGCATTGTGACTTTTGTATTTAATTCCGATGCAATTTCTGTGTTTCATCGTCAATATGAAGGTCCAAGGGATACCATACACCTGATGTGAAGCATCGGAATCTACAACTGGTCTCTCAGGAAAGGTTCAAATCATAGACAGTAAGAAGAGTCAGTTTTCTTGTACCTAAGTCAGCATTGTGCCTTTTGTATTTAATTCCGATGCAGTTTCTGTGTCTCATCGTCAAAAAAAATTTCTAAAGGATACAGTAAATCTGAAGTAAAGCATTGGAATCTTAAACTGGTCTCACAGGAAAGGTTCAAAGCATAGACATTAACAAGAGACAGTCCTCTTGCACTAAAATCGGCGTGGTGCCTTTTGTATTTATATCCGACGCAATTTCTGTGTTTCATCGTCAATAAGGAGGTCAAAGTGAAACAGTAAACCAGAAGTGAGGCATCGGAATCTAAAACTGGTCTCACATTAAAGGCTCAAATCATAGAATGTAAGAAGGGTCAGTGCTCTTGTACTTAAGTCGGCACTGTGCATTTTGAATTTAATTCCGATTCAATTTCTGTGTTTCATCGTCAATACCTAGATCCAAAGCATACACTAAATATGAAGTAAAGCATCGGAATGTAAAACTGGTCTCACAGGAAAGGCTCAAATCATAGAATGTAAAAAGAGACAGTACTCTTGTATTTAAGTCGGCATTGAGCCATTTGTATTTAAGTCCGATGCAATTTCTGTGTTTCATCGTCAATAAGAAGGTTCAAGGGATATAGTAAACCTGAAGTGAAGCATCGGAATGTAAAACCACTCTCACAGGAAAGGCTCAAGGCATAGAATGTAAGAAGAGTCAGACCTCTTGTACTTAAGTCGGCATTGAGCCATTTGTATTTAATTCCGATGCAATTTCTGTGTTTCATCGTCAATAAGAAGGTCCAAGGATTCAGTAAACCCGAAGTGAAGCATCGGAATCTAAAACTGGTCTCAATGGAAAGGCTCAAAACATAGCTTCTAAGAAGAGTCAGACCTCTTCTACTTAAGTCGGCATTGAGCCATTTGTGTTTAATTCCGAAGCAATTTCTGTGTTTCATCGTGAATAAGAAGGTGCAAGGGATACGATAAACCTGAAGTGAAGCATCGGAATGTAAAACTGGCCTAACAGGAAAGGTTCAAAACACAGACAGTAAGAAGAGTCAGTCTTCTGGAACTTAAGTCGGCATTGTGCCTTTTGTATTTAATTCCGATGCAATTTCTGTGTTTCATCGTCAATAAGAAGCTTTAAGGGACACAGTAAACCCGAAGTGAAGCATCGGAATCTAAAACTGGTCTCACAGGAAATTCTCAAAACATAGAAACTAAGATGAGTTAGTCCTCTTGTACTTAAGTCAGTGTAGTGCCTTCTGTATTTAATTCCGATGCAATTTCTGTGTTGCATCGTCAATAAGAAGGTTCAAGGGATATAGTAAACATGAAGTGAAGCATCGGAATGTAAAACTGGTCTCACAGGAAAGGCTAAAAGCAGAGACAGTAAGAAGACTCAGACGTCTTGTACTTAAGTCGGCATTAAGCTTTTGTATTTTATTTCGTTGCAATTTCTGAGTTTCATCGTCAATAAGAAGGTGTAAGGGATACGATAAACCTGAAGTGAAGCATCGGAATGATAAACTGGCCTAACGGGAAAGGTTCAATACACAAACAGTAAGAAGAGTCAGTCTTCTGGAACTTAAGTCGGCATTGTGCCTTTTGTATTTAATTCCGATGCAATATCTGTGTTTCATCGTCAATAAGAAAGTCCATGGGATTCAGGTAACCTGAAGTGAAGCATCGGAATATAAAACTGGTCTAACAGAAAAGGCTCAAATCATGGAATGTCAGAAGGGTCAGTCGTCTTGTACTTAAGTGTGCATTGTGCCGTTTGTATTTAATTTTGATGCAATTTCAGTGTTTCATCGTCAATACGAAGGTCCAAGGGATACAGTAAACCTCAAGTAAACCATCGGAATCTGAATCTGGTCTCACACGAAAGGCTCAAATCATAGAAAGTAAGAAGAGTCAGTCCTCTTGCATTTAAGTCGCCATTGTGCCTTTTGTATTTAGTTTCGATGCAATTTCTGTGTTTCATCGTCAATAAGAAGGTCAAAGGGATACAGTAAACCTGAAGTGAAGCATCGGAATCTAAAACTGGTCAGACAGGAAAGGTTCAAAATATTGACAGTAAGAAGAGTCAGTGTTCTCGTACTTAAGTCAGCATTGTGACTTTTGTATTTAATTCCGATGCAATTTCTGTGTTTCATCGTCAATATGAAGGTCCAAGGGATACCATACACCTGATGTGAAGCATCGGAATCTACAACTGGTCTCTCAGGAAAGGTTCAAATCATAGACAGTAAGAAGAGTCAGTCTTCTTGTACCTAAATCAGCATTGTGCCTTTTGTATTTAATTCCGATGCAGTTTTTGTGTCTCATCGTCAAAAATAATTTCTAAAGGATACAGTAAATCTGAAGTAAAGCATTGGAATCTTAAACTGGTCTCACAGGAAAGGTTCAAAGCATAGACATTAACAAGAGACAGTCCTCTTGTACTAAAATCGGCGTGGTGCCTTTTGTATTTATATCCGATGCAATTTCTGTGTTTCATTGTCAATAAGGAGGTCAAAGTGAAACAGTAAACCAGAAGTGAGGCATCGGAATCTAAAACTGGTCTCACATTAAAGGCTCAAATCATAGAATGTAAGAAGGGTCAGTCCTCTTGTACTTAAGTCGGCATTGTGCATTTTGTATTTAATTCCGATTCAATTTCTGTGTTTCATCGTCAATACCTAGATCCAAAGCATACAGTAAACCTGAAGTAATGCATCGGAATGTAAAACTGGTCTCACAGGAAAGGCTCAAATCATAGAATGTAAAAAGAGACAGTACCCTTGTACTTAAGTCAGCATTGAGCCATTTGTATTTAATTCCGATGCAATTTCTGTGATTCATCGTCAATAAGAAGGTTCAAGGGATATAGTAAACCTGAAGTGAAGCATCGGAATGTAAAACTGGTCTCACAGGAAATTCTCAAGGCATAGAATGTAAGAAGAGTCAGACCTCTTGTACTTAAGTCGGCATTGACCCATTTGTATTTAATTCCGATGCAATTTCTGTGTTTCTTCGTCAATAAGAAGGTCCAAGGATTCAGTAAACCTGAAGTGAAGCATCGGAATCTAAAACTGGTCTCATAGGAAATTCTCAAAACATAGAAACTAAGATGAGTTAGTCCTCTTTTACTTAAGTCAGTGTAGTGCATTCTGTATTTAATTCCGATGCAATTTCTGTGTTGCATCGTCAATAAGAAGGTTCAAGGGATATAGTAAACATGAAGTGAAGCATCGAAACGTAAAACTGGTCTCACAGGAAAGGCTAAAAGCAGAGACAGTAAGAAGAGTCAGACTTCTTGTACTTAAGTCGGCATTAAGCTTTTGTATTTCATTCCGTTGCAATTTCTGTGTTTCATCGTCAATAAGAAGGTGCAAGGGATACAGTAAACCTCAAGTAAACCATCGGAATCTGAATCTGGTCTCACACGAAAGGCTGAAATCATAGAAAGTAAGAAGAGTCAGTCCTCTTGCATTTAAGTCGCCATTGTGCCTTTTGTATTTAGTTTCGATGCAATTTCTGTGTTTCATCGTCAATAAGAAGGTCAAAGGGATACAGTAAACCTGAAGTGAAGCATCGGAATCTAAAACTGGTCTCATAGGAAAGGCTGAAAGCATAGACAGTAAGAAGTGCCAGTCTTCTTGTACTTAGGTCGACATTATGCGTTTTGTATTTAAATACGATGCAATTTCTGTGTTTCATCGTCAATATGAAGGTCGAAGGGACACAGTTAACCTGAGGTGAAGCATCGGAATCTAAAACTGGTCTCACAGGAAAGGTTCAAAACATAGACTGTAAGAAGAGCCGGTGTTCGTGTACTTTAGTCGACATTGTGCCATTTGTATTTTATTCCGTTGCAATTTCTGTGTTTCATCGTCTATAAGATGCTCCAAAGGAAACAGTAAACCTGACGTGAAGCATCGGAATCTAAAACAGGTATCACAGGAAAGGCTCAATTCATAGAACGTAAGAAGAGTCAGTCCTCTTGTACTTAAGTCGGCATTGTGCCTTTTGTATTTAGTTCCGATGCAATTTCTGTGTTTCATCGTCAATAAGAAGGTTTAAGGGACACAGTAAACCTGAAGTGAAGCATCGGAATCTAAAACTGGTCTCACAGGAGAGGCTCAAATCATAGAATGTAAGAAGGCCCAGTCCTCTTGTACATAAGTCGGCATTGTGCCTTTTGTGTTTTATTCCGATGCAAGTTCTGTGTTTCATCGTGAATAAGAAGGTGCAAGGGATACGATAAACTTGAAGTGAAGCATCGGAATGTAAAACTGGCCTAACAGGAAAGGTTCAAAACACAGACAGTAAGAAGAGTCAGTCTTCTGGAACTTAAGTCGGCATTATGCATTTTGTATTTAATTCCGATGCAATTTCTGTGTTTCATCGTCAATAAGAAGGTTTAAGGGACACAGTAAACCCGAAGTGAAGCATCGGAATATAAAACTGGTCTCACAGGAAATTCTCAAAACATAGAAATTAAGATGAGTCAGTCCTCTTGTACTTAAATCAGCATAGTGCCTTCTGTATTTAATTCCGATGCAATTTCTGTGTTTCATCGTCAATAAGAAGGTTTAAGGGATATAGTAAACCTGAAGTGAAGCATCGGAATGTAAAACTGGTCTCACAGGAAAGGCTAAAAGCAGAGACAGTAAGAAGAGTCAGACTTCTTGTACTTAAGTCGGCATTGAGCTTTTTGTATTTCATTCCGTTGCAATTTCTGTGTTTCATCGTCAATAAGAAGGTGCAAGGGATACGATAAACCAGAAGTTAAGCATCGGAATGTAAAACTGGTCTCACAGATAAGGCTCAAGTCATAGAATGTCAGAAGGGTCAGTCCTCTTGTACTTAAGTTGGCATTGTGCCGTTTGTATTTAATTTCGAAGCAATTTCAGTGTTCCATCGTCAATACGAAGGTCCGAGGGATACAGTAAACCTCAAGTAAAGCATCGGAATCTGAAACTTGTCTCACACGAAAGGCTCATATCATAGAAAGTAAGAATCGTCAGTCCTCTTGTACTTAAGTCGCCATTGTGCCTTTTGTATTTAGTTTCGATGCAATTTCTGTGTTTCATCGTCAATAAGAAGGTCCAAGGATTCAGTAAACCCGAAGTGAAGCATCGGAATCTAAAACTGGTCTCACTGGAAAGGCACAAAACATAGCTTGTAAGAAGAGTTAGACCTCTTGTACTTAAGTCGGCACTGTGCCTTTTGTATTTAATTCCGATGCAATATCTGTGTTTCATCGTCAATAAGACGGTCCAAGGGATACAGTAAGCCTGAAGTGAAGCATCGGAATCAAAAGCTTGTCTCACAGGAATGGCTCCGAACATATACTGGAAATAGACTCAGTCTTCTTGTACTTACATCGGCATTGTGTAGTTTGTATTTATTTCCCATGCAATTTCTGTGCTTCATCGTCAATATTAAGGTCCAAGAGATACAGAGCCTGAAATAAAGCATCGGAATCTAAAACTGGTCTCACAGGAAAGGTTGAAACCATAGACAGTAAGAAGAGTCAGTCTTCTTGTACTTAAGTGGGCGATGTGCCGTTTGTATTTAATTCCGATGCAATTTCAGTGTTTCATCGTCAATAAGAAGGTCCAAGGGATAAGGTAAACCTGAAGTGAAGCATCGGAATCGAAAACTGGTCAGACAGGAAAGGTTCAAAACATAGACAGTAAGATGAGTCAGTCTTCTCGTACTTAAGTCGGCATTGTGACTTTTGTATTTAATTCCGATGCAATTTCTGTGTTTCATCGTCAATATGAAGGTCCAAGGGATACCATACACCTGATGTGAAGCATCGGAATCTAAAACTGGTCTCTCAGGAAAGGTTCAAAACATAGACAGTGAAAAGAGTCAGTCTCCTTGTACTTGAGTGGGCATTGTGCCTTTTGTATTTAATTCCGATGCAATTTCTGTGTTTCATCGTCAATAAGAAGGTCTAAATTATACAGTAAATCTGAAGTAAAGCATCGGGAACTTAAACTGGTCTCACAGGAAAGGTTCAAAGCATAGACATTAAGAAGAGACAGTCCTCTTGTACTAAAATCGGCGTGGTGCCTTTTGTATTTAAATCCGATGCAATTTCTGTGTTTCATCGTCAATAAGGAGGTCCAAGTGATACAGTAAACCAGAAGTGAAGCATCGGAATCTAAAACTGGTCTCACATTAAAGGCTCAAATCATAGAATGTAAGAAGGGTCAGTCCTCTTGTACTTAAGTCGGCATTGTGCATTTTGTATTTAATTCCGATTCAATTTCTGTGATTCATCGTCAATACCAAGATCCAAGGCATACAGTAAACCTGAAGTAAAGCATCGGAATGTAAAGCTGGTCTCACAGGAAAGGCTCAAATCATAGAATTTAAAAAGAGACAGTCCTCTCGTACTTAAGTCGGCATTGAGCCATTTGTATTTAATTCCGATGCAATTTCTGTGTGTCATCGTCAATAAGAAGGTCCAAGGGATTCAGTAAACCTGAAGTGAAGCATCGAAATATGAAATTGGTCTCACAGGAAAGGCTCAAAGCATAGAATGTAAGAAGAGTCAGACCTCTTGTACTTAAGTCGGCATTGTGCCTTTTGTATTTATTTCCGATGCAATTCCTGTGTTTCATCGTCAATATGAAGGTCCATGGAATTCAGTAAACCTGAAGTGAAGGATCGGAATCAAAAATTGGTGTTGCAGGGAAGGCTCCAAACATATACAGTAAGAAGACTCAGTCTTCTTGTACTTACATTTCCATATTGCATTTTGTATTTAATTCCGATGCAATTTCTGTTTTTTATAGTCAATATGAACGTCTAAGGAATACAGTAAACATGAAGTGGAGCATCGGAATCTAAAACTGGTCTCATAGGAAAGGCTGAAAGCATAGACAGTAAGAAGTGCCAGTCTTCTTGTACTTAGGTCGACATTTTGCGTTTTGTATTTAAATACGATGCAATTCCTGTGTTTCATCGTCAATTTGACGGTCTAAGGGATACAGTTAACCTGAAGTGAAGCATCGGAATCTAAAACTGGTCTCACAGGAAAGGTTGATAACATAGACAGTAAGACGAGCCAGTTTTCTTGTACTTTAGTCGACATTGTGCCTTTTGAATGTAATTCCGATGCAATTTCTAAGATTCATCGTCAATAAGAAGGTCCAAGGGATGCAGTGAACCTGAAGTGAGGGAGCACCGGAATCTAAAACTGGTCTCACAGGAAAGGTACAAAGCATAGGCAGTAAGAAGAGTCAGTGTAGTTGTACTTAAGTCGACATTGTGCCTTTTATATTTCATTCCGATGCAATTACTGCGTTTCATCGTCATTAAGAAGATCCAAGGGATACAGTACTCCTGAAGTGAAGCATCGGAATCAAAAACTGGTCTCACAGGAAACGCTCAAATCATAGAATGTAAGAAGGGTCAGTCCTCTTGTACTTAAGTCGGCACTGTGCCTTTTATATTTAATTCCGATGCAATTTCTGTGTTTGTTCATCAATAAGAAGATCCAAGGGATACAGTAAACCTGAAGTAAAGCATCGTAATCTAAAGCTGGTCACACAGGAAAGGTTCAAAACATAGACAATAAGAAGAGTCTGTTTTGTTGTACTTAAGACGGCATTCTGCCTTTTGTATTTAATTCCCATGCAATTTCTGTTTTTCATCGTCAATAAGAAGGTCCAAGGGATACAGTAAACCTGAAGTGAAGCATCGGAATCCATAACTGGTCTCACATGATAGGTTCAAAACATAGACAGTAAGAAGAGTCAGACTTCTTGTACTTAAGTCGGCATTGTGCCTTTTGTATTTAATAACGATGCAACTTCTGTGTTTCATCGTCAATAAGCAGGTCCAGGGGATACAGTAAACCTGAAGTGAAGCAACGGAATCTAAAACTGATCTAACAGGAAAGATTCAAATCATAGAGAGTAAGAAGAGTCAGTCTTCTTGTACTTAAGTCGGCATTGTGACTTTTGTATTTAATTCCGATGCAATTTCTATGTATCATCGGAATAAGAAGGACCAAGGGATACAGTAAACCTGAAGTGAAGCATCGGAATCTAAAACAGGTCTCACAGGAAAGGCTGAAAACATAGACAGTGAGAAGAGCCAGTCTTCATGTACTTAAGTCGACATTTTGCGCTTTGTATTTAATTCCGATGCAATTTCAGTGTTTCATCGTCAATACGAAGGTCCAAGGGACTCAGTAAACCTGAAGTGCAGCATCAGAATATAAAACTGGACTCACAGGAAAGGCCCAAGCATAGAATGTAAGAAGAGTTCGACCTCTTGTACTTAGTCGGCATTGTGCCTTTTGTATTTAATTCCTATGCAATTTCTGTGTTTCATCCTCAATATGAAGGTCCATGGGATACAGTAAACCTGAAGTGAAGCATCGGAATCAAAAACTGGTCTTGCAGGAAAGGCTCCAAACATATACAGGAAGAAGACTCAGTATTCTCTTTCTTACATCGGCATTGTGCACTTTGT
This sequence comes from Schistocerca piceifrons, assembly GCF_021461385.2. Classification (NCBI taxonomy): domain Eukaryota; kingdom Metazoa; phylum Arthropoda; class Insecta; order Orthoptera; family Acrididae; genus Schistocerca; species Schistocerca piceifrons. The sequence continues at coordinate 1,419,877 of NW_025727684.1, read as the reverse complement.
ATTTAATTCCGATGCAATTTCTGTGTTTCATAGTCAATATGAACGTCCAAGGAATACAGTAAACCTGAAGTGAAGCTTCGGAATCTAAAACTGGTCTCACAGGAATGACTTAAATCATATTATGTATGAAGGGTCAGTCCTCTTGTACTTAAGTCGGCATTGTGCTTTTTGTTTTTTATTCCGATGCAATTTCTGTGTGTCATCGTCAATTAGAAGGTCCAAGGGATACAGTAATCCTGAAGTGAAGCATCTGAATCTAAAACTGGTCTCATAGGAAAGGCTGAAAGTATAGACAGTTAGAAGAGTAATTCTTCTTGTACTTAAGTCGGCATTGTGCATTTTGTATTTAATTCCGATGCAATTTCTGTGTTTCATCGTCAATACGAAGGTCCAAGGGAAAGAGTAAACCTAAAGTGAAGCATCGGAATCTAAAACTGGTCTCACAGAAAAGGTTCAAATTATAGACGGTAAGAAGAGTCAGTGTTCTTGTACTTTAGTCGACATTGAGCTATTTGTATGTATTTCCGAAGCAATCTCTGTGTATCATCGTCAATAAGAAGGTCCAAGGTATACAGTAAACCTGATGTGAAGCATCGGTATCTAAAACTGGTCTCACAGGAAAGGTTCAAAACAAAGACAGTAAGAAGAATCAGTCTTCTTGTACTTTAGGCGGCATTGTGCCTTTTTGTATTTGATTCCGATGGAATTTCTGTGTTTCGTCGTCAATATGAATGTCCAAGAGATACAGTAAACCTGAAGTAAAGCATCGGAATCTAAAACTGGTCCCACAGGAAAGGATCAAACAATAGACAGTAAGAAGAGTCAGTCTTCTTGTACATATGTGGGCATTGTGCCTTTTGTATTTAATTCCGATGCAATTTCTACGTTTAATCGTCAATAAGGAGGACCAAGGGATGCAGTAAACCTAAAGTGAAGTATCGGAATATAAAAATGGTCTCACAGGAAAGGTACAAAGCATAGGCAGTAAGAAGAGTTAGTCTAGTTGTACTTAAGTCTGCACTGTGCTTTTGTATTTGATTCCGAAGTAATTTCTGTGTTTCATCGTCATTAAGAAGGTCCAAGGGATACAGTACATCTGAAGTGATGCATCGGAATCAAAATCTGGTCTCACAGGAACGGCTTAGATCATATTATGTATGAAGTGTCAGTCCTCTTGCACTAATGTCGGCACTGAATTAAATATCTCCGATGCAATTTTTGTGTTTCATCGTCAGTAAGAAGGTCCAAGGGACTCCGTAAACCTGAAGTGCAGCATCGGAATCTAAAACTAGTCTCACAGGAAAGGCTCAAGTATAGGATGTAAGAAGAGTCAGACCTCTTGTACTTAAGACGGCATTGTGCCTTTTAGTATTTAAATCGAATGCAATTTCTGTGTTTCATCGTCAATATGAAGGTCCAAGGGATACAGTAAACCTGAAGTGAAGGATCTGAATCTAAAACCGGTCTCATAGGAAAGGCTGAAAGCATAGACAGTTAGAAGAGTAATTCTTCTTGTACTTAAGTCGGCATTGTGCCTCTTGTATTTCATTCCGATGCAATTTCTGTTTTTCATCGTCAATAAGAAGGTCCAAGGGATACAGGAAACCTGAAGTGAAGCATCGGAATCTAAAACTGGTCTCACCGGAAAGATTCAAAACATAGACAGTAAGAAGAGTCGGTCTTCTTGTACTTAAGTCGGCATTGTGCATTTTGTATTTAATTCCGTTGCAATTTCTGTATTTCATCGTCAATAAGGAGGTCCAAGGGATACAATAAACCTGAAGTGAAGCATCGGAATCTGAAACTGGTCTCACCGGATAGTTTCAAAAGATAGACATTAAGAAAAGTCAGACTTCTTGAACTTAAGTCGGCATTGTGCGTTTTGTATTTAATTCCGATGCAATTTCTATGTTTCATAGTCAATAAGAAGATGCAAGGGATACAGTAAACCTGAGCCGTTGCATCAGAATCTAAAAGTGGTCTAACAGGAAAGGTTCTAAACCTAGACAGTAAGAATAGTCTGACCTCTTGTAGATAAGTCGGCAATGTGCATTTTGTATTTATTTCCTATGCAATTTCTGTGTTTCATCATCAATACGAAGGTCCAAGGGATACAGTAAACCTGAAGTGAAGCATCGGTATCTAAAACTGGTATCACAGGAAAGGCCCAAGCATAGAATGTAAGAAGAGTCAGACCTCTTGTACTTAGTCGGCATTGTGCCTTTTGTATTTAATTCTGATGCAATTACTGTGTTTCATCGTCAATATGAAGGTTCAAGATATACAGTACACCTGAAGTGAAGCATCGGAATCAGAAACTGGTCTCGCAGGAAAGGCTCCAAACACATACAGGAAGAAGACTCAGTATTCATGTACTTACGTCGGCATTGTGCATTTTGTATTTAATTACAATGCAATTTCTGTGTTTCATAGTCAATATGAACGTACAAGGAATACAGTAAACTTGAAGTGAAGCATCTGAATCTAAAACTGGTCTCATAGGAAAGGCTGAAAGCATAGACAGTTAGAAGAGTTATTCTTCTTGTACTTAAGTCGGCATTGAGCCTTTTGTAATTAATTCCGATGCAATTTCCGTGTTTCATCAACAACAAGAAAGTCCAAGGTATACAGTAAACCTGATGTGAAGCATCGGTATCTAAAACTGGTCTCACAGGAAAGGTTCAAAACAAAGACAGTAAGAAGAATCAGTCTTCTTGTACTTTTAGCGGCATTGTGCCTTTTTGTATTTAATTCCGATGCAATTTCTGTGTTTCGTCGTCAATATGAAGGTCCAAGAGAGACAGTAAACTTGAAGTAAAGCGTCGAAATCTAAAACTGGTCCCACAGGAAAGGATTAAACAATAGACAGTAAGAAGAGCCAGTCTTCTTGTACATATGTGAGCATTGTGCCTTTTGTATTTAATTCCGATGCAATTTCTACGTTTAATCGTCAATAAGAAGGTCCAAGGGATGCAGTAAACCTATCGTGAAGTATCGGAATATAAAACTGGTCTCACAGGAAAGGTACAAAACATAATCAGTAAGAAGAGTTAGTCTAGTTGTACGTAAGTCATCATTGTGCGTTTTGTATTTAATTCCGATGCAATTTCTGTGTTTCATCGTCATTAAGAAGGTCCAAGGGATACAGTACACCTGAAGTGAAGCATCGGAATCTAAAACTGGACTCACAGGAAAGTCTCAAATCATGGAATGTAAGAAGGGTCAGTCCTCTTGTACTTAAGTCGGCATTGTGCTTTTTTTTTTATTCCGATGCAATTTCTGTGTGTCATCGTCAATATGAAGGTCCAAGGGATACAGTAAACCTGAAGTGAAGCATCGGAATCTAAAACTGGTCTCACAGGAATGACTTAAATCATATTATGTATGAAGGGTCAGTCCTCTTGTACTTAAGTCGGCACTGAATTAGATAATTTCGATGCAATTTTTGTGTTTCATCGTCAGTAAGAAGGTCCAAGGGACTCCGTAAACCTGAAGTGCAGCATCGGAATCTAAAACTGGTCTCACAGGAAAGGCTCAAGCATAGGATGTAAGAAGAGTCAGTCCTCTTGTACTTAAGCCGGCATTGTGCCTTTTAGTATTTAAATCCGATGCATTTACTGTGTTTCATCGTCAGTATGAAGGTCCTAGGGATACAGTAATCCTGAAGTGAAGCATCTGAATCTAAAACCGGTCTCATAGGAAAGGCTGAAAGCATAGACAGTTAGAAGAGTAATTCTTCTTGTACTTAAGTAGGCATTGTGCATTTTGTATTGAATTCCGATGCAATTTCTGTGTTTCATCGTCAATACGAAGGTCCAAGGGATACAGTAAACCCAAAGTGAAGCATCGGAATCTAAAACTCGTCTCACAGGAATGGTTCAAAGCATAGACAATAAGAAGAGTCAGTTTTGTTGTACTTAAGACGGCATTGTGCCTTTTGTATTTCACTCCGATGCAATTTCTGTTTTTCATCGTCAATAAGAAGGTCCAAGGGATACAGGAAACCTGATGTGAAGCATCGGAATCTAAAACTGGTATCACCGGAAAGGTTAAAAACATAGACAGTAAGAAGAGTCAGTCTTCTTGTACTTAAGTCGGCATTGTGCATTTTGTATTTAATTCCGTTGCAATTTCTGTATTTCATCGTCAATAATAAGGTCCAAGGGATACAATAAACCTGAAGTGAAGCATCGGAATCTAAAACTGGTCTCACAGGAAAGGTTCAAAACAAAGACAGTAAGAAGAATCAGTCTTCATGTACTTTAGGCGGCATTGTGCATTTTGTATTTAATTCCGATGCAATTTCTATGTTCCATAGTCAATACGAAGATCTAAGGGATACAGTAAACCCGTGGTGTTGCATCAGAATCTAAAAGTAATCTAACAGGAAAGGTTCTAAACGTAGACACTAAGAATAGTCTGACTTCTTGTACATATGTCGGCAATGTGCATTTTGTATTTATTTCCTATGCAATTTCTGTGTTTCATCATCAATACGAAGGTCCAAGGGATACAGTAAACCTGAAGTGAAGCATCGGTATCTAAAACTGGTCTCACAGGAAAGGTTCAAATCATAGACAGTATTAAGAGTCAATCTTCCTGTACTTAAGTCGGCATTGTGCATTTTGTATTATATTCCGATGCAATTTCTGTGTTTCATCGTCAATAAGCAGGTGCAGGGGAAACAGTAAACATGAAGTGAAGCATCGGAATCTAAAAGTGATCTAACAGGAAAGGTTCAAAATATAGACAGTAAGAAGAGTCAGTCTCCTTGTACTTAAGTCGGTATCGTGCCTTCTGTAATTAATTCCGATGCAATTTCTGTGTTTCATCGTCAATAAGAAGGTCCAAGAGATACAGCAAACCTGAAGTAAAGCATCGGAATCTAAAACTGGTCTCACAGAGAAGGTTCAAATTATAGACGGTAAGAAGAGTCAGTGTTCTTGTACTTTAGTCTACATTGTGCCATTTGTATGTATTTCCGAAGCAATTTCTGTGTATCATCGTCAATAAGAAGGTCCAAGGTATACAGTAAACCTGATGTGAAGCATCGGTATCTAAAACTGGTCTCACAGGAAAGATACAAACAAAGACAGTAAGAAGAATCAGTCTTCTTGTACTTTAGGTGGCATTGTGCCTTTTTGTATTTGATTCCGATGGAATTTCTGTGTTTCGTCGTCAATATGAATGTCCAAGAGATACAGTAAACCTGAAGTAAAGCATCGGAATCTAAAACTGGTCCCACAGGAAAGGATCAAACAATAGACAGCAAGAAGAGTCAGTCTTCTTGTACATATGTGGGCATTGTGCCTTTTGTATTGAATTCCGATGCAATTTCTATGTTTAATCGTCAATAAGGAGGTCCAAGGGATGCAGTAAACCTAAAGTGAAGTATCGGAATATAAAAATGGTCTCACAGGAAAGGTACAAAGCATAGGCAGTAAGAAGAGTTAGTCTAGTTGTACTTAAGTCTGCACTGTGCCTTTTGTATTTGATTCCGATGCAATTTCTGTGTTTCATCGTCATTAAGAAGGTCCAAGGGATACAGTACATCTGAAGTGATGCATCGGAATCAAAATCTGGTCTCACAGGAACGGCTTAGATCATATTATGTATGAAGTGTCGGTCCTCTTGCACTTATGTCGGCACTGAATTAGATAATTTCGGTGCAATTTTTCTGTTTCATCGTCAGTAAGAAGGACCAAGGGACACCGTAAACCTGAAGTGCAGCATCGGAATCTAAAACTGGTCTCACAGGAAGGGCACAAGTATAGGATGTAGAAGAGTCAGACCTCTAGTACTTAAGTCGGCATTGGGGCTTTTAGTATTTAAATCCGATGCAATTACTGTGTTTCATCGTCAATATGAAGGTCCAAGGGATACAGTAATCCTGAAGTGAAGCATCTGAATCTAAAACAGGTCTCATAGGAAAAGCTGAAAGCATAGACAGTTAGAAGAGTAATTCTTCATGTACTTAAGTCGGCATTGTGCCTTTTGTATTTCATTCCGATGCAATTTCTGTTTTTCATCGTCAATAAGAAGGTCCAAGGGATACAGGAAACCAGAAGTGAAGCATCGGAATCTAAAACTGGTCTCACTGGAAAGGTTCAAATCATAGACAGTAAGAAGAGTCCGTCTTCTTGTACTTAAGTCGGCATTGTGCATTTTGTATTTAATTACGTTGCAATTTCTGTATTTCATCGTCAATAAAGAGGTCCAAGGGATACAGTAAACCTGAAGTGAAGCTTCGGAATCTGAAACTGGTCTCACCGGATAGGTTCAAAAGATAGACATTAAGAAAAGTCAGACTTCTTGTACTTAAGTCGGCATTGTGCCTTTTATATTTAATTCCGATGCAATTTCTATGTTTCATAGTCAATAAGAAGATCCAAGGGATACAGTAAACCTGAGCCGTTGCATCAGAATCTAAAAGTGGTCTAACAGGAAAGGTTCTAAACCTAGACAGTAAGAATAGTCTGACCTCTTGTACATAAGTCGGAAATGTGCATTTTGTATTTATTTCCTATGCAATTTCTGTGTTTCATCATCAATACGAAGGTCCAAGGGATACAGTAAACCTGAAGTGAAGCATCGGAATCTAAAACTGGTCTTACAGGATAGGCTCAAATTATGGAATGTAAATCGAGTCAGTCCGCTTGTACTTAATTCGGTATTGTGCCTTTTGTGTTAATTCCGATGCAAGTTCTGTGTTTCATCGTCAGTAAGAAGGTCAAAGGGATACAGTAAACCTGAAGTAAGGCATCGGAATCTAAAACTGGTCTCACAGGAAAGTTTCAAAACATAGACAACAAGAAGAGTCAGTTTTCTTGTACTTAAGTCGGCATTGTGCCTTTTGTATTTAATTCCGATGCAATTTCCGTGTTTCATCAACAATAAGAAGGTCCAAGGTATACAGTAAACCTGATGTGAAGCATCGGTATCTAAAACTGGTCTCACAGGAAAGGTTCAAACCAAAGACAGTAAGAGGAATCAGTCTTCTTGTACTTTTAGCGGCATTGTGCTTTTTTGTATTTAATTCCGATGCAATTGCTGTGTTTCGTCGTCAATATGAAGGTCCAAGAGATACAGTAAACCTGAAGTAAAGCGTCGAAATCTAAAACTGGTCCCACAGGAAAGGATCAAACAATAGACGGTAAGAAGAGTCAGTCTTCTTGTACATATGTGGGCATTGTGCCTTTTGTATTTAATTCCGATGCAATTTCTACGTTTAATCGTCAATAAGAAGGTCCAAGGGATGCAGTAAACCTATAGTGAAGTATCGGAATATAAAACTGGTCTCACAGGAAAGGTACGAAACATCATCAGTAAGAAGAGTTAGTCTAGTTGTACTTAAGTCATCATTGTGCGTTTTGTATTTAATTCCGATGCAATTTCTGTGTTTCATCGTCATTAAGAAGGTCCAAGGGATACAGTACACCTGAAGTGAAGCATCGGAATCTAAAACCGGTCTCACAGGAAAGTCTCAAATCATGGAATGTAAGAAGGGTCAGTCCTCTTGTACTTAAGTGGGCATTGTGCTTTTTGTTTTTTATTCCGATGCAATTTCTGTGTGTCATCGTCGATTAGAAGGTCCAAGGGATACAGTAAACCTGAAGTAAAGCATCGGAATCTGAAACTGGTCTCACAGGAAAGGTTCAAAACATAGACAGTAAGAAGAGTCTGTCTTTTTGTACATAAGTCGGCAATCTGCCTTTTGTATTTATTTCCTATGCAATTTCTGTGTTTCATCATCAATACGAAGGTCCAAGGGATACAGTAAACCTGAAGTGAAGCATCGGTATCTAAAACTGGTATCACAGGAAAGGCCCAAGCATAGAATGTAAGAAGAGTCAGACCTCTTGTACTTAGTCGGCATTGTGCCTTTTGTATTTAATTCTGATGCAATTACTGTGTTTCATCGTCAATATGAAGGTTCAAGATATACAGTACACCTGAAGTGAAGCATCGGAATCAGAAACTGGTCTCGCAGGAAAGGCTCCAAACACATACAGGAAGAAGACTCAGTATTCATGTACTTACGTCGGCATTGTGCATTTTGTATTTAATTACAATGCAATTTCTGTGTTTCATAGTCAATATGAACGTACAAGGAATACAGTAAACTTGAAGTGAAGCATCTGAATCTAAAACTGGTCTCATAGGAAAGGCTGAAAGCATAGACAGTTAGAAGAGTTATTCTTCTTGTACTTAAGTCGGCGTTGAGCCTTTTGTATTTAATTCCGATGCAATTTCCGTGTTTCATCAACAACAAGAAAGTCCAAGGTATACAGTAAACCTGATGTGAAGCATCGGTATCTAAAACTGGTCTCACAGGAAAGGTTCAAAACAAAGACAGTAAGAAGAATCAGTCTTCTTGTACTTTTAGCGGCATTGTGCCTTTTAGTATTTAAATCCGATGCAATTACTGTGTTTCATCGTCAATATGAAGGTCCAAGGGATACAGTAATCCTGAAGTGAAGCATCTGAATCTAAAACCGGTCTCATAGGAAAGGCTGAAAGCATAGACAGTTAGAAGAGTAATTCTACTTGTACTTAAGTCGGCATTGTGACTTTTGTATTTAATTCCGATGCAATTTCTGTGTTTCATCGTCAATACGAAGGTCCAAGGGATACAGTAAACCTAAAGTGAAGCATCGGAATCTAAAACTGGTCTCACAGGAATGGTTCAAAACATAGACAATGAGAAGAGTCAGTTTTGTTGTACTTAAGACGGCATTGTGCCTTTTGTATTTCATTCCGATGCCATTTCTGTTTTTCATCGTCAATAAGAAGGTCCAAGGGATACAGGAAACCTGAAGTGAAGCATTGGAATCTAAAACTGGTCTCACCGGAAAGGTTAAAAACATAGACAGTAAGAAGGGTCAGTCTTCTTGTACTTAAGTCGGCATTGTGCATTTTGTATTTAATTCCGTTGCAATTTCAGTATTTCATCGTCAATAAAAAGGTCCAAGGGATACAGTAAACCTGAAGTGAAGCATCGGTATCTAAAACTGGTGCTCACAGGAAAGGTTCAAAACATAGTCAGTATTAAGGGCCAATCTTCCTGTACTTAAGTCGGCATTGTGCATTTTGTATTATATTCCGATGCAATTTCTGTGTTTCATCGTCAATAAGCAGGTGGAGGGGAAACAGTAAACATGAAGTGAAGCATCGGAATCTAAAACTGATCTAACAGGAAAGGTTCAAAACATAGACAGTAAGAAGAGTCAGTCTTCTTGTACTTAAGTCGGCATCGTGCCTTTTGTAATTAATTCCGATGCAATTTCTGTGTTTCATCGTCAATAAAAAGGTCCAAGAGATACAGCAACCTGAAGTAAAGCATCGGAATCTAAAACTGGTCTCACAGAAAAGGTTCAAATTATAGACGGTAAGAAGAGTCAGTGTTCTTGTACTTTAGTCGACATTGTGCCATTTGTATGTATTTCCGAAGCAATTTCTGTGTTTCATCGTCAATAAGATGGTCCAAGGTATACAGTAAACCTGATGTGAAGCATCGGTATCTAAAACTGGTCTCACAGGAAAGGTTCAAAACAAACACAGTAAGAAGAATCAGTCTTCTTGTACTTTAGGCGGCATTGTGCCTTTTTGTATTTGATTCCGATGGAATTTCTGTGTTTCGTCGTCAATATGAATGTACAAGAGATACAGTAAACCTGAAGTGAAGCATCGGTATCTAAAACTGGTCTCACAGGAAAGGCCCAAGCATAGGATGTAAGAAGAGTCAGACCTCTAGTACCTAAGTCGGCATTGTGCCTTTTAGTATTTAAATCCGATGCAATTACTGTGTTTCATCGTCAATATGAAGGTCCAAGGGATACAGTAATCCTGAAGTGAAGCATCTGAATCTAAAACCGGTCTCATAGGAAAGGCTGAAAGCATACACAGTTAGAAGAGTAATTCTTCTTGTACTTAAGTCGGCATTGTGCCTTTTGTATTTCATTCCGATGCAATTTCTGTTTTTCATCGTCAATACGAAGGTCCAAGGGATACAGTGAACCTGAAGTGACATCGGTATCTAAAACCGGTCTCACAGGAAAGGCCCAAGCATAGAATGTAAGAAGAGTCAGACCTCTTGTACTTAGTCGGCATTGTGCCTTTTGTATTTAATTCCGATGCAATTACTGAATTTCATCGCCAATATGAAGGTTCATGGGATGCAGTACACCTGAAGTGAAGCATCGGAATCAGAAACTGGTCTCGCAGGAAAGGCTCCAAACACATACAGGATGAAGACTCAGTATTCATGTACTTACATCGGCATTGTGCATTTTGTATTTAATTCCAATGCAATTTCTGTGTTTCATAGTCAATATGAACGTACAAGGAATACAGTAAACTTGAAGTAAAGCATCTGAATCTAAAACTAGTCTCATAGGAAAGGCTGAAAGCATAGACAGTTAGAAGAGTTATTCTTCTTGTACTTAAGTCGGCATTGAACCTTTTGTATTTAATTATGATGCAATTTCTGTGTTTCATCGGCAATAAGAAAGTCCAAGGGATACAGTAAACCTGAAGTGAAGCATCGGAATCTAAAAGTGGTCTTACAGGATAGGCTCAAATTACAGAATGTACATCGAGTCAGTCCGCCTGCACTTTAGTCGGCATTATGCCTTTTGTACTTAATTCCGATGCAATTTCCGTGTTTCATCGTTAATGTGAAGGTCTAAGGGATACAGTAAACCTGTGGTGAAGCATCAGAATCTAAAACTGGTCTCACGGGATTAATTCAAGACGTAGACAGTAAGGAGAGCCAGTGTTCTTGTACTTTAGTCGCCATTGTGCCATTTGTATTTAATTCCGATGCGATTTCTGTGTTTCATCGTCAGTAAGAAGGTCCAAGGGATACAGTAAACCTGAAATGAAGCATCGGAATATAAATCTGGTCTCATAGGAAAGGCGGAAAACATAGACATTAAGAAGAGCCGGTCTTATTGTACTTAATTCGACATTGTGCATTTTGTATTAATTTCGGATGCAATTTCTGTGTTTCATCGTCAATATGAAGGTCTAAGGGATACAGTAAACCTGAGGAGAAGCTCGGAATCGAAAACTGGTCTCACAGGAAAGGTAGAAAACGTAGTCAGTAAGAAGAGCCAGTGTTCTTGTACTGTAGTCGACATTGCGCCTTTTGTACTTAATTCCGATGCAATTTCTGTGAATCATCGTCAATAAGAATGTCCAAGGGATACAGTAATCCTGAAGTGAAGCATCGGAACCTAAAACTGATCTAACAGGAAAGGTTCAAAACATAGACAGTTAGAAGAGTCAGTGTTCTTGTACTTAAGTCGGCATTGTGCCTTTACTATTTCATTCCGATGCAATTTCTGTGTTTCATCGTCAATAAGAAGGTCCAAGGGATACAGTAAACCTGAAGGGAAGCATCTGAATCGAAAACTTGTCTCACAGGAAAGGGTCAAATCATAGAATGTATGAAGGGTCAGTCCTCTTGTACTTAGGTCGGCAGTGTGCCTTTTGTATTTAATTCCGAAGCAATTTCTGTGCATCATCCTCAATAAGAATGTCCATGGTATACAGTAAACCTGAAGTAAAGCATCGGAATCTAAAACTGGTCTTACAGGAAAGGGTCAAATCACAGATAGAAAATAGAGTCAGTCGTCTTGTACTTAAGTCGGCATTGTGCCCTTTGTATTTAATACCGATGCAATTTCTGTGTTTCATCGTCAATAAGAAGGTCCAAGGGTTACAGTAAACCTGAAGTAAAGCATCGTAATCTGAAACTGGTCTCGCAGGAAAGGTTTAAAACATAGGCAATAAGAACAGTCAGTTTTCTTGTACTTAAGTCGGCATTGTACTTTGTGTAATTAATTCCGATGCAATTTCTGTGTTTCATCGTCAATAAGAAGGTCCAAGGGACACAGGAAACCTGAAGTGAAGCGTCGGAATCTAAAACTGGTCTCACAGGAAGGGTTCAAAACATAGACAGTAAGAAGAGTCTGATTTCTTGTACATAAGTCGGCAATGTGCCTTTCGTGCTTAATTCCGATGCAATTTCTGTTTTTCATCATCAATTCGGAGGTCCAAGGGATACAGCAAACCTGAAGAGAACCATCGGAATCTAAAACTGGTCTCACAGGAAACGTTCTAAACATAGACAGTAAGAAGAGTCAGTCTCCCTGTACTTAAGTCGGCTTTGTGCCTTTTATATTTAATTCCGATGCAATTTCTGTGTTTCATCGTCAGTAGGAAGGTCCAAGGGATACAGTAAACCTGAAGTGAAGCATCGGATACCAAAACTTGTCTCACAGGATAGGTTCAAAATGTAGACAGTAAGAAGACTCAGACTTCTTGTACTTAAGTCGGCATTGTGCCTTTTGTATTTAATTACGATGGAATTTCTGTATTTCAACGTCAATAAGCAGGTACAGGGGATACAGTAAACCTGAAGTGAAGCATCGAAATCTAAAACTGATCTAACAGGAAAGGTTCAAAACATAGACTGTAAGAAGAGTCAGTTTTCTTGTAACTAAGTCGGCATTGTGAGTTTTGTATTTAATTCCGATGCAATTTCTGTGTTTCATCGTCAATATGAAGGTCCAAGGGATACAGTAAACCTGAAGTGATTCATCGGAATCAAAAACTGGTCTCACAGGAAAGGTTCAAAACATAGACAATAAGAAGAGTCAGTTTTCTTGTACTTAAGTCGCCATTGTGCCTTTTGTATTTAAATCCGATGCAATTTCTGTGTTTCATCGTCAATTATAAGGCCATGGGATACAGGAAACCTGAAGAGAAGCATCGCAATCTAAAACTGGGCTCACAGGAAAGGCTTAAATCATAGAATGTAAGAAGATTCAGTCCTCTTGTATTTATGTCGGCATTGTGCGTCTGTATTTAATTCCGATGCAATTTCTGTGTTTCATCGTCAATAAGAAGTTCGAAGGGATACAGTAAACCTGAAAAGAAGCATCGGAATCTAAATCTGGTCTCATAGGAAAGGCTGAAAACATAGACATTACGGAGAGCCGTTCTTATAGTACTTAATTCGACATTGTGCTTTTTGTATTAAATTCCGATGCAATTTCTGTGTATCATCGTCAATAAGAAGGTCCAAGGGATACAGTAACCCTGAATTGAAGCATCGGAATCTAAAACTGGTCTCACAGGAAGGGTTCAAAACATAGACAGTAAGAAGAGACAGTCTTCTTAAACGTAAGTTGGCATTGTGCCTTTTGTATTTAATTCCGATGCAATTTCTGTATTTCATCGTCAATAAGAAGGTCCAAGGGATACGGTAAACCTGAGGTGAAGCTTCGGAATCCAAAACTGGATTCACAGGATAGGTTCAAAGCATAGAATGTATGAAGGGGCAGTCCTCCTGTACTTAAGTCGGCACTGTGCCTTTTGTATTTAATTCCGATGAAATTTCTGAGCTTTATCGTCAGTAAGAATGTCCAAGGGATATAGTAAGCCGGCAGTGAAGCTTCGGAATCTAAAACTGGTCTTACAGGAAAAGATCAAATCATAGAATGTAAATAGAGTCAGTTCTCCTGTACTTAGGTCGACATTGTACTTCTTGTACTTAAGACGGCATTGTGCCTTTTGTATTTAATTCCGATGCAGTTTCTGTGTTTCATCGTCAATAAGCAGGCCCAAGGGATACGGTAAACCTGAAGTGAAGCATCGGAATCTAAAACTGATCTAACAGGAAAGGTTCAAAACATAGACAGTAAGAAGAGTCAGTTTTAATGTACTTAAGCCGGTATTGTGCCTTTTGTAAATAATTCCGATGCAATTTCTGTGTTTCATCGTCAATATGAAGGTCCAAGGGATACAGTAAACCTTAAGTGAAGCATCGGAATCTAAAACTGGTCTTACAGGAAAGGCTCAAATCATAGAATGTATATAGAGTCAGTTTTCTTGTACTTAAGTCGGCATTGTACGTTTTGAATTGATTTCCGATGCAATTTCTGTGTTTCATCGTCAATACGAAGGTCCAAGGGATACAGAAAACCAGAAGTGAAGCATCGGAATCTAAAACAAGTCGCACAGGAAAGTTTCAAATCATAGACATTAAGAAGAGTGAGACTTCTTGTACTTAAGTCGGCATTGTGCCTCTTGTGTTTAATTCCCACGTAATCTCTGTGTTTCATAGTCAATATGAAGGTTCAAGGGATACAGTAAACCTGAAGTGAAGCATCGGAATCAAAAACTGGTCTCGCAGGAAAGGTTCACAACATAGACAATAAGAAGAGTCAGTTTTCTTGTACTTAAGTCGGCATTGTGCCTTTTGTATTTAAATCCGACGCAATTTCTGTGTTTCATCGTTAATTATAAGGCCAAGGGATACAGGAAACCTGAAGTGAAGCAACGGAATCTAAACCTGATCTAACCAGAAAGGTTCAGAACGTAGACAGTAAGAAGAGTCAGTCTTCTTGTACTTAAGTCGGCGTTGTGCCTTTTGTATTTATTTCCGATGCAATTTGTGTATTTCATCGTCAATAGGAAGGTCCAAGGGATACCACAGACCTGAAGTGATGCTTTGGAATCTAAAGCTGGTCTCACCGGATAAGTTCAAAACATTGACATTAAGAAGAGACAGACTTCTTGTACTTAAGTCTTCATTATGCCTTTTGTATTTAAATCCGATGCAATTTCTGTGTTTCTTCTTCAATAAGAAGGTCCAAGGGTACAATAAATCTGAAGTGAAGCATCGCAATCTAAAACTGGGCTCACAGGAAAGGCTTAAATCATAGAATGTAAGAAGATTCAGTCCTCTTGTATTTATGTCGGCATTGTGCCTCTGTATTTAATTCCGTTGCAATTTCTGTGTTTCATCGTCAATAAGAAGTTCGAAGGGATACATTAAACCTGAAATGAAGCATCGGAATCTAAATCTGGTCTCATCGGAAAGGCTGAAAACATAGACATTACGGAGAGCCGTTCTTATAGTACTTAATTCGACATTGTGCGTTTTGTATTAAATTCCGATGCAATTTCTGTGTATCATCGTCAATAAGAAGGTCCAAGGGATACAGTAACCCTGAAGTGAAGCATCGAAATACAAAACTGGTCTCACAGGAAAGGTTCAAAACGTAGACAGTAAGAAGTGTCAATCTTCTTGTACGGATGTCGCCATTGTGCTTTTTGTATTTCATTCCGATGCAATTTCTGAGTTTCATCGTCAATAAGAAGGTCCTAGGGATACAGTAAACCTGAAGTGAAGCATCGGAATCTAAAACTGGTCTCACAGGAAAGGCTCAAATCATAGAATGTAAGAAGAGTCAGTCCTCTTGTACTTAGGTCGGCACTGTGCCTTTTGTATTTAATTCCAATGCAATTTCTGTGTTTCATCGTCAATAAGAAGGGCCAAGGGATACAGGAGACCTGAAGTGAAGTATAAGAATCTAAAAATGGTCTCACCGGAAAGGTTCAGAACATAGACAGTAAAAAGAGTCAGTCTTCTTGTTCTTAAGTCGGAATTGTGGCTTTTGTATTTAATTCCGATGCAATTTCTGTATTTCATCGTCAATAAGAAGGTCCAAGGGATAGAATAAACCTGAAGTGAAGCATCGGAATCTAAAGCTGGTCTCACTGGATAAGTTCAAAACATAGATATTAAGAAGAATCAGACCTCTTGAACTTAAGTCGGCATTGTGCCTTTTGTAATTAATTCCGATGCAATTCCCATGTTTCATCATCAATATGAAGGTCCAACGGATACAGTACACTTGAAGTGAAGCATTGGATTAAAAAACTGGTCTCGCAGGAAGAGCTCCAAACACATACAGGAAGAAGACTCAGTATTCTTGTACTTACATCGGGATTGTGCATTTTGTATTTAATTACAATTCAATTTCTGTGTTTCATAGTCAATATGAACGTACAAGGAATACAGTAAACCTGAAGTGAAGCATCTGAATCTAAAACTGGTCTCATAGGAAAGGCTGAAATCATAGACAGTTAGAAAAGTCATTCTTCTTGTACTTAAGCCGGCATTGGGCCTTTTGTATTTAATTCAGATGCAATTTCTGGCTTTCATCGTCAATAAGAAGGTCCAAGGGATACAGTAAACCTAAAGTGAAGCATCGGAATCTAAAACTGGTCTCACAGGATAGGCTCATATCATAGAATGTAGGAAGGGTCAGTCCTCTTGTACTTAAGTCGGCACTGTGCCTTTTGTATTTAATTCCGGTCTAATTTCTGTGCTTCGTCGTCAATAAGAATGACCAAGGGATACAGTACACCTGAAGTGAAGCGTCGGAATCTAAAACTGGTCTTACAGGATAGGCTTAAATTATAGAATGTAAATCCAGTCAGTCCGCTTGTACTTAAGTCGGCATTGTGCCTTTTGTATTTAATTCCGATGCAATTTCAGTGTTTCATCGTCAATAAGGAGGGCGAAGGGATACAGGAAACCTGAAGTATGCTTCGCAATCTGAAACTGGTCTCACAGGAAAGGCTTAATTCATAGAATGTAAGAAGAGTCTGTCCTCTTGTATTTATGTCGGCATTGTGCCTTTTGTATTTAATTCTGTTGCAATTTCAGTGTTTCATCGTCAATAAGAAGGTCCAAGGGATACAGTAAACCTTAAGTGAAGCATCGAAATCGAAAACTAGTCTCACAGGAGAGGCTCAAATCATAGAGTGTATGAAGAGTCAGTCCTCTTGTACTTAAGTCGGCATTATGCCTCTTGTATTTAATTCCGATGCAATTTCTGTGTTTCATCCTTAATGTGAAGGTCCAAGGGAAACGGTAAACCTGAGGCGAAGCATCGGAATTTAAAACTGGTCTCACAGGAAAGGTTCAGATCATAGACAGTAAGGAGAGCCAGTGTTCTTGTACTTTAGTCGACATTGCGCCTTTTGTATTTAATTCCGATGCAATATCTGTGTATCAACGTCAATAAGAAGGTCCTAGGGATACAGTAAACCTAAAGTGAAGCATCGGCATCTAAAACTGGTCTCACAGGATAGGTTCAAAACATAGACAGTAAGAAGAGTCACACTTCTTGTACTTAAGTCGGCATTGTGGCTTTTGTAATTAATTCCGATGCAATTTCTGTATTTCATCGTCAATAAGAAGGTCCAAGGGATAGAATAAACCCGAAGTGAAGCATCGGAATCTAAAGCCGGTCTTACTGGATAAGTTCAAATCATAGACATTAAGGAGAGTCAGACTTCTTGTACTTAAGTCATCATTGTGCCTTTTGTATTTAATTCCGCTGGAATTTCTATGTTTCCTCATCAATAAGAAGATACGAGGGATACAGTAAACCTGAAGTGAAGCATCGGAATCTAAAAGTGGTCTAACCGGAAAGGTTCAAAGCATTGAAAGTAAGAAGAGTCAGTGTTCTTGTACTTAAGTCGGCATTGTGCCTTTTGTATTTAATTCCGATGCAGTTTCTGTATTTCATAGTCAATAAGAAAGTCCAAGGGATACAATAAATCTCAAGTGAAGGATCGCTATCTAAAACTGGTCCCACAGGAAAGGCTTAAATCATAGAATGTAAGAAGAATCAGTCCTCTTGTATTTATGTCGGCATTGTGACTTATGTATTTAATTACGACGCAATTTCTGTGTTTCATCGTCAATAATAAGGTCCAAGGCATACACCAAACCTCAAGTGATGCATCTGAATCTAAAACTGGTTTCACAGGAGAGGCTCTAATCATAAAATGTAAGAAGAGACAGTCCTCGTGTACTTAAGTCGGCATTATGCCTTCTGTATTTAATTCCGATGCAATTTCTGTGTTTCATCGTTAATGTGAAGGTCCAAGGGATACAGTAAACCTGAGGTGAAGCATCGGAATCTAAAACTGGTCTCACAGGAAAGGTTCAAACATAGACAGTAAGGAGAGCCAGTGTTCTTGTACTTTGGTCGACATTGTGCCATTTGTATTTAATTCCGATGCAATTTCTGTGTTTCATCGTCAATATGAAGGTCCAAGAGATACAGTAAACGTGAAGTAAAGCATCGGAATCTAAAACTGGTCTCACAGAAAAGGTTCAAATTATAGACAGTAGGAATTGTCAGTGTTATTGTACTTTAGTCGACATTGTGCTATTTGTATATATTTCCGACGCAATTTCTGTGTTTCATCGTCAATAAGAAGGTCCAAGGTATACAGTAAACCTGATGTGAAGCATCGGTATCTAAAACTGGTCTCACAGGAAAGGTTCAAAACAAAGACAGTAAGAAGATTCAGTCTTCTTGTACTTTAGGCGGCATTTTGCCTTTTTGTATTTAATTCCGATGCAATTTCTGTGTTTCGTCGTCAATATGAAGGTCCAGGAGATACAGTAAACCTGAAGTAAAGCGTCGAAATCTAAAACTGGTCCCACAGGAAAGGATCAAACAATAGACAGTAAGAAGAGTCAGTCTTCTTGTACATATGTGGGCATTGTGCCTATTGTATTTATTTCCGATGCAATTTCTACGTTTAATCGTCAATAAGAAGGTCCAAGGGATGCAGTAAACCTATAGTGAAGTATCGGAATATAAAACTGGTCTCACAGGAAAGGTACAAATCATAGGCAGTAAGAAGAGTTAGTCTAGTTGTACTTAAGTCGGCATTGTGCCTTTTGTATTTAATTCCGATGCAATTTCTGTGTTTCATCGTCTTTAAGAAGGTCCAAGGGATACAGTCGACCTGAAGTGATGCACCGGAATCTAAAACGGGTCTCACAGGAAAGTCTCAAATCCTGGAACGTAAGAAGGGTCAGTCCTCTTGTACTTAAGTCGGCATTGTGCTTTTTGTTTTTTATTCCGATGCAATTTCTGTGTGTCATCGTCAATTAGAAGGTGCAAGGGATACAGTAAACCTGAAGTAAAGCATCGGAATCTGAAACTGGTCTCACAGGAAAGGTTCAAAACATAGACAGTAAGAAGAGTCTGTCTTTTTGTACATAAGTTGGCAATGTGCCTTTTGTATTTATTTCCAATGCAATTTCTGTGTTTGATCATAAATAAGAAGGTCCAAGGCATACAGTAAACCTGAAGTGAAGAGTCGGAATCTAATACTGGTCTCACACGAACGGCTTAAATGATATTATGTATGAAGGGTCAGCCCTCTTGTACTTAAGTCGGCATTGAATTAAATAACTCCGATGCAATTTTTGTGTTTCATCGTCAGTAATAAGGTCCAAGGGACTCCGTAAACCTGCAGTGCAGCATCGGAATCTAAAACTGGTCTCACAGGAAAGGCTCAAGCATAGGATGTAAGAAGAGTCAGACCTCATGTACTTAAGAAGGCATTGTGCCTTTTAGTACTTCAATCGTATGCAATTTCTGTGTTTCATCGTCAATATGAAGGTCCAAGGGATACAGTAAACCTGAAGTGAAGGATCGGAATCTAAAACTGGTCTCACAGGAATGACTTAAATCATATAATGTATGAAGGGTCAGTCCTCTTGTACTTAAGTCGGCATTGTGCTTTTTGTTTTTTATTCCGATGCAATTTCTGTGTGTCATCGTCAATTAGAAGGTGCAAGGGATACAGTAAACCTGAAGTAAAGCATCGGAATCTGAAACTGGTCTCACAGGAAAGGTTCAAAACATAGACAGTAAGAAGAGTCTGTCTTTTTGTACATAAGTCGGCAATGTGCCTTTTGTATTTATTTCCAATGCAATTTCTGTGTTTCATCATAAATAAGAAGGTCCAAGGGATACAGTAAACCTGAAGTGAAGAGTCGGAATCTAATACTGGTCTCACACGAACGGCTTAAATGATATTATGTATGAAGGGTCAGCCCTCTTGTACTTAAGTCGGCATTGAATTAAATAACTCCGATGCAATTTTTGTGTTTCATCGTCAGTAATAAGGTCCAAGGGACTCCGTAAACCTGCAGTGCAGCATCGGAATCTAAAACTGGTCTCACAGGAAAGGCTCAAGCATAGGATGTAAGAAGAGTCAGACCTCATGTACTTAAGAAGGCATTGTGCCTTTTAGTATTTCAATCGTATGCAATTTCTGTGTTTCATCGTCAATATGATGATCCAAGGGATACAGTAAACCTGAAGTGAAGGATCGGAATCTAAAACTGGTCTCACAGGAATGACTTAAATCATATAATGTATGAAGGGTCAGTCCTCTTGTACTTAAGTCGGCATTGTGCTTTTTGTTTTTTATTCCGATGCAATTTCTGTGTGTCATCGTCAATTAGAAGGTCCAAGGGATACAGTAATCCTGAAGTGAAGCATCTGAATCTAAAACTGGTCTCATAGGAAAGGCTGAAAGTATAGACAGTTAGAAGAGTAATTCTTCTTGTACTTAAGTCGGCATTGTGCATTTTGTATTTAATTCCGATGCAATTTCTGTGTTTCATCGTCATTAAGAAGGTCCAAGGGATACAGTACATCTGAAGTGATGCATCGGAATCAAAATCTGGTCTCACAGGAACGGCTTAGATCATATTATGTATGAAGTGTCAGTCCTCTTGTACTTAAGACGGCATTGTGCCTTTTAGTATTTAAATCGAATGCAATTTCTGTGTTTCATCGTCAATATGAAGGTCCAAGGGATACAGTAAACCTGAAGTGAAGGATCTGAATCTAAAACCGGTCTCATAGGAAAGGCTGAAAGCATAGACAGTTAGAAGAGTAATTCTTCTTGTACTTAAGTCGGCATTGTGCCTCTTGTATTTCATTCCGATGCAATTTCTGTTTTTCATCGTCAATAAGAAGGTCCAAGGGATACAGGAAACCTGAAGTGAAGCATCGGAATCTAAAACTGGTCTCACCGGAAAGATTCATAACATAGACAGTAAGAAGAGTCAGTCTTCTTGTACTTAAGTCGGCATTGTGCCTTTTGTATTTAATTCCGATGCAGTTTCTGTATTTCATAGTCAATAAGAAGGTCCAAGGGATACAATAAATCTCAAGTGAAGGATCGCTATCTAAAACTGGTCCCACAGGAAAGGCTTAAATCATAGAATGTAAGAAGAATCAGTCCTCTTGTATTTATGTCGGCATTGTGACTTTTGTATTTAATTACGACGCAATTTCTGTGTTTCATCGTCAATAATAAGGTCCAAGGCATACACCAAACCTCAAGTGATGCATCTGAATCTAAAACTGGTTTCACAGGAGAGGCTCTAATCATAAAAAGTAAGAAGAGACAGTCCTCGTGTACTTAAGTCGGCATTATGCCTTCTGTATTTAATTCCGATGCAATTTCTGTGTTTCATCGTTAATGTGAAGGTCCAAGGGATACAGTAAACCTGAGGTGAAGCATCGGAATCTAAAACTGGTCTCACAGGAAAGGTTCAAACATAGACAGTAAGGAGAGCCAGTGTTCTTGTACTTTGGTCGACATTGTGCCATTTGTATTTAATTCCGATGCAATTTCTGTGTTTCATCGTCAATATGAAGGTCCAAGAGATACAGTAAACGTGAAGTAAAGCATCGGAATCTAAAACTGGTCTCACAGAAAAGGTTCAAATTATAGACAGTAGGAATTGTCAGTGTTATTGTACTTTAGTCGACATTGTGCCATTTGTATATATTTCCGACGCAATTTCTGTGTTTCATCGTCACTAAGAAGGTCCAAGGTATACAGTAAACCTGATGTGAAGCATCGGTATCTAAAACTGGTCTCACAGGAAAGGTTCAAAACAAAGACAGTAAGAAGATTCAGTCTTCTTGTACTTTAGGCGGCATTTTGCCTTTTTGTATTTAATTCCGATGCAATTTCTGTGTTTCGTCGTCAATATGAAGGTCCAGGAGATACAGTAAACCTGAAGTAAAGCGTCGAAATCTAAAACTGGTCCCACAGGAAAGGATCAAACAATAGACAGTAAGAAGAGTCAGTCTTCTTGTACATATGTGGGCATTGTGCCTTTTGTATTTATTTCCGATGCAATTTCTACGTTTAATCGTCAATAAGAAGGTCCAAGGGATGCCGTAAACCTACAGTGGAGCATCGGAATATAAAACTGGTCTCACAGGAAAGGTACAAATCATAGGCAGTAAGAAGAGTTAGTCTAGTTGTACTTAAGTCGGCATTGTGCCTTTTGTATTTAATTCCGATGCAATTTCTGTGTTTCATCGTCTTTAAGAAGGTCCAAGGGATACAGTCGACCTGAAGTGAAGCACCGGAATCTAAAACTGGTCTCACAGGAAAGTCTCAAATCATGGTACGTAAGAAGGGTCAGTCCTCTTGTACTTAAGTCGGCATTGTGCTTTTTGTTTTTTATTCCGATGCAATTTCTGTGTGTCATCGTCAATTAGAAGGTGCAAGGGATACAGTAAACCTGAAGTAAAGCATCGGAATCTGAAACTGGTCTCACAGGAAAGGTTCAAAACATAGACAGTAAGAAGAGTCTGTCTTTTTGTACATAAGTCGGGAATGTGCCTTTTGTATTTATTTCCAATGCAATTTCTGTGTTTCATCATAAATTAGAAGATCCAAGGGATACAGTAAACCTGAAGTGAAGAGTCGGAATCTAATACTGGTCTCACACGAACGGCTTAAATGATATTATGTATGAAGGGTCAGCCCTCTTGTACTTAAGTCGGCACTGAATTAAATAACTCCGATGCAATTTTTGTTTTTCATCGTCAGTAATAAGGTCCAAGGGACTCCGTAAACCTGCAGTGCAGCATCGGAATCTAAAACTGGTCTCACAGGAAAGGCTCAAGCATAGGATGTAAGAAGAGTCAGACGTCATGTACTTAAGAAGGCATTGTGCCTTTTAGTATTTCAATCGTATGCAATTTCTGTGTTTCATCGTCAATATGAAGGTCCAAGGGATACAGTAAACCTGAAGTGAAGCATCGGAATCTAAAACTGGTCTCACAGGAATGACTTAAATCATATTATGTATGAAGGGTCAGTCCTCTTGTACTTAAGTCGGCATTGTGCTTTTTGTTTTTTATTCCGATGCAATTTCTGTGTGTCATCGTCAATTAGAAGGTCCAAGGGATACAGTAATCCTGAAGTGAAGCATCTGAATCTAAAACTGGTCTCATAGGAAAGGCTGAAAGTATAGACAGTTAGAAGAGTAATTCTTCTTGTACTTAAGTCGGCATTGTGCATTTTGTATTTAATTCCGATGCAATTTCTGTGTTTCATCGTCATTAAGAAGGTCCAAGGGATACAGTACATCTGAAGTGATGCATCGGAATCAAAATCTGGTCTCACAGGAACGGCTTAGATCATATTATGTATGAAGTGTCAGTCCTCTTGCACTAATGTCGGCACTGAATTAAATAACTCCGATGCAATTTTTGTGTTTCATTGTCAGTAAGAAGGTCCAAGGAACTCCGTAAACCTGAAGTGCAGCATCGGAATCTAAAACTAGTCTCACAGGAAAGGCTCAAGTATAGGATGTAAGAAGAGTCAGACCTCTTGTACTTAAGACGGCATTGTGCCTTTTAGTATTTAAATCGAATGCAATTTCTGTGTTTCATCGTCAATATGAAGGTCCAAGGGATACAGTAAACCTGAAGTGAAGGATCTGAATCTAAAACCGGTCTCATAGGAAAGGCTGAAAGCATAGACAGTTAGAAGAGTAATTCTTCTTGTACTTAAGTCGGCATTGGGCCTCTTGTATTTCATTCCGATGCAATTTCTGTTTTCATCGTCAATAAGAAGGTCCAAGGGATACAGGACACCTGAAGTGAAGCATCGGAATCTAAAACTGGTCTCACCGGAAAGATTCAAAACATAGACAGTAAGAAGAGTCAGTCTTCTTGTACTTAAGTCGGCATTGTGCATTTTGTATTTAATTCCGTTGCAATTTCTGTATTTCATCGTCAATAAGGAGGTCCAAGGGATACAGTAAACCTGAAGTGAAGCATCGGAATCTGAAACTGTTCTCACCGGATAGTTTCAAAAGATAGACATTAAGAAAAGTCAGACTTCTTGAACTTAAGTCGGCATTGTGCGTTTTATATTTAATTCCGATGCAATTTCTATGTTTCATAGTCAATAAGAAGATGCAAGGGATACAGTAAACCTGAGCCGTTGCATCAGAATCTAAAAGTGGTCTAACAGGAAAGGTTCTAAACCTAGACAGTAAGAATAGTCTGACCTCTTGTAGATAAGTCGGCAATGTGCATTTTGTATTTATTTCCTATGCAATTTCTGTGTTTCATCATCAATACGAAGGTCCAAGGGATACAGTAAACCTGAAGTGAAGCATCGGTATCTAAAACTGGTATCACAGGAAAGGCCCAAGCATAGAATGTAAGAAGAGTCAGACCTCTTGTGCTTAGTCGGCATTGTGCCTATTGTATTTAATTCTGATGCAATTACTGTGTTTCATCGTCAATATGAAGGTTCATGGGATACAGTACACCTGAAGTGAAGCATCGGAATCAGAAACTGGTCTCGCAGGAAAGGCTCCAAACACATACAGGAAGAAGACTCAGTATTCATGTACTTACGTCGGCATTGTGCATTTTGTATTTAATTACAATGCAATTTCTGTGTTTCATAGTCAATATGAACGTACAAGGAATACAGTAAACTTGAAGTGAAGCATCTGAATCTAAAACTGGTCTCATAGGAAAGGCTGAAAGCATAGACAGTTAGAAGAGTTATTCTTCTTGTACTTAAGTCGGCATTGAGCCTTTTGTATTTAATTATGATGCAATTTCTGTGTTTCATCGGCAATAAGAAAGTCCAAGGGATACAGTAAACCTGAAGTGAAGCATCGGAATCTAAAACTGGTCTTACAGGATAGGCTCAAATTATAGAATGTAAATCGAGTCAGTCCGCTTGTACTTATGTCGGCATTGTGCCTTTTGTGTCAATTCCGATGCAATTTCTGTGTTTCATCGTCAGTAAGAAGGTCAAAGGAATACAGTAAACCTGAAGTAAGGCATCGGAATCTAAAACTGGTCTCACAGGAAAGTTTCAAAACATAGACAACAAGAAGAGTCAGTTTTCTTGTACTTAAGTCGGCATTGTGCCTTTTGTATTTAATTCCGATGCAATTTCCGTGTTTCATCAACAATAAGAAAGTCCAAGGTATACAGTAAACCTGATGTGAGGCATCGGTATCTAAAACTGGTCTCACAGGAAAGGTTCAAAACAAAGACAGTAAGAAGAATCAGTCTTCTTGTACTTTTAGCGGCATTGTGCCTTTTTGTATTTAATTCCGATGCAATTTCTGTGTTTCGTCGTCAATATGAAGGTCCAAGAGATACAGTAAACTTGAAGTAAAGCGTCGAAATCTAAAACTGGTCCCACAGGAAAGGATTAAACAATAGACAGTAAGAAGAGCCAGTCTTCTTGTACATATGTGAGCATTGTGCCTTTTGTATTTAATTCCGATGCAATTTCTACGTTTAATCGTCAATAAGAAGGTCCAAGGGATGCAGTAAACCTATAGTGAAGTATCGGAATATAAAACTGGTCTCACAGGAAAGGTACAAAACATAATCAGTAAGAAGAGTTAGTCTAGTTGTACGTAAGTCATCATTGTGCGTTTTGTATTTAATTCCGATGCAATTTCTGTGTTTCATCGTCATTAAGAAGGTCCAAGGGATACAGTACACCTGAAGTGAAGCATCGGAATCTAAAACTGGTCTCACAGGAAAGTCTCAAATCATGGAATGTAAGAAGGGTCAGTCCTCTTGTACTTAAGTCGGCATTGTGCTTTTTTTTTTATTCCGATGCAATTTCTGTGTGTCATCGCCAATATGAAGGTCCAAGGGATACAGTAAACCTGAAGTGAAGCATCGGAATCTAAAACTGGTCTCACAGGAATGACTTAAATCATACACTCCTGGAAATTGAAATAAGAACACCGCGAATTCATTGTCCCAGGAAGGGGAAACTTTATTGACACATTCCTGGGGTCAGATACATCACATGATCACACTGACAGAACCACAGGCACATAGACACCGGCAACAGAGCATGCACAATGTCGGCACTAGTACAGTGTATATCCAGCTTTCGCAGCAATGCAGGCTGCTATTCTCCCATGGAGACGATCGTAGAGATGCTGGATGTAGTCCTGTGGAACGGCTTGCCATGCCATTTCCACCTGGCGCCTCAGTTGGACCAGCGTTCGTGCTGGACGTGCAGACCGCGTGAGACGACGCTTCATCCAGTCCCAAACATGCTCAATGGGGGACAGATCCGGAGATCTTGCTGGCCAGGGTAGTTGACTTACACCTTCTAGAGCACGTTGGGTGGCACGGGATACATGCGGACGTGCATTGTCCTGTTGGAACAGCAAGTTCCCTTGCCGGTCTAGGAATGGTAGAACGATGGGTTCGATGACGGTTTGGATGTACCGTGCACTATTCAGTGTCCCCTCGACGATCACCAGTGGTGTACGGCCAGTGTAGGAGATCGCTCCCCACACCATGATGCCGGGTGTTGGCCCTGTGTGCCTCGGTCGTATGCAGTCCTGATTGTGGCGCTCACCTGCACGGCGCCAAACACGCATACGACCATCTTTGGCACCAAGGCAGAAGCGACTCTCATCGCTGAAGACGACACGTCTCCATTCGTCCCTCCATTCACGCCTGTCGCGACACCACTGGAGGCGGGCTGCACGATGTTGGGGCGTGAGCGGAAGACGGCCTAACGGTGTGCGGGACCGTAGCCCAGCTTCATGAAGACGGTTGCGAATGGTCCACGCCGATACCCCAGGAGCAACAGTGTCCCTAATTTGCTGGGAAGTGGCGGTGCGGTCCCCTACGGCACTGCGTAGGAACCTACGGTCTTGGCGTGCATCTGTGCGTCGCTGCTGTCCGGTCCCAGGTCGACGGGCACGTGCACCTTCCGCCGACCACTGGCGACAACATCGATGTACTGTGGAGACCTCACGCCCCACGTGTTGAGCAATTCGGCGGTACGTCCACCCGGCCTCCCGCATGCCCACTATACGCCCTCGCTCAAAGTCCGTCAACTGCACATACGGTTCACGTCCACGCTGTCGCGATATGCTACCAGTGTTAAAGACTGCGATGGAGCTCCGTATGCCACGGCAAACTGGCTGACACTGACGGCGGCGGTGCACAAATGCTGCGCAGCTAGCGCCATTCGACGGCCAACACCGCGGTTCCTGGGGTGTCCGCTGTGCCGTGCGTGTGATCATTGCTTGTACAGCCCTCTCGCAGTGTCCGGAGCAAGTATGGTGGGTCTGACACACCGGTGTCAATGTGTTCTTTTTTCCATTTCCAGGAGTGTATTATGTATGAAGGGTCAGTCCTCTTGTACTTAAGTCGGCACTGAATTAGATAATTTCGATGCAATTTTTCATCGTCAGTAAGAAGGTCCAAGGGACTCCGTAAACCTGAAGTGCAGCATCGGAATCTAAAACTGGTCTCACAGGAAAGGCTCAAGCATAGGATGTAAGAAGAGTCAGTCCTCTTGTACTTAAGCCGGCATTGTGCCTTTTAGTATTTAAATCCGATGCATTTACTGTGTTTCATCGTCAGTATGAAGGTCCAAGGGATACAGTAATCCTGAAGTGAAGCATCTGAATCTAAAACCGGTCTCATAGGAAAGGCTGAAAGCATAGACAGTTAGAAGAGTAATTCTTCTTGTACTTAAGTCGGCATTGTGCATTTTGTATTGAATTCCGATGCAATTTCTGTGTTTCATCGTCAATACGAAGGTCCAAGGGATACAGTAAACCCAAAGTGAAGCATCGGAATCTAAAACTGGTCTCACAGGAATGGTTCAAAGCATAGACAGTAAGAAGAGTCAGTTTTGTTGTACTTAAGACGGCATTGTGCCTTTTGTATTTCATTCCGATGCAATTTCTGTTTTTCATCGTCAATAAGAAGGTCCAAGGGATACAGTAAACCTGAAGTGAAGCATCGGTATCTAAAACTGGTATCACAAGAAATGCCCAAGCATAGAATGTAAGAAGAGTCAGACCTCTTGTACTTAGTCGGCATTGTGCCTTTTGTATTCAATTCTGATGCAATTACTGTGTTTCATCATCAATACGAAGGTCCAAGGGATACAGTAAACCTGAAGTGAAGCATCGGTATCTAAAACTGGTCTCACAGGAAAGGTTCAAATCATAGACAGTATTAAGAGTCAATCTTCCTGTACTTAAGTCGGCATTGTGCATTTTGTATTATATTCCGATGCAATTTCTGTGTTTCATCGTCAATAAGCAGGTGCAGGGGAAACAGTAAACATGAAGTGAAGCATCGGAATCTAAAACTGATCTAACAGGAAAGGTTCAAAATATAGACAGTAAGAAGAGTCAGTCTTCTTGTACTTAAGTCGGCATCGTGCCTTCTGTAATTAATTCCGATGCAATTTCTGTGTTTCATCGTCAATAAGAAGGTCCAAGAGATACAGCAAACCTGAAGTAAAGCATCGGAATCTAAAACTGGTCTCACAGAAAAGGTTCAAATTATAGACGGTAAGAAGAGTCAGTGTTCTTGTACTTTAGTCTACATTGTGCCATTTGTATGTATTTCCGAAGCAATTTCTGTGTATCATCGTCAATAAGAAGGTCCAAGGTATACAGTAAACCTGATGTGAAGCATCGGTATCTAAAACTGGTCTCACAGGAAAGGTTCAAACAAAGACAGTAAGAAGAATCAGTCTTCTTGTACTTTAGGCGGCATTGTGCCTTTTTGTATTTGATTCCGATGGAATTTCTGTGTTTCGTCGTCAATATGAATGTCCAAGAGATACAGTAAACCTGAAGTAAAGCATCGGAATCTAAAACTGGTCCCACAGGAAAGGATCAAACAATAGACAGTAAGAAGAGTCAGTCTTCTTGTACATATGTGGGCATTGTGCCTTTTGTATTGAATTCCGATGCAATTTCTATGTTTAATCGTCAATAAGGAGGTCCAAGGGATGCAGTAAACCTAAAGTGAAGTATCGGAATATAAAAATGGTCTCACAGGAAAGGTACAAAGCATAGGCAGTAAGAAGAGTTAGTCTAGTTGTACTTAAGTCTGCACTGCGCCTTTTGTATTTGATTCCGATGCAATTTCTGTGTTTCATCGTCATTAAGAAGGTCCAAGGGATACAGTACATCTGAAGTGATGCATCGGAATCAAAAACTGGTCTCACAGGAACGGCTTAGATCATATTATGTATGAAGTGTCAGTCCTCTTGCACTTATGTCGGCACTGAATTAGATAATTTCGGTGCAATTTTTCTGTTTCATCGTCAGTAAGAAGGACCAAGGGACACCGTAAACCTGAAGTGCAGCATCGGAATCTAAAACTGGTCTCACAGGAAGGGCACAAGTATAGGATGTAGAAGAGTCAGACCTCTAGTACTTAAGTCGGCATTGGGGCTTTTAGTATTTAAATCCGATGCAATTACTGTGTTTCATCGTCAATATGAAGGTCCAAGGGATACAGTAATCCTGAAGTGAAGCATCTGAATCTAAAACCGGTCTCATAGGAAAAGCTGAAAGCATAGACAGTTCGAAGAGTAATTCTTCATGTACTTAAGTCGGCATTGTGCCTTTTGTATTTCATTCCGATGCAATTTCTGTTTTTCATCGTCAATAAGAAGGTCCAAGGGATACAGGAAACCAGAAGTGAAGCATCGGAATCTAAAACTGGTCTCACTGGAAAGGTTCAAATCATAGACAGTAAGAAGTGTCAGTCTTCTTGTACTTAAGTCGGCATTGTGCATTTTGTATTTAATTACGTTGCAATTTCTGTATTTCATCGTCAATAAAGAGGTCCAAGGGGTACAGTAAACCTGAAGTGAAGCTTCGGAATCTGAAACTGGTCTCACCGGATAGGTTCAAAAGATAGACATTAAGAAAAGTCAGACTTCTTGTACTTAAGTCGGCATTGTGCCTTTTATATTTAATTCCGATGCAATTTCTACGTTTCATAGTCAATAAGAAGATCCAAGGGATACAGTAAACCTGAGCCGTTGCATCAGAATCTAAAAGTGGTTTAACAGGAAAGGTTCTAAACGTAGACAGTAAGAATAGTCTGACTTCTTGTACATAAGTCGGCAATGTGCATTTTGTATTTATTTCCTATGCAATTTCTGTGTTTCATCATCAATACGAAGGTCCAAGGGATACAGTAAACCTGAAGTGAAGCATCGGTATCTAAAACTGGTGCTCACAGGAAAGGTTCAAAACATAGTCAGTATTAAGGGCCAATCTTCCTGTACTTAAGTCGGCATTGTGCATTTTGTATTATATTCCGATGCAATTTCTGTGTTTCATCGTCAATAAGCAGGTGCAGGGGAAACAGTAAACATGAAGTGAAGCATCGGAATCTAAAACTGATCTAACAGGAAAGGTTCAAAACATAGACAGTAAGAAGAGTCAGCCTTCTTGTACTTAAGTCGGCATCGTGCCTTTTGTAATTAATTCCGATGCAATTTCTGTGTTTCATCGTCAATAAGAAGGTCCAAGAGATACAGCAACCTGAAGTAAAGCATCGGAATCTAAAACTGGTCTCACAGAAAAGGTTCAAATCATAGACGGTAAGAAGAGTCAGTGTTCTTGTACTTTAGTCGACATTGTGCCATTTGTATGTATTTCCGAAGCAATTTCTGTGTTTCATCGTCAATAAGAAAGTCCAAGGTATACAGTAAACCTGATGTTAAGCATCGGTATCTAAAACTGGTCTCACAGGAAAGGTTCAAAACAAACACAGTAAGAAGAATCAGTCTTCTTGTACTTTAGGCGGCATTGTGCCTTTTTGTATTTGATTCCGATGGAATTTCTGTGTTTCGTCGTCAATATGAATGTACAAGAGATACAGTAAACCTGAAGTGAAGCATCGGTATCTAAAACTGGTCTCACAGGAAAGGCCCAAGCATAGGATGTAAGAAGAGTCAGACCTCTAGTACTTAAGTCGGCATTGTGCCTTTTAGTATTTAAATCCGATGCAATTACTGTGTTTCATCGTCAATATGAAGGTCCAAGGGATACAGTAATCCTGAAGTGAAGCATCTGAATCTAAAACCGGTCTCATAGGAAAGGCTGAAAGCATACACAGTTAGAAGAGTAATTCTTCTTGTACTTAAGTCGGCATTGTGCCTTTTGTATTTCATTCCGATGCAATTTCTGTTTTTCATCGTCAATAAGAAGGCCCAAGGGATGCAGTAAACCTGAAGTGACATCGGTATCTAAAACCGGTCTCACAGGAAAGGCCCAAGCATAGAATGTAAGAAGAGTCAGACCTCTTGTACTTAGTCGGCATTGTGCCTTTTGTATTTAATTCCGATGCAATTACTGAATTTCATCGTCAATATGAAGGTTCATGGGATGCAGTACACCTGAAGTGAAGCATCGGAATCAGAAACTGGTCTCGCAGGAAAGGCTCCAAACACATACAGGAAGAAGACTCAGTATTCATGTACTTACATCGGCATTGTGCATTTTGTATTTAATTCCAATGCAATTTCTGTGCTTCATAGTCAATATGAACGTACAAGGAATACAGTAAACTTGAAGTAAAGCATCTGAATCTAATACTGGTCTCATAGGAAAGGCTGAAAGCATAGACAGTTAGAAGAGTTATTCTTCTTGTACTTAAGTCGGCATTGAGCCTTTTGTATTTAATTATGATGCAATTTCTGTGTTTCATCGGCAATAAGAAAGTCCAAGGGATACAGTAAACCTGAAGTGAAGCATCGGAATCTAAAAGTGGTCTTACAGGATAGGCTCACATTACAGAATGTACATCGAGTCAGTCCGCTTGCACTTTAGTCGGCATTATGCCTTTTGTATTTAATTCCGATGCAATTTCCGTGTTTCATCTTTAATGTGAAGGTCTAAGGGATACAGTAAACCTGTGGTGAAGCATCAGAATCTAAAACTGGTCTCACGGGATTAATTCAAAACGTAGACAGTAAGGAGAGCCAGTGTTCTTGTACTTTAGTCGCCATTGTGCCATTTGTATTTAATTCCGATGCGATTTCTGTGTTTCATCGTCAGTAAGAAGGTCCAAGGGATACAGTAAACCTGAAATGAAGCATCGGAATATAAATCTGGTCTCATAGGAAAGGCGGAAAACATAGACATTAAGAAGGGCCGGTCTTATTGTACTTAATTCGACATTGTGCATTTTGTATTAATTTCGGATGCAATTTCTGTGTTTCATCGTCAATATGAAGGTCTAAGGGATACAGTAAACCTGAGGAGAAGCTCGGAATCGAAAACTGGTCTCACAGGAAAGGTAGAAAACGTAGTCAGTAAGAAGAGCCAGTGTTATTGTACTGTAGTCGACATTGCGCCTTTTGTATTTAATTCCGATGCAATTTCTGTGAATCATCGTCAATAAGAATGTCCAAGGGATACAGTAATCCTGAAGTGAAGCATCGGAACCTAAAACTGATCTAACAGGAAAGGTTCAAAACATAGACAGTTAGAAGAGTCAGTGTTCTTGTACTTAAATCGGCATTGTGCCTTTACTATTTCATTCCGATGCAATTTCTGTGTTTCATCATCAATAAGAAGGTCCAAGGGATACAGTAAACCTGAAGGGAAGCATCTGAATCGAAAACTGGTCTCACAGGAAAGGGTCAAATCATAGAATGTATGAAGGGTCAGTCCTCTTGTACTTAGGTCGGCACTGTGCCTTTTGTATTTAATTCCGAAGCAATTTCTGTGCAGCATCATCAATAAGAATGTCCATGGTATACAGTAAACCTGAAGTAAAGCATCGGAATCTAAAACTGGTCTTACAGGAAAGGGTCAAATCACAGATAGAAAA
Organism: Schistocerca piceifrons; assembly: GCF_021461385.2. Taxonomy (NCBI): domain Eukaryota; kingdom Metazoa; phylum Arthropoda; class Insecta; order Orthoptera; family Acrididae; genus Schistocerca; species Schistocerca piceifrons. The sequence goes on along the minus strand of NW_025727684.1, from coordinate 1,387,253 downwards.
TAGAGTCAGTCGTCTTGTACTTAAGTCGGCATTGTGCCCTTTGTATTTAATACCGATGCAATTTCTGTGTTTCATCGTCAATAAGAAGGTCCAAGGGTTACAGTAAACCTGAAGTAAAGCATCGTAATCTGAAACTGGCCTCGCAGGAAAGGTTTAAAACATAGACAATATGAACAGTCAGTTTTCTTGTACTTAAGTCGGCATTGTACTTTTTGTAATTAATTCCGATGCAATTTCTGTGTTTCATCGTCAATAAGAAGGTCCAAGGGACACAGGAAACCTGAAGTGAAGCGTCGGAATCTAAAACTGGTCTTACAGGAAGGGTTCAAAACATAGACAGTAAGAAGAGTCTGATTTCTTGTACATAAGTCGGCAATGTGCCTTTCGTGCTTAATTCCGATGCAATTTCTGTTTTTCATCATCAATTCGGAGGTCCAAGGGATACAGAAAACCTGAAGAGAAGCATCGGAATCTAAAACTGGTCTCACAGGAAACGTTCTAAACATAGACAGTAAGAAGAGTCAGTCTCCCTGTACTTAAGTCGGCTTTGTGCCATTTATATTTAATTCCGATGCAATTTCTGTGTTTCAACGTCAGTAGGAAGGTCCAAGGGATACAGTAAACCTGAAGTGAAGCATCGGATACCAAAACTTGTCTCACAGGATAGGTTCAAAATATAGACAGTAAGAAGACTCAGACTTCTTGTACTTAAGTCGGCATTGTGCCTTTTGTATTTAATTACGATGGAATTTCTGTATTTCAACGTCAATAAGCAGGTACAGGGGATACAGTAAACCTGAAGTGAAGCATCGAAATCTGAAACTGATCTAACAGGAAAGGTTCAAAACATAGACTGTAAGAAGAGTCAGTCTTCTTGTAACTAAGTCGGCATTGTGAGTTTTGTATTTAATTCCGATGCAATTTCTGTGTTTCATCGTCAATATGAAGGTCCAAGGGATACAGTAAACCTGAAGTGATGCATCGGAATCAAAAACTGGTCTCACAGGAAAGGTTCAAAACATAGACAATAAGAAGAGTCAGTTTTCTTGTACTTAAGTCGCCATTGTGCCTTTTGTATTTAAATCCGATGCAATTTCTGTGTTTCATCGTCAATTATAAGGCCAAGGGATACAGGAAACCTGAAGTGAAGCAACGGAATCTAAACCTGGTCTCACCGGAAAGGTTCAGAACATAGACAGTAAGAAGAGTCAGTCTCCTTGTACTTAAGTCGGCATTGTGCCTTTTGTATTTATTTCCGATGCAATTTGTGTATTTCATCGTCAATAAGAAGGTCCAAGGGATTCAATAAACCTGAAGTGATGCTTTGGAATCTAAAGCTGGTCTCATCGGATAAGTTCAAAACATTGACATTAAGAGGAGACAGACTTCTTGTACTTAAGTCGGCATTATGCCTTTTGTATTTAAATCCGATGCAATTTCTGTGTATCATCGTCAATAAGAAAGTCCAAGGGATACAGTAACCCTGAATTGAAGCATCGGAACCTAAAACTGGTCTCACAGGAAGGGTTCAAAACATAGACAGCAAGAAGAGACAGTCTTCTTAAACGTAAGTTGGCATTGTGCCTTTTGTATTTAATTCCGATGCAATTTCTGTATTTCATCGTCAATAAGAATGTCCAAGGGATACGGTAAACCTGAGGTGAAGCTTCGGAATCCAAAACTGGATTCACAGGATAGGTTCAAAGCATAGAATGTATGAAGGGGCAGTCCTGTTGTACTTAAGTCGGCACTGTGCCTTTTGTATTTAATTCCGATGAAATTTCTGAGCTTTATCGTCAGTAAGAATGTCCAAGGGATATAGTAAACCGGCAGTGAAGCTTCGGAATCTAAAACTGGTCTTACAGGAAAGGATCAAATCATAGAATGTAAATAGAGTCAGTTCTCCTGTACTTAGGTCGACATTGTACTTCTTGTAATTAAGACGGCATTGTGCCTTTTGTATTTAATTCCGATGCAGTTTCTGTGTTTCATCGTCAATAAGCAGGCCCAAGGGATACGGTAAACCTGAAGTGAAGCATCGGAATCTAAAACTGATCTAACAGGAAAGGTTCAAAACATAGACAGTAAGAAGAGTCAGTTTTAATGTACTTAAGCCGGTATTGTGCCTTTTGTAAATAATTCCGATGCAATTTCTGTGTTTCATCGTCAATATGACGGTCCAAGGGATACAGTAAACCTTAAGTGAAGCATCGGAATCTAAAACTGGTCTTACAGGAAAGGCTCAAATCATAGAATGTATATAGAGTCAGTTTTCTTGTACTTAAGTCGGCATTGTACGTTTTGAATTTATTTCCGATGCAATTTCTGTGTTTCATCGTCAATACGAAGGTCCAAGGGATACAGGAAACCTGAAGTGAAGCAACGGAATCTAAACCTGATCTCACCAGAAAGGTTCAGAACATAGACAGTAAGAAGAGTCAGTCTTCTTGTACTTAAGTCGGCATTGTGCCTTTTGTATTTATTTCCGATGCAATTTGTGTATTTCATCGTCAATAAGAAGGTCCAAGGGGTACAATAGACCTGAAGTGATGCTTTCGAATCTAAAGCTGGTCTCACCGGATAAGTTCAAAACATTGACATTAAGAAGAGACAGACTTCTTGTACTTAAGTGTTCATTATGCCTTTTGTATTTAAATCCGATGCCATTTCTGTGTTTCTTCTTCAATAATAAGGTCCAAGATTACAATAAATCTGAAGTGAAGCATCGCAATCTAAGACTGGGCTCACAGGAAAGGCTTAAATCATAGAATGTAAGAAGATTCAGTCCTCTTGTATTTATGTCGGCATTGTGCCTCTGTATTTAATTCCGTTGCAATTTCTGTGTTTCATCGTCAATAACAAGTTCGAAGGGATACAGTAAACCTGAAATGAAGCATCGGAATCTAAATCTGGTCTCATCGGAAAGGCTGAAAACATAGACATTACGGAGAGCCGTTCTTATAGTACTTAATTCGACATTGTGCGTTTTGAATTAAATTCCGATGCAATTTCTGTGTATCATCGTCAATAAGAAGGTCCAAGGGATACAGTAACCCTGAAGTGAAGCATCGAAATACAAAACTGGTCTCACAGGAAAGGTTCAAAACATAGACAGTAAGAAGTGTCAATCTTCTTGTACGGAAGTCGCCATTGTGCTTTTTGTATTTCATTCCGATGCAATTTCTGAGTTTCATCGTCAATAAGAAGGTCCTAGGGATACAGTGAACCTGAAGTGAAGCATCGGAATCTAAAACTGGTCTCACAGGAAAGGCTCAAATCATAGAATGTAAGAAGAGTCAGTCCTCTTGTACTTAGGTCGGCACTGTGCCCTTTGTATTTAATTCCGATGCAATTTCTGTGAATCATCGTAAATAAGAATGTCCTAGGGATACAGTAATCCTGAAGTGAAGCATCGGAACCTAAAACTGATCTAATAGGAAAGGTTCAAAACATAGACAGTTAGAAGAGTCAGTGTTCTTGTACTTAAGTCGGCATTGTGCCTTTACTATTTCATTTCGATGCAATTTCTGTGTTTCATCGTCAATAAGAAGGTCCAAGGGATACAGTAAACCTGAAGGGAAGCATCTGAATCGAAAACTGGTCTCACAGGAAAGGGTCAAATCATAGAATGTATGAAGGGTCAGTCCTCTTGTACTTAGGTCGGCACTGTGCCTTTTGTATTTAATTCCGAAGCAATTTCTGTGCATCATCCTCAATAAGAATGTCCATGGTATACAGTAAACCTGAAGTAAAGCATCGGAATCTAAAACTGGTCTTACAGGAAAGGGTCAAATCACAGATAGAAAATAGAGTCAGTCGTCTTGTACTTAAGTCGGCATTGTGCCCTTTGAATTTAATACCGATGCAATTTCTGTGTTTCATCGTCAATGAGAAGGTCCAAGGGTTACAGTAAACCTGAAGTAAAGCATCGTAATCTGAAACTGGTCTCGCAGGAAAGGTTTAAAACATAGACAATAAGAACAGTCAGTTTTCTTGTACTTAAGTCGGCATTGTACTTTTTGTAATTAATTCCGATGCAATTTCTGTGTTTCATCGTCAATAAGAAGGTCCAAGGGACACAGGAAACCTGAAGTGAAGCGTCGGAATCTAAAACTGGTCTCACAGGAAGGGTTCAAAACATAGACAGTAAGAAGAGTCTGATTTCTTGTACATAAGTCGGCAATGTGCCTTTCGTGCTTAATTCCGATGCAATTTCTGTTTTTCATCATCAATTCGGTGGTCCAAGGGATACAGCAAACCTGAAGAGAAGCATCGGAATCTAAAACTGGTCTCACAGGAAACGTTCTAAACATAGACAGTAAGAAGAGTCAGTCTCCCTGTACTTAAGTCGGCTTTGTGCCATTTATATTTAATTCCGATTCAATTTCTGTGTTTCATCGTCAGTAGGAAGGTCCAAGGGATACAGTAAAACCTGAAGTGAAGCATCGGATACCAAAACTTGTCTCACAGGATAGGTTCAAAATTTAGACAGTAAGAAGACTCAGACTTCTTGTACTTAAGTCGGCATTGTGCCTTTTGTATTTAATTACGATGGAATTTCTGTATTTCAACGTCAATAAGCAGGTACAGGGGATACAGTAAACCTGAAGTGAAGCATCGAAATCTAAAACTGATCTAACAGGAAAGGTTCAAAACATAGACTGTAAGAAGAGTCAGTCTTCTTGTAACTAAGTCGGCATTGTGAGTTTTGTATTTAATTCCGATGCAATTTCTGTGTTTCATCGTCAATATGAAGGTCCAAGGGATACAGTAAACCTGAAGTAATGCATCGGAATCAAAAACTGGTCTCACAGGAAAGGTTCAAAACATAGACAATAAGAAGAGTGAGTATTCTTGTACTTAAGTCGCCATTGTGCCTTTTGTATTTAAATCCGATGCAATTTCTGTGTTTCATCGTCAATTATAAGGCCAAGGGATACAGGAAACCTGAAGTGAAGCAACGGAATCTAAACCTGGTCTCACCGGAAAGGTTCAGAACATAGACAGTAAGAAGAGTCAGTCTTCTTGTACTTAAGTCGGCATTGTGCCTTTTGTATTTATTTCCGATGCAATTTGTGTATTTCATCGTCAATAAGAAGGTCCAAGTGATTCAATAAACCTGAAGTGATGCTTTGGAATCTAAAGCTGGTCTCACCGGATAATTTCAAAACATTGACATTAAGAGGAGACAGACTTCTTGTACTTAAGTCGGCATTATGCCTTTTGTATTTAAATCCGATGCAATTTCTGTGTTTCTTCTTAAATAATAAGGTCCAAGGGTACAATAAATCTGAAGAGAAGCATCGCAATCTAAAACTGGGCTCACAGGAAAGGCTTAAATCATAGAATGTAAGAAGATTCAGTCCTCTTGTATTTATGTCGGCATTGTGCGTCTGTATTTAATTCCGATGCAATTTCTGTGTTTCATCGTCAATAAGAAGTTCGAAGGGATACAGTAAACCTGAAATGAAGCATCGGAATCTAAATCTGGTCTCATAGGAAAGGCTGAAAACATAGACATTACGGAGAGCCGTTCTTATAGTACTTAATTCGACATTGTGCGTTTTGTATTAAATTCCGATGCAATTTCTGTGTATCATCGTCAATAAGAAGGTCCAAGGGATACAGTAACCCTGAATTGAAGCATCGGAATCTAAAACTGGTCTCACAGGAATGGTTCAAAACATAGACAGTAAGAAGAGACAGTCTTCTTAAACGTAAGTTGGCATTGTGCCTTTTGTATTTAATTCCGATGCAATTTCTGTATTTCATCGTCAATAAGAAGGTCCAGGGGATACGGTAAACCTGAGGTGAAGCTTCGGAATCCAAAACTGGATTCACAGGATAGGTTCAAAGCATAGAATGTATGAAGGGGCAGTCCTCTTGTACTTAAGTCGGCACTGTGCCTTTTGTATTTAATTCCGATGAAATTTCTGAGCTTTATCGTCAGTAAGAATGTCCAAGGGATATAGTAAACCGGCAGTGAAGCTTCGGAATCTAAAACTGGTATTACAGGAAAGGATCAAATCATTGAATGTAAATAGAGTCAGTTCTCCTGTACTTAGGTCGACATTGTACTTCTTGTACTTAAGACGGCATTGTGCCATTTGTATTTAATTCCGATGCAGTTTCTGTGTTTCATCGTCAATAAGCAGGCCCAACGGATACGGTAAACCTGAAGTGAAGCATCGGAATCTAAAACTGATCTAACAGGAAAGGTTCAAAACATAGACAGTAAGAAGAGTCAGTTTTAATTTACTTAAGCCGGTATTGTGCCTTTTGTAAATAATTCCGATGCAATTTCTGTGTTTCATCGTCAATATGAAGGTCCAAGGGATACAGTAAACCTTAAGTGAAGCATCGGAATCTAAAACTGGTCTTACAGCAAAGGCTCAAATCATAGAATGTATATAGAGTCAGTTTTCTTGTACTTAAGTCGGCATTGTACGTTTTGAATTTATTTCCGATGCAATTTCTGTGTTTCATCGTCAATACGAAGGTTCAAGGGATACAGTAAACCTGAAGTGAAGCATCGGAATCAAAAACTGGTCTCGCAGGAAAGGTTCACAACATAGACAATAAGAAGGGTCAGTTTTCTTGTACTTAAGTCGGCATTGTGCCTTTTGTATTTAAATCCGACGCAATTTCTGTGTTTCATCGTTAATTATAAGGCCAAGGGATACAGGAAACCTGAAGTGAAGCAACGGATTCTAAACCTGATCTCACCAGAAAGGTTCAGAACATAGACAGTAAGAAGAGTCAGTCTTCTTGTACTTAAGTCGGCATTGTGCCTTTTGTATTTATTTCCGATGCAATTTGTGTATTTCATCGTCAATAAGAAGGTCCAAGGGATAGAATAGACCTGAAGTGATGCTTTGGAATCTAAAGCTGGTCTCACCGGATAAGTTCAAAACATTGACATTAAGAAGAGACAGACTTCTTGTACTTAAGTCTTCATTATGCCTTTTGTATTTAAATCCGATGCAATTTCTGTGTTTCTTCTTCAATAATAAGGTCCAAGGGTACAATAAATGTGAAGTGAAGCATCGCAATCTAAAACTGGGCTCACAGGAAAGGCTTAAATCATAGAATGTAAGAAGATTCAGTCCTCTTGTATTTATGTCGGCATTGTGCCTCTGTATTTAATTCCGTTGCAATTTCTGTGTTTCATCGTCAATAAGAAGTTCGAAGGGATACAGTAAACCTGAAATGAAGCATCGGAATATAAATCTGGTCTCATCGGAAATGCTGAAAACATAGACATTACGGAGAGCCGTTCTTATTGTACTTAATTCGACATTGTGCGTTTTGTATTAAATTCCGATGCAATTTCTGTGTATCATCGTCAATAAGAAGGTCCAAGGGATACAGTAACCCTGAAGTGAAGCATCGAAATACAAAACTGGTCTCACAGGAAAGGTTAAAAACATAGACAGTAAGAAGTGTCAATCTTCTTGTACAGAAGTCGCCATTGTGCTTTTTGTATTTCATTCCGATGCAATTTCTGAGTTTCATCGTCAATAAGAAGGTCCTAGGGATACAGTAAACCTGAAGTGAAGCATCGGAATCTAAAACTGGTCTCACAGGAAAGGCTCAAATCATAGAATGTAAGAAGAGTCAGTCCTCTTGTACTTAGGTCGGCACTGTGCCCTTTGTATTTAATTCCAATGCAATTTCTGTGTTTCATCGTCAATAAGAAGGGCCAAGGGATACAGGAGACCTGAAGTGAAGTATAAGAATCTAAACCTGGTCTCACCGGAAAGGTTCAGAACATAGACAGTAAAAAGAGTCAGTCTTCTTGTTCTTAAGTCGGAATTGTGGCTTTTGTATTTAATTCCGATGCAATTTCTGTATTTCATCGTCAATAAGAAGGTCCAAGGGATAGAATAAACCTGAAGTGAAGCATCGGAATCTAAAGCTGGTCTCACTGGATAAGTTCAAAACATAGACATTAAGAAGAATCAGACCTCTTGAACTTAAGTCGGCATTGTGCCTTTTGTAATTAATTCCGATGCAATTCCCATGTTTCATCATCATTATGATGGTCCAACGGACACAGTAAACTTGAAGTGAAGCATTGGATTAAAAAACTGGTCTCGCAGGAAGAGCTCCAAACACATACAGGAAGAAGACTCAGTATTCTTGTACTTACATCGGGATTGTGCATTTTGTATTTAATTCCAATTCAATTTCTGTGTTTCATAGTCAATATGAACGTACAAGGAATACAGTAAACCTGAAGTGAAGCATCTGAATCTAAAACTGGTCTCACAGGATAGGTTCAAAACATAGACAGTAAGAAGAGTCACACTTCTTGTACGTAAGTCGGCGTTGTGGCTTTTGTAATTAATTCCGATGCAATTTCTGTATTTCATCGTCAATAAGAAGGTCCAAGGGATAGAATAAAGCCGAAGTGAAGCATCGGAATCTAAAGCTGGTCTCACTGGATAAGTTCAAATCATAGACATTAAGGAGAGTCAGACTTCTTGTACTTAAGTCGGCATTGTGCCTTTTGTATTTAATTCCGCTGGAATTTCTATGTTTCATCATCAATAAGAAGATACGAGGGATACAGTAAACCTGAAGTGAAGCATCGGAATCTAAAAGTGGTCTAACCGGAAAGGTTCAAAGCATTGAAAGTAAGAAGAGTCAGTGTTGTTGTACTTAAGTCGGCATTGTGCCTTTTGTATTTAATTCCGATGCAGTTTCTGTATTTCATAGTCAATAAGAAGGTCCAAGGGATACAATAAATCTCAAGTGAAGGATCGCTATCTAAAACTGGTCCCACAGGAAAGGCTTAAATCATAGAATGTAAGAAGAATCAGTCCTCTTGTATTTATGTCGGCATTGTGACTTTTGTATTTAATTCCGACGCAATTTCTGTGTTTCATCGTCAATAATAAGGTCCAAGGCATACACCAAACCTCAAGTGATGCATCTGAATCTAAAACTGGTTTCACAGGAGAGGCTCTAATCATAAAATGTAAGAAGAGACAGTCCTCGTGTACTTAAGTCGGCATTATGCCTTCTGTATTTAATTCCGATGCAATTTCTGTGTTTCATCGTTAATGTGAAGGTCCAAGGGATACAGTAAACCTGAGGTGAAGCATCGGAATCTAAAACTGGTCTCACAGGAAAGGTTCAAACATAGACAGTAAGGAGAGCCAGTGTTCTTGTACTTTGGTCGACATTGTGCCATTTGTATTTAATTCCGATGCAATTTCTGTGTATCATCGTCAATAAGAATGTCCAAGGGATACAGTAAACCTGAAGTGAAGCATCGGAATCTGAAACAGATCTAACAGGAAAGGTTCAAAACATAGACAGTTAGAAAAGTCAGTATTCTTGTACTTTAGTCGGCATTGTGACTTTAGAATTTCATTCCGATGCAATTTCTTTGTTTCATCGTCAATAAGAAGGTCCAAGGGATACAGGAAACCTGAAGTGAAGGATCGAAATCTAAAACTGGTCTCACAGGAAGGGTTCAAAACATAGACAGTAGGCAGAGTCAGTCTTCTTGTACGTAAGTCGGCATTAAGCCTTTTGTATTTAATTCCGATGCAATATCATTATTACATCGTCAATAAGAAGGTCCAAGTGATACAGTAAACCTTAAGTGAAGCATCGGAATTAAAAACTGGTCTCACAGGAAAGGTTCCAACGACAGACAGTAGGAAGAGTCTAACTTCTTGTACATAAGTCGGCAATGTGCTTTTGTATTTAATTCCGATGCAATTTCTGTGTTTCGTCATCAATACGAAGGTCCAAGGGATACAGTAAACCTGGAGAGAAGCTTCGGAATCTAAAACTGATCTAACAGGAAAGGTTCAAATCATAGACAGTAAGAAGAGTCAGTCCTCTTGTACTTAAGTCGGCACTGTGCCTTTTGTATTTAATTCCGATGCAGTTTCTGAGCTTCATCGTCAATACGAATGTCCAAGGGATACAGTAAACCGGAAGTTAAGCATCGGAATTTAAAACTGGTCTCACAGGAGAGGCTCAAATCACAGAATGTATGAAGAGTCACTCCTCTTGTACTTAAGTGGGCATTATGCCTTTTGTATTTAATTCCGATGCAATTTCTGTGTTTCGTCGTTAATGTGAAGGTCCAAGGGTACAGTAAACGTGAGGTGAAGCATCGGAATATAAAACTGGGCCCACAGGAAAGTTTCAAAACATAAACAGTAAGGAGAGCTAGTGTTCTTGTACTTTAGTCGACATTGTGCCATTTGTATTTAATTCCGATACTATTTCTGTGTTTCATCGTCAATAAGAAGGTCGAAGGGATACAGGTAACCTGAAATGAAGCATCGGAATATTAATCTGGTCTCATGGGAAAGGCTGAAAGCATAGACATTAAGAAGAGCCGGTCTTATTGTACTTAATTTGACATTGTGCGTTTTGTATTACATTCGGATGCAATTTCTGTGTTTCATCGTCAATATGAAGGTCTAAGGGATACAGTAAACCTGAGGTGATGCATCGGAATCTGAAACTGGTCCCACAAGAAAGGTTCAAAATAAAGACAGTAAGAAGAGCCAGAGTTCTTGTACTTTAGTCGACATTGCGCTTTTGGATTTAATTCCGATGCAATTTCTGTGCATCATCGTCAATAAGAAGGTCCTAGGGATACAGTAAACCTGAAGTGAAGCATCGGAATTAAAAACTGGTCTCACAGAATAGGTTCAAAGCATGGACATTAAGAACGGTCAGACTTCTTGTACTTAAGTCGGCATTGTGCCTTTTCTATTTAATTCCGATGCAACTTCTGTGTTTCATCGTTAGTAAGAAGGTCCAAGGGATACAGAAAACCTGAAGTGAAGCACCGGCATCCAAAACTGGACTCACAGGATAGGTTCAAAACATAGACAGTAAGAAGAGTCAGACTTCTTGTACTTAAGTCGGCATTGTGCCTTTTGTATTTAATTCCGATGCAATTTCTGTGTTTCATCGTCAATAAGCTGGTCCAAGGGATATGGTAAACCTGAAGTGAAGCATCGGAATCTAAAGTTGATCTAACAGGAAAGGTTCAAAGCATAGACTGTAAGAAGAGTCAGTCTTCTTGTACTTAAGCCAGCATTGTGCCTTATGTAAATAATTCCGATGCAATTACTGTATTTAATCGTCAATAAGAAGGTCCAAGGGATACAGTAAACCTTAAGTGAAGCATCGGAGTCTAAAACTGGTCTCACAGGAAAGTCTCAATTCATAGAATGTATGAAGGGTCAGTCCTCTTGTACTTAAGTCGGCACAGTGCCTTTTGTATTTAATTCCGATGCAATTTCTGAGCATCATCGTTAATAAGAATGTCCAAGGGATACAGTAAACTTGAAGTGAAGCATCGGAATCAAAAACTGGTCTCATAGGAAAGGCTGAAAGCATAGACAGTTAGAAGAGTTACTTTTCTTGTACTTAAGTCGGCATTGTGCCTTTTGTATTTAATTCAGATGCAATTTCTGTGTTTCATCGTCAATATGAAGGCCAAGGGATACAGTAAACCTGAGGCAAAGCATCGGAATCCAAAACTGGTCTCACAGGATAGGTTCAAAACATAGACATTAAGAAAAGTCAGACGTCTTGTACTTAAGTCGGCATTGTTCCTTTTGTATTTAATTTCGATGCAATTTCTGTGTTTCATCGTCAATAATAAGATCCAAGGGATACAGTAAACCTGAAGTAAAGCATGGGAATCTAAAACTGGTCTCACAGGAAAGGTTCAAAACATAGACAGTAACAAGAGTCAGTCTTATTATAATTAAGTCGACATTGTGCCCTTTGTTATTTAATTCCGATGCAATTACTGTGTTTCATCGTCAATAAGATGGTCCATGGGATACATTAAACAGGAAGTGAAACATCGGAATCTAAAACTCGTCTCACAGGAAAGGTTCAAAACATAGACAGTAAGAAGAAGCAGTGTTCTTGTACTTTAGTCGACAATTGTGCCATTTGTATTTAATTCCGATGCAATTTCTGTGTTCCATCGTCAATATGACGGTCTAAGGGTTACAGTAATCCTGAAGTGTAGCATCGGAATCTAAAACTGGTCTCACAGGAAAGGTTCAAAACTTAGACTATAAGAAGAGTCAGTTTTCTTGTACTTAAGTCGGCATTGTGACTTTTGTATTTAATTCCGATGCTATTTACGTAATTCATCGTCAATAAGAAGGTCCAAGGGATAGAGGAGACATGAAGTGAAGCATCGGAATTTAATACTGGTCTCACCAAAAAGGTTCAAAAGATAGACAGTAAGGAGAGTCGTTCTTCTTGTACTTAAGTTGGCATTGTGGTTTTGTATTTACTTCCAATGCAATTTCTGTATTTCATCGTCAATAAGAAGGTCCAAGGGATACAGTAAACCTGAAGTGAAGCATCGGAATCTAAAACTGGTCTCCCTGGATAGGTTCAAAACATAGACATTAAGAAGAGTCAGACTTCTTGTACTTAAGTCGGCATTGTGCCTTTTGTATTTAATTCCAATGCAATTTCTGTGTTTCATCGTCAATAAGAAGGTCAAAGGGATACAGTGAACCTGAAGCGAAGCATCGGAATCTAGAACTGGTCTCACAGGAAAGGCTCAAATCATAGAAAGTATGAAGGGTCAGTCCCCTTGTACTTATGTCGGCACTGTGCCTTTTATATTTAATTCCAATGCAATTTCTGTGTTTCATCGTCAGTAAGAAGGTCATAGAGACTCAGTAAACCTGAAGTTCAGCATCGAAATCTAAAACTGGTCGCACAGGAAAGGCCCAAGCATAGAATGTAAGAAGAGTCAGACCTCTTGTACTTAATCGGCATTGTGCCTTTTGTATTTAATTTCGATGCAATTTCAGTGCTTCATCGTCAATATGAAGCTAAATGGGTTACAGTAAACCTGAAGTGAAGCATCGGAATTAGAAACTGGTCTCGCAGGAAAGGCTCCGAACACATACAGGAAGAAGACTCAGTATTCATGTACTTACGTCGGAATTGTGCATTTTGTATTTAATTCCAATGCAATTTCTGTGTTTCGTCGACAATATGAAGGTCCAAGAGATACAGTAAAGCTGAAGTAAATCATCGGAATCTAAAACTGGTCCCACAGGAAAGGATCAAACAACAGACAGTAAGAAAAGTCAGTCTTCTTGTACATACGTGGGCATTGTGCCTTTTGTATTTAATTCCGATGCAACTTCTACGTATAATCGTCAATAACAAGGTCCAAGGGATGCAGTAAACCTAAAGTGAAGTATCGGAATATAAAACTGATCTCACAGGAAAGGTACAAAACATAGGCAGTAAGGAGAGTTAGTCCAGTTGTACTTAAGTCCGCATTGTGCCTTTTGTATTTAATTCCGATGCAATTTCTGTGTTTCATCGTCATTAAGAAGGTCCAAGGGGTACAGTACGCCTGAAGTGAAGCATCGGAATCTAAAACTGGTCTCACAGGAGGGGCACAAATCATAGAATGTAAGAAGGGACAGTCCTCTTGTATTTAAGTCGGCATTGTGCTTTTTGTTTTTTATTCCGATGCAATTTCTGTGTGTCATCGTCAATAAGAAGGTCCAAGGGATACAGTAAACCTGAAGTAAAGCATCGGAATCTAAGACTGGTCTCACAGGAAAGGTTCAAAGCATAGACAGTAAGAAGAGTCTGTCTTTTTGTACATAAGTCGGCAATGTGCCTTTTGTTTTTAATTCCGATGCTATTTCTGGGTTTCATCATCAATACGATGGTCCAAGGGATACAGTAAGCTTGAAGTGAAGCATCGGAATCTAAAACTGATCATACAGGAAAGATTCAAAACATAGACAGTAAGAAGAGTCAGTCCTCTTGTACTTACGTCGGCACTGTGCCTTTTGTATTTAATTCCAATGCAATTTCTGTGTTTCATCGTCAATAAGAAGGTGCAAGGGATACAGTAAACCTGAAGTGAAGCATCGGAATCTAAAACTGATCTAACAGGAATGGTTCAAAACGAAGACAGTAAGAAGAGTCAGTCTTCTTGTAGTTAAGTCGGCATTGTGCCTTTTGTATTTCATTCCGATGCAATTTCTGTGTTTCATCGTCAATATGAATGTCCAAGGGATACAGTAAACCTGAAGTGCAGCATCTGAATCCAAACCGGTCTCATAGGAAAGGCTGAAAACATAGACAGTTAGAAGAGTAATTCTTCTTGCATTTAAGTCGGCATTGTGCCTTTTGTGTTTAATTCCGATGCAATTTCTGTGTTTCATCGTCAATACGAAGGTCCAAGGGATACAGACCCCCTAAAGTGAAGCATCGGAATCTAAAACTGGTCTCACAGGAAAGGCTCAAATCACAGAATGTATGAAGAGCCAGTCCTCTTGTACTTCAGTCGGCACTGTGCCTTTTGTATTTAATTCCGATGTAATTTCTGTGTTTCATCGTCAATAAGAAGATCCAAGGGATACAGTAAACCTGAAGTTAAGCATCGTAATCTAAAACTGGTCACACAGGAAAGGTTTAAAACATAGACAATATGAGAGTCAGTTGTTTTGTACTTAAGACAGCATTGTGCCTTTTGTATTTAATTCCGGTGCAATTTCTGTTTTTCATCGTCAATAAGAAGGCCCAAGGGATACAGGAAACCTGAAGTGAAGCATCGGAATCTAAAACTGGTCTCACCGGAAAGGTTCAAAACATAGACAGTAAGAAGAGTCAGTCTTCTTGAACTTAGGTCGTCATTGTGCATTTTGTATTTAATTCCGATGCAATTTCTGTATTTCATCGTCAATAAGAAGGTCCAAGGGATACAGTAAACCTGAAGTGCAGCATCTGAATCCAAACCGGTCTCATAGGAAAGGCTGAAAACATAGACAGTTAGAAGAGTAATTCTTCTTGTATTTAAGTCGGCATTGTGCCATTTGTATTTAATTCCGATGCAATTTCTATGATTCATAGTCAATAAGAAGATCCAAGGGATACAGTAAACCCGAGGTGTTGCATCAGAATCTAAAACTGGTCTAACAGGAAAGGTTCAAAACGTAGACTCTAAGAATAGTCTGACTTCTTGTACATAATTCGGCAATGTGCATTTTGTATTTATTTCCTATGTAATATTTGTATTTCATCATCAATACGAAGGTCCAAGGGATACAGTAAACCTGAAGTGAAGCATCGGTATCTAAAACTGGCCTCTCAGGATAATGTTCAAAACATAGACAGTATTAACAGTCGATCTTCTTGTACCTAAGTCGGCATTGTGCCTTTTGTATTTAATTCCGATGCAATTTCTGTGCTTCATCGTCAGTAAGAAGGTCCAAGGGATACAGTGAACCTGAAGTGAAGCATCGGAATCCAAAACTGGTCTCACAGGATAGGTTCATATCATAGACAGTAAGAAGAGTCAGACTTATTATACGTAAGTCGTCATGGTGCCTTTTGAATTTAATTACGATGCAATATCTGTGTTTCATCGTCAATAAACAGGTGCAGGGGAAACAGTAAACATGAAGTGAAGCATCGGAATCTAAAACTGATCTAACAGGAAAGGTTCGAAACATAGACTGTGAGAAGAGTCAGTCTTCTTGTACTTAGTCTGCATTGTGCCTTTTGTAATTAATTCCGATGCAATTTCAGTGTTTCATCGTCAATATGAAGGTAAATGGTTTACAGTCAACCTGAAGTGAAGCATCGGAATCAGAAACTGGTCTCGCAGGAAAGGCTCCAAACACATACAGGAAGAAGACTCAGTATTCATGTACTTACATCGGCATTGTGCATTTTGTATTTAATTCCAATGCAATTTCTGTGTTTCATAGTCAATATGAACGTACAAGGAATACAGTAAACTTGAAGTGAAGCATCTGAATCTAAAACTGGTCTCATAGGAGAGGCTGAAAGCATAGACAGTTAAAAGAGTCATTCTTCTTGTACTTAAGACGGCATTGAGCCTTTTGTATTTAATTCTGATGCAATTTCTGTGTTTCATCGGCAATACGAGGGTCCAAGGGATACAGTAAACCTGAATTGAAGCATCGGAATCTAAAACGTGTCCTACAGGATAGGCTCAAATTACAGAATGTAAATCGAGTCAGTCCGCTTGTACTTAAGTCGGCATTATGCCTTTTGTGTTTAATTCCGATGCAATTTCTGTGTTTCATCGTCAATAAGAAGGTCCAAGAGATACAGTAAACCTGAAGTAAAGCATCGGAATCTAAAACTGGTCTCACAGAAAAGGTTCAAATTATAGACAGTACGAAGAGTCAGTGGTCTTGCACTTTAGTGGACATTGTGCCATTTGTACGTATTTCCGAAGCAATTTCTGTGTTTCATCGTCAATAAGAAGGACCAAGGTATACAGTAAACCTGATGTGAAGCATCAGTATCTAAAACTGGTCTCACAGGAAAGGTTCAAAACAAAGACAGTAAGAAGAATCAGTCTTCTTGTACTTTAGGCGGCATTGTGCCTTTTTGTATTTAATTCCGATGGAATTTCTGTGTTTCGTCGACAATATGAAGGTCCGAGAGATACAGTAAACCTGACGTAAATCATCGGAATCTAAAACTGGTCCCACAGGAAAGGATCAAACAACAGACAGAAAGAAATGTCAGTCTTCTTGTACATACGTGGGCATTGTGCCTTTTGTATTTAATTCCGATGCAACTTCTACGTATAAACGTCAATAACAAGGTCCAAGGGATGCAGTAAACCTAAAGTGAAGTATCGCAATATAAAACTGGTCTCACAGGAATGGTACAAAACATAGGCAGTAATGCGAGTTAGTCTAGTTGTACGTAAGTCGGCATTGAGCCTTTTGAATTTAATTCCGATGCAATTTCTGTGTTTCATCGTCATTAAGAAGGTCCAAGGGATACAGTACGCCTGAAGTGAAGCATCGGAATCTAAAACTGGTCTCACAGGAGAGGCACAAATCATAGAATGTAGGAAGGGTCAGTCCTTTTGTATTTAAGTCGGCATTGTGCTTTTGTTTTTTATTCCGATGCAATTTCTGTGTGTCATCGTCAATAAGAAGGTCCAAGGGATACAGTAAACCTGAAGTAAAGCATCGGAATCTAAGACTGGTCTCACAGGAAAGGTTCAAAACATAGACAGTAAGAAGAGTCTGTCTTTTTGTACATAAGTCGGCAATGTGCCTTTTGTTTTTAATTCCGATGCTATTTCTGTGTTTCATCATCAATACGAAGGTCCAAGGGATACAGTAAGCTTGAAGTGAAGCATCGGAATCTAAAACTGATCATACAGGAAAGATTCAAAACATAGACAGTAAGAAGAGACAGTCTTCTTGTACTTAAGTCGGCATTGTGCATTTTGTATTTAATTCCGATGCAATTTCTGTGTTTCATCGTCAATACGAAGGTCCAAGGGATACAGTAAATCTAAAGTGAAGCATCGGAATCTAAAACTGGTCTCACAGGAAAGGCTCAAATCATAGAATGTATGAAGGGTCAGTCCTCTTGTACTTAAGTCGGCACTGTGCCTTTTGTATTTAATTCCGATGCAATTTCTGTGTTTCATCGTCAATAAGAAGGTGCAAAGGATACAGTAAACCTGAAGTGAAGCATCGGAATCTAAAACTGATCTAACAGGAATGGTTAAAAACGTATACAGTAAGAAGAGTCAGTCTTCTTGTACTTAAGTTGGCATTGTGCCTTTTGTATTTCATTCTGATGCAATTTCTGTGTTTCATCGTCAATATGAAGGTCCAAGGGATACAGTAATCCTGAAGAGAAGCATCTGAATCTCAAACCGGTCTCATAGGAAAGGCTGAAAGCATAGACAGAAAAGTAATTCTTCTTCTATTTAAGTCGGCATTGTGCCTTTTGTGTTTAATTCCGATGCAATTTCTGTGTTTCATCGTCAATACGAAGGTCCAAGGGATACAGTAAACCTAAAGTGAAGCATCGGAATCTAAAACTGGTCTCACAGGAAAGGCTCAAATCACAGAATGTATGAAGGGCCAGTCCTCTTGTACTTAAGTCGGCAATGTGCTTTTGTATTTAATTCCGATGCAATTTCTGTGTTTCATCGTCAATAAGAAGATCCAAGGGATACAGTAAACCTGAAGTAAATCATCGTAATCTAAAACTGGTCACAGAGGAAAGGTCCAAAACATAGACAGTAAGAAGAGTCAGTTTTGTTGTACTTAAGTCGGCATTGTGACTTTTGTATTTATTTCCGATGCAATTTCTGTATTTCATAGTCAATATGAAGGTCCAAGGGTTACAGTAAACCTGAAGTGATGCATCGGAATTAAAAACTGGTCTCACAGGAAAGGTTCAAAACATAGACAATAAGAAGAGTCAGTTTTCTTGTACTTAAGTCGGCATTGTGTCTTTTGTATTTAATTCCGATGCAATTTCTGTATTTCATAGTAAATATGAAGGTCCAAGGGATACAATAAACCAGAAGTGAAGCATCGGAATCTAAAACTGGTCTCACAGGAAGGGTTCAAAGCATAGACATTAAGATGAGTGAGACTTCTTGTACTTAAGTCGGCATTGTGCCTTTTGTATTTAATTCCGATGCAATTTCTATGTTTCATCATCAATAAAAAGATCCAAGGGATACAGTAATCCTGAAGTGAAGCATCTGAATCTAAAAGTGGTCTAACAGGACAGGTTCAAACTATAGACAGTAAGAAGAGAAAGTGATGTAGTATTTAAGTCGTCATTGTGCCTTTTGTAATTAATTCCGATGCAATTTCTGTGTTTCATCGTCAATAAGAAGTTCGAAGGGATACAGTAAACCTGAAATGAAGCATCGGAATCTATATCTGGTCTCATAGGATAGGCTGAAAACATAGACATTACGAAGAGCCGTTCTTATAGTACTTAATTCGACATTGTGCGTTATGTATTAAATTCGGATGTAATTTCTGTGTTTCATCGTCAGTATGAAGTTCTAAGGGATACAGTAAACATGAGGTGAAGCATCGGAATCTAAAACTGGTCTCACAGGAAAAGTTCAAATCATAGACAGTAAGAAGAGCCAGTGTTCTTGTACTTTAGTCGACATTGCGCCTTTTGTATTTAATTCCGATGCAATTTCTGTGTATCATCGTCAATAAGAAGGTCCAAGGGATACAGTAAACCTGAAGTGAAGCATCAGAATCTAGAACTGATCTAACAGGAAAGGTTCAAAGCATAGACAGTTAGAAGAGTCACTCTTCTTATACTTAAGTCGGCATTGTGCCTTTAGAAATTCATTCCGATGCAATTTCTGTGTTTCATCGTCAATAACACGGTCCAAGGGATACAGCAAAACCTGAAGTGAAGCATCTGAATCTAAAACTGGTCTCACAGGAAAGGCTCAAATCATAGAATGTATGAAGGGACAGTCCTCTATACTTAGGTCGGCACTGTGCCTTTTGTAGTTAATTCCAATGCAATTTCTGTGTTTCATCGTCAATAAGAAGGTCCAAGGAATACAGTAAACCTGAAGTCAAGCATCGGAATCTAAAACTAGTCTCACAGGAAGGGTTCAAAACTTAGACAATAAGATCAGTCAATTTTCTTGCACTTAAGGCGGCATTGTACTTTTTGTAATTAATTCCGATGCAATTTCTGTGTATCATCGTCAATAAGAAGGTCCAATGGATACAGTAAACCTGAAGTGAAGCATCGGAATCTAAAACTGGTCTCACACAAAGCGTTCAAAACATAGACAATAAGAAGAGCCAGTGTTCTTGTACTTTTGTCGACATTGCGCCTTTTGTATTTAATTCCGATGCAATTTCTGTGTATCATCGTCAATAAGAAGGTCCAAGGGATACAGTAAACCTGAAGTGAAGCATCGGAATCTAGAACTGATCTAACAGGAAATGTTCAAACATAGACAGTTAGAAGAGTCACTCTTCTTGTACTTAAGTCGGCATTGTGCCTTTAGTAATTCATTCCGATGCAATTACTGTGTTTCATCGTCAATAACACGGTCCAAGGGATACAGTAAACCTGAAGTCAAGCATCTGAATCTAAAACTTGTCTCACTGGAAACGCTCAAATCATAGAATGTATGAAGGGTCAGTCCTCTATACTTAGGTCGGCACTGTGCCTTTTGTATTTAATTCCAATGCAATTTCTGTGTTTCATCGTCAATAAGAAGGTCCAAGGGATACAGGAAACCTGATGTGAAGCATCGGAATCTAAAACTGGTCTCACAGGAATGGTTCAAAACATAGACAGTAAGAAGAGACAGTCTTCTTGTACGTAAGTCGGCATTGTGCCTTTTGTATTTACTTCCGATGCAATTTCTGTATTTCATCGTCAATAAGAAGGTCCAAGGGATACAGTAAACTTGAGGTGAAGCATCGGAATCAAAAACTGGATTCACAGGATAGGTTCAAAACATAGAATGTATGAAGGGTCAGTCCTCTTGTACTTAAGTCGGCACTGTGCCTTTTGTATTTAATTTTGATGAAATTTCTGAGCTTTATCGTCAATAAGAATGTGCAAGGGATATAGTAAACCGGGAGTGAAGCTTCGGATTCAAAATCTGGTCTTACAGGAAATTCTCAAATCATAGAACGTAAATAGAGTGAGTTTTCCTGTACTTAGGTCGGCATTGTACTTCTTGTACTTAAGACGGCATTGTGCCTTATGTAATTAATTCCGATGCAATTTCTGTGTTTCATCGTCAATAAGAAGGTCCAATGGATACAGTAAACCTGAAGTGAAGCATCGGAATCTAAAACTGGTCTCACAGGAAGGGTTCAAAGCATAGACAGTAAGAAGAGTCTGAATTCTTGTACATAAGTCGGCAATGTGCCTTTTGTATTTAATTCCGATGCAATTTGTGTGCTTCATCGTCAATATGAAGGTCCAAGGGTTACAGTAAACCTGAAGTGATGCATCGGAATCAAAAACTGCTCTCACAGGAAAGGTTCAAAACATAGACAATAAGAAGAGTCAGTTTTCTTGTACTTAAGTCGGCATTGTGTCTTTTGTATTTAATTCCGATGCAATATCTGTGTTTCATCGTCAATTATAAGGCCAAGGGATACAGGAAACCTAAAGTGAAGCATCGGAATCTAAACCTGGTCTCACCGGAAAGATTCAGAACATAGACAGTAAGAAGAGTCAGTCTTCTTTTACTTAAGTCGGCATTGTGCCTTTTGTATTTATTTCCGATGCAATTTCTGTATTTCATTGTCAATAAGAAGGTCCAAGGCATACAGTAAACTTGAGGTGAAGCATAGGAATCGAAAACTGGATTCACAGGATAGGTTCAAAACGTAGAATGTATGAAGGGTCAGTCCTCTTGTACTTAAGTCGGCACTGTGCCTTTTGTATTTAATTTTGATGAAATTTCTGAGCTTTATCGTCTATAAGAATGTCCAAGGGATATAGTAAACCGGGAGTGAAGCTTCGGATTCAAAATCTGGTCTTACAGGAAATTCTCAAATCATAGAATGTAAATAGAGTCAGTTTTCCTGTACTTAGGTCGGCATTGTACTTCTTGTACTTGCGACGGCATTGTGAATTTTGTAATTAATTCCGATGCAATTTCTGTGTTTCATCGTCAATAAGAAGGTCCAATGGATACAGTAAACCTGAAGTGAAGCATCGGAATCTAAAACTGGTCTCACAGGAAGGGTTCAAAACATAGACAGTATGAAGAGTCTGAATTCTTGTACATAAGTCGGCAATGTGCCTTTTGTATTTAATTCCGATGCAATTTCTGTGTTTCATCATCAATACGATGGTCCAAGGGATACAGTGAACCTGAAGAGAAGCATCGAAATCTAAAACAGGTCTCACAGGAAACGTTCTAAACATAGACAGTAAGAAGAGTCAGTCTCCTTGTACTTAAGTCGGCATTGTGCCTTTTAAATTTAATTCCGACGCAATTTCTGTGTTTCATCGTCAGTAAGAAGGTCCAAGGGATACAGTAAACCTGAAGTGAAGCAACGGATACCAAAACTCGTCTCACAGGATAGGTTCAAATCATAGACAGTAAGAAGACTCAGACTTCTTGTACTTAAGTCGGCATTGTGCCTTTTGTATTTCATTACGGTGCGATTTCTGTGTTTCATTTTCAATAAGCAGGAGCAGGGGATACAGTAAACCTGAAGTGAAGCATCAGAATCTAAAACTGATCTAACAGGAAAGGTTCAAAACATAGACAGTAAGAAGAGTCAGTCTTCTAGTACTTAAATCAGCATTGTGAATTTTGTATCTAATTCCGATGCAATTTCTGTGTTTCATCGGCAATAAGAAGGTCCAAGGGATACAGTAAACCTGAAGTGAAGCATTGGAATCTTAAACTGGTCTCACAGGAAAGGCTCAAATCATAGAATGTATGGAGGGTCAGTCCTCTTGCACTTAAGTTGGCACTGTGCCTTTTGTATTTAATAGCGATGCAATTTCTGTGTTTCATCGTCAGTAAGAAGATCCAAGAGACTCAGTAAACATGAAGTGCAGCATCGGAATCTAAAACTGGACTCACAGGAAAGGCCCAAGCATAGAATGTAAGAAGAGTCAGACCTCTTGTACTTAGTTGGCATTGTGCCTTTTGTATTTAATTCCGATGCAATTTGTGTGCTTCATCGTCAATATGAAGGTCCAAGGGTTACTGTTAACCTGAAGTTATGCATCGGAATCAAAAACTGGTCTCACAGGAAAGGTTCAAAACATAGACAATAAGAAGAGTCAGTTTTCTGGTACTTAAGTCGGCATTGTGCCTTTTGTATTTAATTCCGATGCAATATATGTGTATCATCGTCAATTATAAGGCCAAGGGATACAGGAAACCTGAAGTGAAGCATCGGAATCTAAACCTGGTCTCACCGGAAAGATTCAGAACATAGACAGTAAGAAGAGTCAGTCTTCTAGTACTTAAGTCGGCATTGTGCCTTTTGTATTTATTTCCGATGCAATTTCTGTATTTCATAGTCAATATGAAGGTCCAAGGGATACAATAAACCAGAAGTGAAGCATCGGAATCTAAAGCTGGTCTCACCGGATAAGTTCAAAACATAGACATTAAGAAGAGACAGACTTCTTGTACTTAGGTCGGCATTGTGCCTTTTGTATTTAATTCCGATGCAATTTCTGTGTTTCATCATCAATAAAAAGATCCAAGAGATACAGTAATCCTGAAGTGAAGCATCTGAATCTAAAACTGGTCTCACAGGAAAGGCTCAAATCATAGAATGTATGAAGGGTCAGTCCTCTATACTTAGGTCGGCACTGTGCCTTTTGTATTTAATTCCAATGCAATTTCTGTGTTTCATCGTCAATAAGAAGGTCCAAGGGATACAGGAAATCTGATGTGAAGCATCGGAATCTAAAAGTGGTCTCACAGGAAGGGTTCTAAACATAGACAGTAAGAAGAGACAGTCTTCTTGTACGTAAGTTGGTATTGTGCTTTTGTATTTAATTCCGATGCAATTTCTGTATTTCATCGTCAATAAGAAGGTCCAAGGGATACAGTAAACCTGAGGTGAAGCATCGGAATCCAAAACTGGATTCACAGGATAGGTTCAAAACATAGAATGTATGAAGGGTCAGTCCTCTTGTACTTAAGTCGGCACTGTGCCTTTTGTATTTAATTTTGATGAAATTTCTGAGCTTCATCGTCAATAAGAATGTCCAAGGGATATAGTAAACCGTGAGTGAAGCTTCGGATTCAAAATCTGATCTTACAGGAAATTCTCAAATCATAGAATGTAAATAGAGTCAGTTTTCCTGTGCTTAGGTCGGCATTGTACTTCTTGTACTTAAGACGGCATTGTGCCTTTTGTATTTAATTCCGATGCAATTTCTGTGTTTCATCGTCAATAAGCGGGTGCAAGGGATACGGTAAACCTGAAGTGAAGCATCGGAATCTAAAACTGATCTAACAGGAATGGTTCAAAACATAGACAGTAAGAAGGGTCAGTTTTATTGTACTTAAGCCGGCATTGTGCTTTTGTAAATAATTCCGATGCAGTTTCTGTGTTTCATCGTCAATATGAGGGTCCAAGGGATACAGTAAACCTTAAGTGAAGCATCGGAATCTAAAATTGGTCTCACAGGAAAGGCTCAAATCATAGAACGTATGAAGGGTCAGTCCTCTTGTACTTAAGTCGGCACTGTGCCTTTTGAATTTATTCCGATGCAATTTCTGAGCTCCATCGTCAATAAGAATGTCCAAAGGATGTAGTAAACCGGAAGTGAAGCATCGGAATCTAATACTGGTCTTACAGGAAAGGCTCAAATCATAGAATGTAAATATAGTCAGTTTTCTTGTATTTAAGTTGGCATTGTACTTTTTGAAATTTATTCCGATGCAATTTCTGTGTTTCAACGTCAATAAGAAGGTCCAAGGGATACAGGAAACCTGATGTGAAGCTTCGGAATCTAAAACTGGTCTCACAGGAAGGGTTCAAAACATAGACAGTAAGAAGAGTCAGACTTCTTGTACTTAAGCCGGCATTGTGCCTTTTGTATTTAATTCCGATGCAATTTCTGGCTTTCTTCCTGAATAAGAAGGTCCAAGGGATACAGTAAACCTAAAGTGAAGCATCGGAATCTAAAACTGGTCTCACAGGATAGGCTCATATCATAAAATGTATGAAGGGTCAGTCCGCTTGTACTTATGTCGGCACTGTGCCTTTTGTATTTAATTCCGATCCATTTTCTGTGCTTCGTCGTCAATAAGAATGTCCAAGGGATACAGTAAACCTGAAGTGAAGAATCAGAATCTAAAACTGGTCTTACAGGATAAGCTTAAATTGTAGAATGTAAATCCAGTCAGTCAGCTTGTACTTAAGTCGGCATTATGCCTCTTGTATTTAATTCCGATGCAATTTCTGTGTTTCATCGTTAATGTGAAGGTCCAAGGGAAACAGTAAACCTGAAATGAAGCATCGGAATATAAATCTGGTCTCATAGGTAAGGCTGAAACATAGACACTAAGAAGAGCCGGTCTTATTGTACTTAATTCGACATTGTGCGTTTTGTATTACATTCGAATGCAATTTCTGTGTTTCATCGTCAATATGAAGGTCTAAGGGATACAGTAAACATGAGGTGAAGCATCGGAATCTAAAACTGGTCTCACAGGAAAGGTTCAAAACATAGACAGTAAGAAGAGCCAGTGGTCTTGTACTTTAGTCGACATTGCGCTTTTTGTATTTAATTCCGATGCAATTTCTGTGTATCATCGTCAATATCAAAGTCCAAGGGATACAGTAAACCTGAAGTGAAGCATCGGAATCTAAGACTGCTCTCACAGGATAGGTTCAAAACATGGACATTAAGAAGGGTGAGACTATTTTGTACTTAAGTGGACACTGTGCCTTTTGTATTTAATTACGATCCAATTTCTGTGCTTCGTCGTCAATAAGAATGTCCAAGGGATACAGTAAACCTGAAGTGAAGCATCGGAATCTAGAACTGGTGTTACAGGATGAGCTTAAATTATAGAATGTAAATCCAGTCAGTCCGCTTGTACTTAAGTCGGCATTGTGCGTTTTGTATTTATTTCCGATGCATTTTCTGTGTTTCATCGTCAATAAGAAGTGCCAAGGGATACAGGAAACCTGAAGTATGCTTCGCAATCTAAAACTGGACTCACAGGAAAGGCTTAAATCATAGAATGCAAGAAGAGTCAGTCCTCTTGTATTTATGTCAACATTGTGCCTTTTGTATTTAATTCCGATGCAAATTCTGTGTTTCATCGTCAATAAGAAGGTCCAAGGGATACATTAAACCTTAAGTGATGCATCGAAATCGAAAATTGGTCTCACAGGAGAGACTCAAATCATAGAGTGTATGAAGAGTCAGTCCTCTTGTACTTAAGTCGGCATTATGCCTTTTGTATTTAATTCCGATGCAATTACTGTGTTTCATCGTCAGTAAGAAAGTTCAAGAGACTCGGTAAACCTGAAGTGAAGCATCAGAATCTAAAACTGGTCTTACAGGATAAGCTTAAATTGTAGAATGTAAATCCAGTCAGTCCGCTCGTACTTAAGTCGGCATTGTTACTTTTGTATTTATTTCCGATGCATTTTCTGTGTTTCATCGTCAATAAGAAGTGCCAAGGGATACAGGAAACCTGAAGTATGCTTCGCAATCTAAAACTGGTCTCACAGGAAAGGCTTAAATCATAGAATGCAAGAAGAGTCAGTCCTCTTGTATTTATGTCAACATTGTGCCTTTTGTATTTAATTCCGATGCAATTTCTGTGTTTCATCGTCAATATGAAGGTCCAAGGGATACAGTACACCTTAAGTGAATCATCGGGATCTAAAATTGGTCTCACAGGGAATTCTCAGATCACAGACAGTAAGAAGAGTCAGTCTCCTTGTACTTAAGTCGTCATTGTGCCTTTTGAATTTATTTCCGATGCCATTTCTGTGTTTCATCGTCAGTATGAATGTCCAAGGGATACAGTAAACTTGATGTGACGCATCGGAATCTAAAACTGGTCTCACAGGAAAGGCTCAAATCGTAGACAGTAAGAACAGTCAGTCATCTTTAACTTTAGTCGGCATTTTGCCATTTGTATAATTTGGATGCAATTTCTGTGTTTCATCGTCAATACGAAGGTCGAAGGGATACAGTAAACCTGAAATGAAGCATCGGAATATAAATCTGGTCTCATAGGTAAGGCTGAAACATAGACACTAAGAAGAGCCGGTCTTATTGTACTTAATTCGACATTGTGCGTTTTGTATTACATTCGAATGCAATTTCTGTGTTTCATCGTAAGTAAGAAGGTCCAAGGGATACAGTAAATCTGAAGTGAAGCATCGGAATCTAAAACAGATATTACAGGAAAGGTTCAAAGCGTAGACAGTCAGAAGATTGAGTCTTCTTGTACTTAAGTCGGCATTGTACCTTTAGTATTTCATTCCGATGCAATTTCTGTGTTTCATCGTCAATAAGAAGGTCCAAGGGATACAATAAACCTGAAGTGAAGCATCGGAATCTAAATGTGGTCTAACCGGAAAGGTTCAAAACATAGACAGTAAGAAGAGTCAGTGTTGTTGTACTTAAGTCGGCATTGTGTCTATTGTATTTAATTCCGATGCAATTTCTGTGTTTCATCGTCAATAAGAAGGTCGAAAGGATACAGTAAACCTGCAAAGAGGCATCGGAATCTAAATCTGGTCTCATAGGAAAGGCTGAAAACATAGACATTAAGAAGAGGCTGTCTTATTGTACTTAATTCGACATTGTGCGTTTTGTATTAAATTCGGATGTAATTTCTGTGTTTCATCGTCAATTAGAAGGTCTACGGGATAAAGTAAACCTGAGGTGAAGCATCGGAATCCAAAACTGGTCTCACAGGAAGGTTCAAATCATAGACAGTAAGAAGAGCCAGTGTGCTTGTACTTTAGTCGACATTACGGCTTTTGTATTTTATTCCGATGCAATTTCTGTGTATCATCGTCAATAAGAAGGTCCAAGGGATACAGTAAACCTGAAGTGAAGCATCGGAATCTAAAACAGATATTACAGAAAAGGTTCAAAGCATAGACAGTCAGAAGAGTGAGTCTTCTTGTACTTAAGTCGGCATTGTACCTTTAGTATTTCATTCCGATGCAATTTCTGTGTTTCATCGTCAATAAGAAGGTCCAAGGGATACAATAAACCTGAAGAGAAGCATCTGGATCTAAAACAGGTCTCACAGGAAAGGTTGAAATCATAGAATGTATGAAAGTTCAGTCCTCTTGTACTAAGGTCGGCACTGTGCCTTTTGTACTTAATTCCGATGCAATTTCTGCGTGTCATCGTCAATAAGAAGGTCCAAGGGATACAGGAAACCTGAAGTGAAGGATCGGAATCTAAAACTGGTCTCACAGGAATGGTTCAAAACATAGACAGTAAGAAAAGTCAGTCTTCTTGTACGTAAGTCGGCATTAAGCCTTTTGTATTTAATTCCGATGCAATTTCTGTATTTCATCGTCAATAAGAAGGTCCAAGTGATACAGTAAACCTTAAGTGAAGCATCGGAATCTAAAACTGGTCTCACAGGAAAGGTTCAAACCATAGACAGTAAGAAGAGTCTAACTTCTGCAACATAAGTCGGCAATGTGCTTTTGTAATTAATTCCGATGCAATTTCTGTGTTTCGTCATCAATACGAAGGTCCAAGTGATACAGTAAACCTGGAGTGAAGCATCGGAGTCTAAAACTGATGTAACAGGAAAGGTTCAAAACATAGACAGTAAGAAGAGTCAGTCCTCTTGTACTTAAGTCGGCACTGTGCCTTTTCTATTTAATTCCGATGCAATTTCTGAGCTTCATCGTCAATAAGAAGGTGCAAGTGATACAGTAAACCTTAAGTGAAGCATCGGATTCTAAAACTGGTCTTACAGGAAAGGCTCAAATCAGGGAATGTAACTAGAGTCAGTTTCCTTGTACTTAAGTCGGCATTGTACTTTTTGAATTTAATTCCGGTGCAATTTCTGTGTTTCATCGTCAATAAGAAGGTGCAAGTGATACAGCAAACCTGAAGTGAACCATCGGAATCTAAAACTGGACTCACAAATAGGTTCAAAACATGGACATTAAGAACGGGTTGACTTCTTGTACTTAAGTCGGCATTGTGCCTTTTGTATTTAATTACGATGCAATTTCTGTGTTTCATCGTCAATAAGCAGGTCCAGGGGAGACAGTAAACCTGAAGTGAAGCATCGGAATCTAAAACTGATCTAACAGGAAAGGTTCAAAACATAGACAGTAAGAAGAGTCAGTCTTCTTGTACTTAAGTCGGCATTTCGACTTTTGTATTTAATTCCGATGCAATTTCTGTGTTTCATCGGCAATAAGAAGGTACAAGGGAAACAGTAAACCTCAAGTGAAGCATTGGAATCTAAAACTGGTCTCACAGGAAAGGCTCAAATCATAGAATATATGATGGGGCAGTCCCCTTGTACTTAAATCGGCACTGTGGCTTTTGTAGTTAAATCCGATGCAATTTCTGTGATTCATCGTCAGTAAGAAGGTCCAAGAGACTCAGTAAACCTGAAGTGCAGCATCGGAATCTAAAACTGGTCTCACAGGAAAGGCCCAAGCATAGAATGTAAGACGAGTCACACCTCTTGTACTTAGTCGGCATTGTGCCTTTTGTATTTAATTCCGATGCATATTCTGTGTTTCATCGTTGATAAGAAGGTCCAAGGGATACAGGAAACCTTAAATGAAGCATCGGAATCTAAAACTGGTCTCACAGGAAAGGTTCAAACCATACACAGTAAGAAAAGCCAGTCATCTTGTACTTTTGTCGACATTGTGCCATTTGTATTTAATGCCGATGCCATTTCTGTGTTTGATCGTCAATAAGAATGTCCAAGGGATACAGTAAACCTGAAGTGATGCATCGGAATCTAAAACTGGTCTTACATTAAAGACTCAAATCATAGAATGTAAGTAGAGTCGTCCTCTTGTACATAAGTCGGCATTGTGCCTTTTGTATTACATTCCGATGCTATTTACGTGTTTCATCGTCAATAAGAAGGTCCAAGGGATACAGGGGACTTGAAGTGAAGCATCGGAATTTAATACTGGTCTCACCAAAAAGGTTCAAAACATAGACAGTAAGAAGAGTCGGTCTTCTTGTACTTAAGTTGGCATTGTGAATTTTGAATTTATTTCCGATGCAATTTCTGTATTTCATCGTCAATAAGAAGGTCCAAGGGATACAGTAAACCTGAAGTGAAGCATCGGATTCTAAAACTGGTCTCACTAGATAGGTTCAAAACATAGACATTAAGAAGAGTCAGACTTCTTGTACTTAAGTCGGCATTGTGCCTTTAGTATTTCCTTCCGATGCAATTTCTGTGTTTCATCGTCAATAAGAAGGTCCAAGGGATACAGTAAACCTGAAGAGAAGCGTCTGGATCTAAAACAGGTCTCACAGGAAAGGCTGAAATCATAGAATGTATGAAAGGTCAGTCCTCTTGTACTTAGGTCGGCACTGTGCAGTTTGTATTTAATTCCGATGCAATTTCTGTGTTTCATCGTCAATAAGAAGGTCCAAGTGATACAGTAACCCTTAAGTGAAGCATCGGAATCTAAAACTGGTCTCACAGGAAAGGTTCAAAACATAGACAATAAGAAGAGTCAGTTTCCTTGTACTTACGTCGGCATTGTGCCTTTTGTAATTAATTCCGATGCATATTCTGTGTTTCATCGTCGATAAGAAGGTCCAAGGGATACAGTAAACCTTAAGTGAAGCACCGGAATCTAAAACTGGTCTTACAGGAAAGGCTCAAATCATAGACTGAAAATAGTGCCAGTCGTCTTGTACTTAAGTCGGTATTGTGCCCGTTGTATTTAATTCCGATGTTATTTCTGAGTTTCATCGTCAATAAGAAGGTCCAAGTGATACTGTAAACCTGAAGTGAAGTATCGGAATCTAAAACTGGTCTCACAGGAAAGGTTCAAACCATAGAGAGTAATAAGAGCCAGTCTTCTTGTACCTTTGTCGACATTGTGCCATTTGTATTTCATGCCGATGCAATTTCTGTGTTTCATCGTCAATAAGAATGTCCAAGGGATACAGTAAACCTGAAGTGATGCATCGGAATCTAAAACTGGTCTTACATTAAAGACTCAAATCATAGAATGTAAGTAGAGTCGTCCTCTTGTACATAAGTCGGCATTGTGCATTTTGTATTACATTCCGATGCTATTTACGTGTTTCATCGTCAATAAGAAGGTCCAAGGGATACAGGGGACTTGAAGTGAAGAATCGGAATTTAATACTGGCCTCACCAAAAAGGTTCAAAACATAGACAGTAAGAAGAGCCGGTCATCTTGTACTTATGTTGGCATTGTGAATTTTGAATTTATTTCCGATGCAATTTCTGTATTTCATCGTCAATGAGAAGGTCCAAGGGATACAGCAAACCTGAAGTGAAGCATCGGATTCTAAAACTGGTCTCACCGGATAGGTTCAAAACATAGTCATTAAGAAGAGTCGGACTTCTTGTACTTAAGTCGGCATTGTGCCTTTTGTATTTAATTCCAATGCAATTTCTGTGTTTCATCATCAATAAGAAGGACAAAGGGATACAGTGAGCCTGAAGCGAAGCATTGCAATCTAAAACTGGTCTCATAGGAAAGGCTCAAATCATAGAATGTAACAAGAGTCAGTCCACTTGTATTTATGTCAGCATTGTGCCTTTTGTATTTAATTCCGATGCATTTTCTGTGTTTCATCGGCAATGAGATGGTCCAAGGGATATAGTAAACCTTAAGTGAAGCATCGGAATCTAAAACTGGTCTCACAGGAGAAGCTCAAATCATAGAATGTAAAAAGAGTCAGTCCTCATGTACTTAAGTCGGCATTTTGCCTTTTGTATATTATTCCGAAGCAATTTCTGTGTTTCATCGTCAATAAGAAGGTCGAAGGGATACAGAAAACCTGAAATGAAGCATCGGAATCTAGAGCTGGTCTCACAGTAAAGGCTCAAATCATAGAATTTATGGAGGGTCAGTTCTCTTGTACTTAGGTCGGCACTGTGCCTTTTGTATTTAATTCCGATGCAATTTCTGTGCTTCATCATCAATACGAATGTCCATGGTATACAGTAAACCTGAAGTAAAGCGTCGGAATCTAAAACTGGTCTTACAGGAAAGGCTCAAATCATAGATTGAAAATAGAGTCAGTCGTCTTGTACTTAAGTCGGCATTGTGACCATTGTATTTAATTCCGATGCATTTTCTGTGTTTCATCGTCAATAAGAAGGGCCAAGGGTTACAGTAAACCTGAAGTAAAGCGTCGTAATCTAAATCTGGTCTCACAGGAAAGGTTTAAAACATAGACAATAAGAACAGTCAGTTTTCTTGTACTTAAGTCGGCATTGTGACTTTTGTATTTAATTCCGATGCAATTTCTGAGCTTCATCGTCAATAAGAATGTCCAAGGGATACAGTAAACCTGAAGTGAAGCATCGGAATCTAAAACTGGTCTTACAGGAAAGGCTTAAATGATAGAGTGTAAATAGAGTCAGTTTTCTTGTACTTAGGTCGGCATTGTACTTTTTGAATTTGATTCCGATGCAATTTCGTGTTTCATCGTCAATAAAAAGGTCCAAGGGATACAGGAAACCTGAAGTCAAGCATCGGAATCAACAACTGGTCTCAAAGGAATGTTTCAAATCATTGACATTAAGAAGAGTCAGACTTCTTGTACTTAATTCGGCATTGTGCCTTTTGTATTTAATTCCGATGCAATTTCTGTGTTTCATCGTCAATACGAATGTCCAAGGGATACAGTAAACCTGAAGTGAAGCATCGGAATCTAAAACTGGTCTCACAGGATAGGTTCAAAACATGGACATTAAGAAGGGTCAGACTTCTTGTACTTAAGTCGGCATTGTGCCTTTTGTTTTTAATTCAGATGCAAATTCTGTGTTTCATCGTCAGTAAGAAGGTCCAAGTTATACAGTAAACCTGAAGTGAAGCATCGGAATCCAAAACTGGTCACACAGGATAGGTTCAAAACATAGACAGTAAGAAGAGTCAGACTTCTTCTACTTACGTCGGCATTGTGCCTTTTGTATTCATCTACGATGCAATTTCTGTGTTTCATCGTCAATAAGAAGGCTCAAGGGTTACAGGAAACATGAAGTGAAGCATCGGAATCTACACCTGGTCTCACCGGGAAGGTTCGAACATACACAGTAGGAAGAGTCAGTCTTCTTGCACTTAAGTCGGCATTGTGCCTTCTATATTTAATTCCGATGCAATTTCTGTATTTCATCGTCAATAACAAGGTCCAAGAAATACAATAAGCCTTAAGTGAAGCATCGGAATCTAAAGCTGGTCTCACCGGATAAGTTCAAAACATAGACATTAAGAAGAGTCAGACTTCTTCTACTGAAGTCGGCAATGTGCCTTTTGTATTTAATTCCGATGCAATTTCTGTGTTTCATCGTCAATAAGAAGGTCCAAGGGATACAGTAAACCTGAAGTGAAGCATCGGAATCGAAAACTGGTCTCACAGGAGAGGCTCAAATCATAGAATGTAAGAAGAGTCAGTCCTCTTGTACTTAAGTCGGCATTATGCCTTTTGTATTTAATTCCGATGCAATTTCTGTGTTTCATCGTTATTGTGAAGGTCCAAGGGATACAGTAAACCTGAGGTGAAGCATCGGAATCTAAAACTGGTCTCACAGGAAAGGTTCAAAACATAGACAGTAAGGAGAGCCAGTGTTCTTGTACTTTAGTCGACATTGTGCCTTTTGTATTTAATTCCGATGCAATTTCTGTGTTTCATCGTCAATAAGAAGGTCCAAGGGATACAGTAAACCTGAAGTGATGCATCGGAATTTAAAATTGGTCTCACAGGAAAGGCTCAAATCATAGAATGTATGAAGGGTCAGTCCTCTTGTACGAAAGTCGGCACTCTGCCATTTGAATTTAATTCCGATGCAATTTTTGAGCTTCATCGTCAGTAAGAATGTCCAAGGGATACAGTAAACCGGAAGTGAAGCATCGGAATCTAAATCTGGTCATACAGGAAAGACTCAAATCATAGAATGTAAATAGAGTCAGTTTTCTTGTACTTAAGTCGGCATTGTACTTTTGAATTTAATTCCGATGCAATTTCTGTGTTTCATCGTCAATAGGTAGGTCCATGGGATACAGGAAACCTGAAGAGAAGCATCGGAATCTAAAACTGGTCTCACAGGAAAGTTTACAATCATAGACATTAAGAAGAGTCAGACTTCTTGTACGTAAGTCGGCATTGTGCCTTTTGTATTTAATTCCGATGCAATTTCTGTGTTTCATCGTCAATATGAAGGTCCGAGGGATACAGTAAACCTGAAGTGAAGCATCGGCATAAAAAACTGGTCTCGCTGGAAAGGCTCCAAACACACACAGGAAGAAGACTCAGTCTTCTTGGACTTACATCGGCATTGTGCATTTTGTATTTAATTCCGATGCAATTTCTGTGTTTCATAGTCAATATGAACGTACAAGGAATACAGCAAACCTTAAGTGAAGCATCGGAATCTAAAACTGGTCTCACAGGAAAGGCTCATATCATAGAATGTATGAAGGGTCAGTCCTCTTGTGATTAAGTCGGCACTGTGCCTTTTGTATTTCATTCCGATCCAATTTCTGTGCTACATCGTCAATAAGAATGTCCAAGGGATACAGCAAACATGAAATGAAGCATCGGAATCTAAAACTGGTCTCGCAGGATCGGTTCAAAACATGGACATTAAGAAGGGTCAGACCTCTTGTACTTAAGTCGGCATTGTGACTTTTGTATTTAATTCCGATGCAATTTCTGTGTCTCATCGTCAATATGAAGGTCTAAGGGATACAGTAAACCTGAGGTGAAGCATCGGAATCTAAAACTGGTCTCACAGGAAAGGTTGAAATCATGGACAGTAAGAAGAGCCAGTGTTGTTGTACTTTAGTCGACATTGCGCCTATTGTATTTAATTCCGATGCAATTTCTGTGAATCATCGTCAATAAGAAGGTCCAAGGGATACAGTAAACCTGAAGTGAAGCATCGGAATCTAAAACATATCTGACAGGAAAGGTTCAAAACATAGACAGTTAGAAGAGTCAGTGTTCTTGTAAATAAGTCGGCATTGTGCCTTTAGTATTTCATTCCGATGCAATTTCGGTGTTTCATCGTCAATACGAAGGTCCAAGGGATACAGAAAACCTGAAGTGAAGCATCGGAATCCAAAACTGGTCTCACAGGAAGGGTTCAAATCATAGAATGTATGAAGGGTCAGTCCTCTTGTACTTAGGTCGGCACTGTGCCTTTTGTATTTCATTCCGATGCAATTTCTGTGTTTCATCGTCAATAAGAAGGTCCAAGGGACACAGGAAACCTGAAGTGAAGCATCGGAACCAAAACAGTTCTCACAGGAAGAGTCAGACTTCTTGTACTTAAGATGGCATTGTGCCTTTTGTAAATAATTCCGATGCAATCTCTGTGTTTCATCGTCAATAAGAAGGTCCAAGGTATACAGTAAACCTTAAGTGATGCATCGGAATTTAAAATTGGTCTCACAGGAATGGCTCAAATCATAGAATGTATGAAGGGTCAGTCCTCTTGTACGAAAGTCGGCACTCTGCCATTTGAATTTAATTCCGATGCAATTTTTGAGCTTCATCGTCAGTAAGAATGTCCAAGGGATACAGTAAACCGGAAGTGAAGCATCGGAATCTAAATCTGGTCTTACAGGAAAGACTCAAATCATAGAATGTCATCGTCAATAACAAGGTCCAAGAAATACAATAAGCCTTAAGTGAAGCATCGGAATCTAAAGCTGGTCTCACCGGATAAGTTCAAAACATAGACATTAAGAAGAGTCAGACTTCTTCTACTGAAGTCGGCAATGTGCCTTTTGTATTTAATTCCGATGCAATTTCTGTGTTTCATCGTCAATAAGAAGGTCCAAGGGATACAGTAAACCTGAAGTGAAGCATCGGAATCGAAAACTGGTCTCACAGGAGAGGCTCAAATCATAGAATGTAAGAAGAGTCAGTCCTCTTGTACTTAAGTCGGCATTATGCCTTTTGTATTTAATTCCGATGCAATTTCTGTGTTTGATCGTTATTGTGAAGGTCCAAGGGATACAGTAAACCTGAGGTGAAGCATCGGAATCTAAAACTGGTCTCACAGGAAAGGTTCAAAACATAGACAGTAAGGAGAGCCAGTGTTCTTGTACTTTAGTCGACATTGTGCCTTTTGTATTTAATTCCGATGCAATTTCTGTGTTTCATCGTCAATAAGAAGGTCCAAGGGATACAGTAAACCTGAAGTGATGCATCGGAATTTAAAATTGGTCTCACAGGAAAGGCTCAAATCATAGAATGTATGAAGGGTCAGTCCTCTTGTACGAAAGTCGGCACTCTGCCATTTGAATTTAATTCCGATGCAATTTTTGAGCTTCATCGTCAGTAAGAATGTCCAAGGGATACAGTAAACCGGAAGTGAAGCATCGGAATCTAAATCTGGTCATACAGGAAAGACTCAAATCATAGAATGTAAATAGAGTCAGTTTTCTTGTACTTAAGTCGGCATTGTACTTTTGAATTTAATTCCGATGCAATTTCTGTGTTTCATCGTCAATAGGTAGGTCCATGGGATACAGGAAACCTGAAGAGAAGCATCGGAATCTAAAACTGGTCTCACAGGAAAGTTTACAATCATAGACATTAAGAAGAGTCAGACTTCTTGTACGTAAGTCGGCATTGTGCCTTTTGTATTTAATTCCGATGCAATTTCTGTGTTTCATCGTCAATATGAAGGTCCGAGGGATACAGTAAACCTGAAGTGAAGCATCGGCATAAAAAACTGGTCTCGCTGGAAAGGCTCCAAACACACACAGGAAGAAGACTCAGTCTTCTTGGACTTACATCGGCATTGTGCATTTTGTATTTAATTCCGATGCAATTTCTGTGTTTCATAGTCAATATGAACGTACAAGGAATACAGTAAGCTTGAAGTGAAGCATCTGAATCTAAAACTGGTCTCATAGGAAAGGCAGAAGACATAGACAGTTAGAAGAGTCATTCTTCTTGTACTTAAGTCGGCATTGTGCCTTTTGTATTTAATTCCGATGCAATTTCTGTGTTTCATGGTCAGTAAGAAGGTCCAAGGGATACAGTAACCTAAAGTGAAGCATCGGAATCTAAAAGTGGTCGCACTGGAAAGGCTCAAATCATAGAATGTATGAAGGGTCAGTCCTCCTTTACTTAAGTCGCCACTGTGCCTTTTTTATTTAATTCCGATGCAATTTCTGTGTTTCATCGTCAGTAAGAAGGTCCCAGAGAGTCAGTAAACCTAAACTGCAGCATCAGAATCTAAAACTGGTCTCACAGGAAAGGCCCAAGCATAGAATGTAAGAAGAGTCAGACCTCTTGAACTTACTCGGCATTGTGCCTTTTGTATTTAATTCCGATGACGTTTCTGTGCTTCATCATCAATATGAAGGTCCAAGGGATACAGTAAACCTGCAGTGAAGCATCGGAATCAAAACCTGGTCTCGCAGGAAAGGCTCCAAACATATACAGGAAGCAGACTCAGTATTCTTGTACTTACATCGGCATTGTGCATTTTGTATTTAATTCCGATGCAATTTCTATGTTTCATAGTCAATAAACAGGTCCAAGGGATACGCTAAACCTGAAGTGAAGCATCGGAATCTAAAGCTGATGTAACAAGAAAGGTTCAAAACATGGACATTAAGAAGGGTCAATCTTCTTGTACTTAAGCCAGCATTGTGCCTTTTGTAAATGTTTCCGATGCATTTTGTACTTAATTCCGATGCAATTTCTCTGTGCATTAGTCAATAAGAACGTACAAGGAATACAGTAAGCCTGAAGTGAAGCATCTGAATCTAAAACTGGTCTCATAGGAAAGGCTGAAAGCATAGACAGTTAAAAGAGTTATTCTTCTTGTACTTAAGTCGGCATTGTGACTTTTGTATTTAATTCCGATGCAATTTCTGTGTTTCATCGTCAATAAGAAGGTCCAAGGGATACAGTAAACCTAAAGTGAAGCATCGGAATCTAAATGTGGTCTCACTGGAGAGGCTCAAATCATAGAATGTATGAATGTTCTGTCCGCTTGTACATAAGTCGGCAGTGTGCCTTTTGTATTTAATTCCGATGCAATTTCTATGCTTCATCGTCAATAAGATATTCCAAGAGATACAGTAAACCTGAAGTAAAGCATCGGAATCTAAAACTGGTCTCACAGGAAAGGTTCAAAACATAGAGAGTAAGAAGAGTCAGTCTCCTTGTACTTAAGTCGGCATTGTGCCTTTTGTATTTAATTCCAATGCAATTTCTGTGTTTCATCGTTAGTAAGAAGGTCCAAGGGAAACAGTAAACCTTAATTGAAGCATCGGAATCTAAAACTGGTCTCATAGGATAGGTTCAAAACATAGACATTAAGAAGAGTCAGCCGTCTTGTTCTTAAGTCGGCATTGTGCCTTTTGTATTTAATTTCGATGCAATTTCTGTGTTTCATCGCCAATAAGAAGATCCAAGGGATACAGTAAACCTGACGTAAAGCATCGGAATCTAAAACTGGTCTCACAGGAAAGGTTCAAAACATAGACAGTAACAAGAGTGAGTCTTCCTATACTTAAGTCGACATTGTGCCCTTTGTTATTTAATTCCGATGCAATTTCTGTGTTTCATCGTCAATAAGAAGGTCCAAGGGATACGATAAACCTGATGTGAAGTGTCTGAATCTAAAACTGGTCTCACGGGAAAGGTTCGCAACATAGACAGTAAGAAGATTCAGTGTCCTTGTACGTAAGTCGGCATTGTGCCTTTTCTATTTAATTCCGATGCAATTTCGGTGTTTCATCGTCAATATCAAGGTCCAAGGGATGCAGTAAACCTGAAGTAAAGCATCGGAATCAAAAACTGGTGTCACAGGAAAGGTTCAAATCACGGACATTAAGAAGAGTCTGTCCTCTTGTATGTATGTCGGCATTGTGCCTTTTGTATTCCCTTCCGATGCAATTTCTGTGTTTCATCGTCAATAAGAAGGTCCAAGGGATACAGTAAACCTGAAGTGAAGCATCGGAATCTAAAACTGGTCTCACAGGATAGGCTAATATCATAGAATGTAAGAAGATTCAGTCCTCTTGTACTTAAGTCGGCATTATGCCTTTTGTATTTAATTACGATGCAATATCTGTGTTTCATCGTGAATATGAAGGTCCAAGGGATACAGTAAACCTGAGGTGAACATCGGAACCTAAAACTGGTCTCACGGGAAAGGTGCTTCACATAGACAGTAAGAAGATTCAGTGTCCTTGTACGTAAGTCGGCATTGTGCCTTTTGTATTTAATTCCGATGCAATTTCGGTGTTTCATCGTCAATATCAACGTCCAAGGGATGCAGTAAACCTGAAGTAAAGCATCGGAATCAAAAACTGGTGTCACAGGAAAGGTTCAAAACATAGACATTAAGAAGTGTCAGTCCTCTTGTATGTATGTCGGCATTGTGCATTTTGTATTTACTTCCGATGCTATTTCTGTGTTTCATCGTCAATAAGAAGGTCCAAGGGATACAGTAAACCTACAGTGAAGCATCGGAATCTAAAACTGGTCTCACAGGATAGGCTAATATCATAGAATGTAAGAAGATTCTGTCCTCTTGTACTTAAGTCGGCATTATGCCTTTTGTATTTAATTACAATGCAATATCTGTGTTTCATCATCAATATGAAGGTCCAAGGGATACAGTAAACCTGAGTTGAACATCGGAATCTAAAACTGGTCTCACGGGAAAGGTGCTTCACATAGACAGTAAGAAGATTCAGTGTCCTTGTTCGTAAGTCGGCATTGTGCCTTTTGTATTTAATTCCGATGCAATTTCGGTGTTTCATCGTCAATATCAAAGTCCAAGGGATGCAGTAAACCTGAAGTAAAGCATCGGAATCAAAAACCGGTGTCACAGGAAATGTTCAAATCATAGACATTAAGAAGAGTCAGTCCTCTTGTATGTATGTCGGCATTGTGCCTTTTGTATTTACTTCCGATGCAATTTCTGTGTTTCATCGTCAATAAGAAGGTCCAAGGAATACAGTAAACCTTAAATGAAGCATCGGAATCTAAATCTCGGCTCATAGGAAAGGCTGAAAACGTAGACAGTAAGAAGACCCGGTCTTCTTGTACTTAAGTTGACATTGTGCGTTTTGTATTTAATTCCGATGCAATTTCTGTGTTTCATCGCCAATATGAAGGTCCAAGGG
This sequence comes from Schistocerca piceifrons, assembly GCF_021461385.2. NCBI lineage: Eukaryota > Metazoa > Arthropoda > Insecta > Orthoptera > Acrididae > Schistocerca > Schistocerca piceifrons. The sequence goes on along the minus strand of NW_025727684.1, from coordinate 1,347,597 downwards.
ATACAGTAAACCTGAAGTAAAGCCTCGGAATCTAAAACAGGTCTCACAGGAATGGTTTACAACATAGACAGTAAGAAGAGCCAGTGTTCTTGTACTTTTGTGGACATTGTGCCATTTGCATTTAATTCCGATGCAATATCTGTGTTTCATCGCCAATATGAAGGTCCAAGGGATACAGTAAACCTGATGTGAAGCATCGGAATCTAAAACTGGTCTCACAGGAAAAGTTCAAATCATAGACAGTAAGAAGAGTCAGTGTTCTTGTACTTTTGTCGACATTGTCATATTTGTATTTAATTCCGATGCAATTTCTGTGTTTCATCGTCAATAAGAATGTCCAAGGGATACAGTAAAGCTGAAGTGAAGCATCGGAACCTAAAACTGGTCTCACAGGAAAGGCTCAAATCATAGAATGTAAATAGAGTCAGTCCTCTTGTACTTAAGTCGGCATTGTGCCTTTCGTGTTTAATTCCTATGCAATATCTGTGTTTCATCGTCAATAAGAAGGTCCAAGGGATACAGTAAACATGAAGAAAAGCATCGGAATCTAAAACTGGTCCCACAGGAAAGGTTCAAAACATAGACAATAAGAAGGGTCAGATTTCTTGTACTTAAGTCGGCATTGTGCGTTTTGTATTTAATTCCGATGCAATTTCTAGGTTTCATCGTCAATATGACGGTCTAAGGGATACAGTAAACCTGAAGTGAAGAATCCGAATCTAAAACTGGTCTCACAGGAAAGGTTCTAAACATAGACTGTAAGAAGAGCCCGTGTTCTTGTACTTTAGTCGACATTGTGCCACTTGTATTTAATTCCGACGCAATTTCTGTGTTTCATCGTCAATAACAAGGTCCAAGGAATAGAGTAAACCTAAAGTGAAGGATCGGAATCAATAACTGGTCTAACAGGAAAGGTTCAAAACAATAGACAGTAAGAAATGTCAGTCTGATTGTTCTTAAGTCAGAATTGTGCCTTTTGTATTTAATTCCGATGTAATATCTGTGTATCATCGTCAATAAGAAGGTCCAAGGCATACAGTAAACCTGAGGTGAGGCATCGGAATATAAGACTGGTCTCACAGGAAAGGTTCAAAATATTGACAGTAAGGAGAGCCAGTGTTCTTGTACTATGGTCGACATTGTGCCATTTGTATTGAATTCCGAAGCAATTTCTGTGTTTCATCGTCAATAAGAATGTCCAAGGGACACAGTAAACCTGAAGTGAAGCATCGGAATCTAAAACTGGTCTCACAGGAGAGGCTCAAATCATGGAATGTAAGAAGAGTCAGTCCTCTTGTACTTAAGTCGGCAATGTGCCTTGTTTATTTAATTCCGACACAATTTCTGTATTTCATCGTCAATAGGAAGGTCCAAGGCATACTATAAACCTGAAGTGAAGCATCGGAATGTGAAACTGGTCTCACCGGATAGGTTCAAAACTTAGACATTTAGAGGATTCAGACTTCTTGTACTTATGTCGGCATTGTGCCTTTTGTATTTGATTCCGACGCAATTTCTATGCTACATCGTCAATAAGAAGATCCAAGGGATACAGTAAACCTGTAGTGAAGCATCGGAATCTAAATCTGGTCTCATTGGAAAGGCTGAAAACATAGACAGTAAGAAGAGCCGGTCTTCTTGTACTTAAGTCGACAATGTGCGTTTTGTATTTAATTCTGCTGCAATTTCTGTGTTTCATCGACAATATGAAGGTCTAAAGGATACAGTAAACCTGAAGAGAAGCATCGGAATCTAAAACTGGTCTCACAGGAAACGTTCAAAACATAGAGAGTGAGAGGAGTCAGTCTCCTTGTACTTAAGTCGGCATTGTGCCTTTTGTATTTAATTCCGATGCAATTTCTGTGTTTCATCGTTAGTAAGAATGTCCAAGGGATACAGTAGACCTTAATTTAAGCATCGGAATCTAAAACTGGTCTCACAGGATAGGTTCAAAACATAGACATTAAGAAGAGTCAGCTGTCTTGTACTTAATTCGGCATTGTGCCTTTTGTATATAATTTCGATGCAATTTCTGTGTTTCATCGTCAATAAGTAGATCCAAGGGATACAGTAAACCTGACGCAAAGCATCGGAATCTAAAACTCTTCTCACAGGAAAGGTTCAAAGCATAGACAGTAACAAGAGTCAGTCTTCCTATACTTAAGTCGACATTGTGCCCTTTGTTATTTAATTCCGATGCAATTTCTGTGTTTCATCGTCAATAAGAAGGTCCAAGGGAAACAGTAAACCTGATGTGAAGTGTCGGAATCTAAAACTGGTCTCACGGGAAAGGTTCAACACATAGACAGTAAGAAGATTCAGTGTCCTTGTACGTAAGTCGGCATTGTGCCTTTTGTATTTAATTCCGATGCAATTTCGGTGTTTCATCGTCAATTTCAAGGTCCAAGGGTTGCAGTAAACCTGAAGTAAAGCATCGGAATCAAAAACTGGTGTCACAGGAAATGTTCAAATCATAGACATTAAGAAGAGTCAGTCCTCTTGTATGCATGTCGGCATTGTGCCTTTTGCATTTACTTCCGATGCAATTTCTGTGTTTCATCGTCAATAAGAAGGTCCAAGGGATACAGTAAACCTACAGTGAAGCATCGGAATCTGAAACTGGTCTCGCAGGATAGGCTAATATCATAGAATGTAAGAAGATTCTGTCCTCTTGTACTTAAGTCGGCATTATGCCTTTTGTATTTAATTACGATCCAATATCTGTGTTTCATCGTCAATATGAAGATCCAAGGGATACAGTAAACCTGAGGTGAACATCGGAATCTAAAACTGGTCTCACGGGAAAGGTTCAACACATAGACAGTAAGAAGATTCAGTGTCCTTGTACGTAAGTCGGCATTGTGCCTGTTGTATTTAATTCCGATGCAATTTCGGTGTTTCATCGTCAATATCAAAGTCCAAGGGATGCAGTAAACCTGAAGTAAAGCATCGGAATCAAAAACTGGTGTCACAGGAAAGGTTCAAATCATAGACATTAAGAAGAGTCAGTCCTCTTGTATGTATGTCGGCATTGTGCATTTTGTATTTACTTCCGATGCAATTTCTGTGTTTCATCGTCAATAAGAAGGTCCAAGGGATACAGTAAACCTTAAATGAAGCATCGGAATCTAAATCTCGGCTCATAGGAAAGGCTGAAAACGTAGACAGTAAGAAGACCCGGTCTTCTTGTACTTAAGTCGACATTGTGCGTTTTGTATTTAATTCCGATGTAATTTCTGTGTTTCATCGCCAATATGAAGGTCCAAGGGATACAGTAAACCTGAAGTAAAGCCTCGGAATCTAAAACTGGTCTCACAGGAGTGGTTTAAAACATAGACAGTAAGAAGAGCCAGTGTTCTTGTACTTTTGTGGACATTGTGCCATTTGCATTTAATTCCGATCCAATATCTGTGTTTCATCGCCAATATGAAGGTCCAAGGGATACAGTAAACCTGATGTGAAGCATCGGAATCTAAAACTGGTCTCACAGGAAAAGTTCAAATCATAGACAGTAAGAAGAGTCAGTGTTCTTGTACTTTTGTCGACATTGTGATATTTGTATTTAATTCCGATGCAATTTCTGTGTTTCATCGTCAATAAGAATGTCCGAGGGATACAGTAAAGCTGAAGTGAAGCATCGGAATCTAAAACTGGTCTCACAGGAAAAGCTCAAATCATAGAATGTAAATAGAGTCTTTCCTCTTGTACTTAAGTCGGCATTGTGCCTTTCGTGTTTAATTCCTATGCAATATCTGTGTTTCATCGTCAATAAGAAGGTCCAAGGGATACAGTAAACATGAAGTAAAGCATCGGAATCTAAAACTGGTCCCACAGGAAAGGTTCAAACATAGACAATAAGAAGGGTCAGATTTCTTGTACTTAAGTCGACATTGTGCGCTTTGTATTTAATTCCGATGCTATTTCTGTGTTTCATCGTCAATATGACGGTCTAAGGGATACAGTAAACCTGAAGTGAAGAATCGGAATCTAAAACTGGTCTCACAGGAAAGGTTCTAAACATAGACTGTAAGAAGAGCACGTGTTCTTGTACTTTAGTCGACATTGTGCCACTTGTATTTAATTCCGACGCAATTTCTGTGTTTCATCGTCAATAACAAGGTCCAAGGAATAGAGTAAACCTGAAGTGAAGGATCGGAATCAATAACTGGTCTAACAGGATAGGTTCAAAACAATAGACAGTAACAAGTGTCAGTCTGCTTGTTCTTAAGTCAGAATTGTGCCTTTTGTATTTAATTCCGATTTAATATCTGTGTATCATCGTCAATAAGAAGGTCCAAGGCATACAGTAAACCTGAGGTGAGGCATCGGAATAGAAGACTGGTCTCACAGGAAATGTTCAAAATATTGACAGTAAGAAGAGCCAGTGTTCTTGTACTATGGTCGACATTGTGCCATTTGTATTTAATTCCGATGCAATTTCTGTGTTTCATCGTCAATAAGAATGTCCAAGGGACACAGTAAACCTGAAGTGAAGCATCGGAATCTAAAACTGGTCTCACAGGAGAAGCTCAAATCATGGAATGTAAGAAGAGTCAGTCCTCTTGTACTTAAGTCGGCAATATGTCTTTTGTATTTAGTTCCGATGCAATTTCTGTGTTTCATCGTCAATATGAAGATCCAAGGGATACAGTAAACCTGAGGCGAAGCATCGGAATCTAAAACTGGTCTCACGGGAAAGGTTCAGAACATAGTCAATAAGAGGAGCCAGTGTTCTTGTACTTTAGTCGACATTGTGCCATTTGTATTTAATTCCGATGTAATTTCTGTGTTTCATCGTCAATAAGAAGGTCTACGGGATACAGTAAACCTGAAGTAAGGCATCGGAATTTAAAACTAATCTCACAGGAATGGTTCAAAACATAGACAGTAAGAAGAGCCAGTGTTCTTGTACTTTTGTCGACATTGTGCTATTTGTATTTAATTCCGATGCAATTTCTGTGTTTCATCGTCAATAAGAAGGTCCAAGGGATACAGTAAACCTGAAGTAAAGCCTCGGAATCTAAAACTGGTCTCACAGGAGTGGTTTAAAACATAGACAGTAAGAAGAGCCAGTGTTCTTGTACTTTTGTGGACATTGTGCCATTTGCATTTAATTCCGATGCAATATCTGTGTTTCATCGCCAATATGAAGGTCCAAGGGATACAGTAAACCTGATGTGAAGCATCGGAATCTAAAACTGGTCTCACAGGAAAAGTTCAAATCATAGACAGTAAGAAGAGTCAGTGTTCTTGTACTTTTGTCGACATTGTCATATTTGTATTTAATTCCGATGCAATTTCTGTGTTTCATCGTCAATAAGAATGTCCAAGGGATACAGTAAAGCTGAAGTGAAGCATCGGAACCTAAAACTGGTCTCACAGGAAAGGCTCAAATCATAGAATGTAAATAGAGTCAGTCCTCTTGTACTTAAGTCTGCATTGTGCCTTTCGTGTTTAATTCCTATGCAATATCTGTGTTTCATCGTCAATAAGAAGGTCCAAGGGATACAGTAAACATGAAGAAAAGCATCGGAATCTAAAACTGGTCCCACAGGAAAGGTTCAAAACATAGACAATAAGAAGGGTCAGATTTCTTGTACTTAAGTCGGCATTGTGCGTTTTGTATTTAATTCCGATGCAATTTCTAGGTTTCATCGTCAATATGACGGTCTAAGGGATACAGTAAACCTGAAGTGAAGAATCCGAATCTAAAACTGGTCTCACAGGAAAGGTTCTAAACATAGACTGTAAGAAGAGCCCGTGTTCTTGTACTTTAGTCGACATTGTGCCACTTGTATTTAATTCCGACGCAATTTCTGTGTTTCATCGTCAATAACAAGGTCCAAGGAATAGAGTAAACCTAAAGTGAAGGATCGGAATCAATAACTGGTCTAACAGGAAAGGTTCAAAACAATAGACAGTAAGAAATGTCAGTATGATTGTTCTTAAGTCAGAATTGTGCCTTTTGTATTTAATTCCGATGTAATATCTGTGTATCATCGTCAATAAGAAGGTCCAAGGCATACAGTAAACCTGAGGTGAGGCATCGGAATATAAGACTGGTCTCACAGGAAAGGTTCAAAATATTGACAGTAAGGAGAGCCAGTGTTCTTGTACTATGGTCGACATTGTGCCATTTGTATTGAATTCCGATGCAATTTCTGTGTTTCATCGTCAATAAGAATGTCCAAGGGACACAGTAAACCTGAAGTGAAGCATCGGAATCTAAAACTGGTCTCACAGGAGAGGCTCAAATCATGGAATGTAAGAAGAGTCAGTCCTCTTGTACTTAAGTCGGCAATGTGCCTTGTTTATTTAATTCCGACACAATTTCTGTATTTCATCGTCAATAGGAAGGTCCAAGGCATACTATAAACCTGAAGTGAAGCATCGGAATGTGAAACTGGTCTCACCGGATAGGTTCAAAACTTAGACATTTAGAGGATTCAGACTTCTTGTACTTATGTCGGCATTGTGCCTTTTGTATTTGATTCCGACGCAATTTCTATGTTACATCGTCAATAAGAAGATCCAAGGGATACAGTAAACCTGTAGTGAAGCATCGGAATCTAAATCTGGTCTCATTGGAAAGGCTGAAAACATAGACAGTAAGAAGAGCCGGTCTTCTTGTACTTAAGTCGACAATGTGCGTTTTGTATTTAATTCTGCTGCAATTTCTGTGTTTCATCGACAATATGAAGGTCTAAAGGATACAGTAAACCTGAAGAGAAGCATCGGAATCTAAAACTGGTCTCACAGGAAACGTTCAAAACATATAGAGTGAGAGGAGTCAGTCTCCTTGTACTTAAGTCGGCATTGTGCCTTTTGTATTTAATTCCGATGCAATTTCTGTGTTTCATCGTTAGTAAGAATGTCCAAGGGATACAGTAGACCTTAATTTAAGCATCGGAATCTAAAACTGGTCTCACAGGATAGGTTCAAAACATAGACATTAAGAAGAGTCAGCTGTCTTGTACTTAATTCGGCATTGTGCCTTTTGTATTTAATTTCGATGCAATTTCTGTGTTTCATCGTCAATAAGTAGATCCAAGGGATACAGTAAACCTGACGCAAAGCATCGGAATCTAAAACTCTTCTCACAGGAAAGGTTCAAAGCATAGACAGTAACAAGAGTCAGTCTTCCTATACTTAAGTCGACATTGTGCCCTTTGTTATTTAATTCCGATGCAATTTCTGTGTTTCATCGTCAATAAGAAGGTCCAAGGGAAACAGTAAACCTGATGTGAAGTGTCGGAATCTAAAACTGGTCTCACGGGAAAGGTTCAACACATAGACAGTAAGAAGATTCAGTGTCCTTGTACGTAAGTCGGCATTGTGCCTTTTGTATTTAATTCCGATGCAATTTCGGTGTTTCATCGTCAATTTCAAGGTCCAAGGGTTGCAGTAAACCTGAAGTAAAGCATCGGAATCAAAAACTGGTGTCACAGGAAATGTTCAAATCATAGACATTAAGAAGAGTCAGTCCTCTTGTATGCATGTCGGCATTGTGCCTTTTGCATTTACTTCCGATGCAATTTCTGTGTTTCATCGTCAATAAGAAGGTCCAAGGGATACAGTAAACCTACAGTGAAGCATCGGAATCTGAAACTGGTCTCGCAGGATAGGCTAATATCATAGAATGTAAGAAGATTCTGTCCTCTTGTACTTAAGTCGGCATTATGCCTTTTGTATTTAATTACGATCCAATATCTGTGTTTCATCGTCAATATGAAGATCCAAGGGATACAGTAAACCTGAGGTGAACATCGGAATCTAAAACTGGTCTCACGGGAAAGGTTCAACACATAGACAGTAAGAAGATTCAGTGTCCTTGTACGTAAGTCAGCATTGTGCCTGTTGTATTTAATTCCGATGCAATTTCGGTGTTTCATCGTCAATATCAAAGTCCAAGGGATGCAGTAAACCTGAAGTAAAGCATCGGAATCAAAAACTGGTGTCACAGGAAAGGTTCAAATCATAGACATTAAGAAGAGTCAGTCCTCTTGTATGTATGTCGGCATTGTGCATTTTGTATTTACTTCCGATGCAATTTCTGTGTTTCATCGTCAATAAGAAGGTCCAAGGGATACAGTAAACCTTAAATGAAGCATCGGAATCTAAATCTCGGCTCATAGGAAAGGCTGAAAACGTAGACAGTAAGAAGACCCGGTCTTCTTGTACTTAAGTCGACATTGTGCGTTTTGTATTTAATTCCGATGTAATTTCTGTGTTTCATCGCCAATATGAAGGTCCAAGGGATACAGTAAACCTGAAGTAAAGCCTCGGGATCTAAAACTGGTCTCACAGGAGTGGTTTAAAACATAGACAGTAAGAAGAGCCAGTGTTCTTGTACTTTTGTGGACATTGTGCCATTTGCATTTAATTCCGATCCAATATCTGTGTTTCATCGCCAATATGAAGGTCCAAGGGATACAGTAAACCTGATGTGAAGCATCGGAATCTAAAACTGGTCTCACAGGAAAAGTTCAAATCATAGACAGTAAGAAGAGTCAGTGTTCTTGTACTTTTGTCGACATTGTGATATTTGTATTTAATTCCGATGCAATTTCTGTGTTTCATCGTCAATAAGAATGTCCGAGGGATACAGTAAAGCTGAAGTGAAGCATCGGAATCTAAAACTGGTCTCACAGGAAAAGCTCAAATCATAGAATGTAAATAGAGTTTTTCCTCTTGTACTTAAGTCGGCATTGTGCCTTTCGTGTTTAATTCCTATGCAATATCTGTGTTTCATCGTCAATAAGAAGGTCCAAGGGATACAGTAAACATGAAGTAAAGCATCGGAATCTAAAACTGGTCCCACAGGAAAGGTTCAAACATAGACAATAAGAAGGGTCAGATTTCTTGTACTTAAGTCGACATTGTGCGCTTTGTATTTAATTCCGATGCTATTTCTGTGTTTCATCGTCAATATGACGGTCTAAGGGATACAGTAAACCTGAAGTGAAGAATCGGAATCTAAAACTGGTCTCACAGGAAAGGTTCTAAACATAGACTGTAAGAAGAGCACGTGTTCTTGTACTTTAGTCGACATTGTGCCACTTGTATTTAATTCCGACGCAATTTCTGTGTTTCATCGTCAATAACAAGGTCCAAGGAATAGAGTAAACCTGAAGTGAAGGATCGGAATCAATAACTGGTCTAACAGGATAGGTTCAAAACAATAGACAGTAACAAGTGTCAGTCTGCTTGTTCTTAAGTCAGAATTGTGCCTTTTGTATTTAATTCCGATTTAATATCTGTGTATCATCGTCAATAAGAAGGTCCAAGGCATACAGTAAACCTGAGGTGAGGCATCGGAATAGAAGACTGGTCTCACAGGAAATGTTCAAAATATTGACAGTAAGAAGAGCCAGTGTTCTTGTACTATGGTCGACATTGTGCCATTTGTATTTAATTCCGATGCAATTTCTGTGTTTCATCGTCAATAAGAATGTCCAAGGGACACAGTAAACCTGAAGTGAAGCATCGGAATCTAAAACTGGTCTCACAGGAGAAGCTCAAATCATGGAATGTAAGAAGAGTCAGTCCTCTTGTACTTAAGTCGGCAATATGTCTTTTGTATTTAGTTCCGATGCAATTTCTGTGTTTCATCGTCAATATGAAGATCCAAGGGATACAGTAAACCTGAGGTGAAGCATCGGAATCTAAAACTGGTCTCACGGGAAAGGTTCAGAACATAGTCAATAAGAGGAGCCAGTGTTCTTGTACTTTAGTCGACATTGTGCCATTTGTATTTAATTCCGATGTAATTTCTGTGTTTCATCGTCAATAAGAAGGTCTACGGGATACAGTAAACCTGAAGTAAGGCATCGGAATTTAAAACTAATCTCACAGGAATGGTTCAAAACATAGACAGTAAGAAGAGCCAGTGTTCTTGTACTTTTGTCGACATTGTGCTATTTGTATTTAATTCCGATGCAATTTCTGTGTTTCATCGTCAATAAGAAGGTCCAAGGGATACAGTAAACCTGATGTGAAGTGTCGGAATCTAAAACTGGTGTCACGGGAAAGGTTCAACACATAGACAGTAAGAAGATTCAGTGTTCTTGTACTTAAGTCGGTGTTGTGCCTTTTGTATTTAATTCCGATGCAATTTCTGTGTTTCTACGTCAATAAGAAGATCCAAGGGATACAGTAAACCTGAATTGAAGCATCGGAATCTAAAACTGGTCTAACGGGAAAGGTTCAAAACATAGACAGTAAGAAGAGTCGGTCTTGTTGTACTTAAGTCGGCATAGTGCCTTTTGTATTTAATTCCGATGCAATTTCTGTTCCCAGAGATGTGGCCCCTCCACGCCCGCACCAACGTGGTGACCAAACCAAAAGTTCTACTATTACCTCCGTAAACATGTTAGTTGTCTAGTAAGTGGATCAGAGGATGCTGGGCTGTGATGTTGTCCGTGTGTCTGGGTAAGACTACGCATTAACACGGTCCATCAGGTGATAGATAGTGGATGAAACGCGAGTGAGGGTAGCGATTTGAAGAGCAGAGGGAGAAAAGTGCCATGGCTGGTGCCGTGGGAAAAAAAACCTCTGCGACAGTGGGATGGGTAGTAAGAGCAGTAGTGGCTTACTAGCTGCGATAGCTCATGCAAGGTTGGATTAGTTAGTATAGGTATCATGCATCGTTACCATGACAAGCGATGGCGATGTGTCCCAGTTGCTGCTGCATCCCTGGTACAATCAAGATCGTTATACAGTAGTGGGAGATCGGCCATAGATCATCTCACTGTGTGGGGGATGTGTGGAGCTTGTTTGCATGCAGTGTACGGTACGGCTTCCCTGTGTGGTGCCAGTTATTCGGCAGTGTATTCCAGCTGGATATCCAATAATGGCGTCTGATTAACAGGGGCCGCCTGTGCCGTTATGTTTGCGTATGCTTGGCCATAGATGTTACGTCCTTACAAGTATGTCTTTTGGTCTTTTATGTTTCCATCTATGGTTGTGGTCGTAGTTCCCCAGATTCAGAATAAACGGGTTCTGGGAATGTCTGGAGTTTCTGTATAGTCTTGTGGTGAGTTTGTGGATTACCTCCGTGAGAGTCTCAAGTCGGTATTCCCGGTGAAGGTCCGCGATGCGTGTGTATCGTGGAGCATTGCTTATGATTTTGAGTACTTTGTTTTGTATGATCTGCAGACGGCGCAGGCGTGTAGGCGCACCGTATCCCCAGACAGGAGCTGCGTACGTCATCAGGGGTCGGATAAGTGTCATGTACATGGACCTCGACACCCTTCTGTTCAGTGTGCTACGACTGTTGAGCATAGGATAGAGCTGTTTGAGCCTCGCGCTAGCTCGGTTGGTCATGTGTTGTATGTGGTCCCCCCAGAGTAATTTCCGATCCAGCCAGACACCGAGGTATTTGACTCTCTCGCGGAAACGTATTGGACGTGCATGTAGAGTTATTGGTCTGCAGCAGCGGTGTTTGCGCAGTTGCTTCGGTCTTCTAGTGAACAGAACGGCTTCGCACTTGTCGACGTTTACTCTAACACGCCATTTCTCCAACCAAGGCTCGGCCACTCTGAGTGCAGTCTGTAGGCGTGACGTAATGTTTGATGGTTTCCAAACTTGCGCAAGGATGGCTGTGTCATCCGCGTAGATTGCCATCATTGTGTTGTGTGTGGTTGGGAGATCGTTTATGTAGAGGTTAAACAGTAGGGGCCCTAGGATGCTTCCCTGGGGTACTCCCGCGTGTATACCGTGTCGTGTTGATTGTTTTCCCTGCACGTCAGTGTTGAAACTCCTGTCTGTGAGGTATGAGTGTATTAGACGCAGCAGCCCGTCAGGGAATCCCGCGTCGCTGAGTTTGCGGATGAGGCCGTTGTGCCATAGACGGTCGAAAGCCTTTTCGATGTCCAGGAACACTGCCCCTGTGGCTTTGTTTATGTTGAAGCCATGTGTTATTTGTTAAACGACCCGTAGGAGTTGTTGTGTTGTGAAGTGGTGATTCCTGAAGCCGAATTGCTCCGGTCTCAGGATGTAATTTGTTATGCAGTGCCTAGTGATGCGTTTGAGAATCACCTTCTCAACAATCTTACTGAGCGAACTCAGATGGCTGATGGGTCGGCAATTTTGTGGGAGGCTGTGGTCTTTCCCCGGCTTCCTGAACATCAGGACCTTGGCCGTCTTCCAAAAGGCGGGGAAGTGTTGGTGTTTTAGTATGGCATTCGTTATGTGTGTTAGGTAATCAGTTGCTTTATCCGTGAACTCCTGTAGGACACGGTTTTGAATGCCTTCATGACCAGGGGCTTTCCTAGCAGCGGAATGCATTATAGCCCAGGAGACTTCGGCCTTTCCTGTAAGACCAGTTTTAGATTCCGATGCTTCATTTCAGGTTTACTGTATCGCTTGGACCTTCTTATTTACGATGAAACACAGAAATTGCATCGGAATTAAATACAAATGGCAAAATGTCGCCTAAAGTACAAGTACACTGGCTCTTCTTACTGTCTATGATTTGAACCTTTCCTGTGAGATCAGTTTTAGATTCCGATGCTTCACCTCAGGTTTACTGTACCCCTTGTCGAATGTCGTCACGCGATGGTTGGGCTAGAATGCGTGTAACCTCTTGGTCAGTAGCAAGTGTGAACACTGGATCTGATGGTACCAGGTTCGGTGTGAATGACGCTGCGAGTGTTCGAGCCATTTGTTCTGCTTTCTCTTCCGCTGAGTATGCAGGTCCGTCAGGCCCTTGAAGCGTTGGGGTGTATATTTTCTCCCTGGTGAAGTGTCGGGCTAGCTGCCACACGCCAGGTCGTGCGGTGTCCAGCCCTTCGAGTTTTTGATTCCAATGTTGTGTTCTATGTGTTTGTATTTTATCGTGTATGATGCCCTGTAGTCTGTTAATGTGCCGTTTGAAGTACGGACGCCTGGTGGGCTGCCATTGTCTCCTGAGGGGTTTCCTCATTGAGATTAGGCCCAGGATTCCTGGGGCAGGGCCGCACTGCGTTGTTGTGAGGTGCGATCAGGTATGGTGCCTGCCATTGCGTCCCGGACGGCGTTAGTGAGGGTTTCTACTGCCTCGTCAATTTGTCCGGTTTCGTTAATTTCGTGTATAGGTGGGATGTTGCTTTCAAGCGTTTGCTTGAATAATGTCCAATTCGCACGCCCGTAGTCCAACATCTTGCGTTGTTCCGTGTGCTGCAGTGTTTCCTCCATGTATAGTATTACAGGTTGGTGGTTTGAGGGCAGATCGTTTTCAATGGCAACGTTGAGTGTCGCTGTAATGCCCTTGATGAGGGCCATGTCTATCACGTCTGGCCTGTGTCCCCTATGATAGGGAATGTGCGTCGGTTCAGTCGGCACTAGTATGATGTAGTTTCTACCTAGCGAATGTTCGTACAGTTTTTTGCCGTTGGGATTTCGTATGCGTGAATTCCATTCTGGGTGTTTTGCGTTCAGAACTCCAGCGACTATTACTCGCGGTGAAATGTTGAGTAATGTGCTGATATCACGTGTTGAGATGCTTACAGGGCTGTTGTATACCGATATCAGTGTGGTGTAGCCTCCGTTGAACTTGACTCTGACGGCCGTAGCCTCGATTTTTTCCAGTTCAGGGAGCTCTATGTTTGTGTGCTCAATGTCTTTGTGTATGACGATTGCAGTTCCACCTGCCACGGCGTCGCCCGGTCGGTCGGTACGATAGACACTGTAGCCAGGAAAGTTTAATTGTTTGTGCGGTTTAAGTTTAGTCTCGCTCAGTAGCGCGACAAGGATTCCCTTGCGATCCATGAACGCGGCAAATTCTGCCCTTTTGTTGTGGATCGAGTCTGCATTCCAGAACAGGTTCCGTGATAGTGTATGCGGGTCTGCGTTATTGGCCGGGTGTGGTGTATTATTCATGTAAGAGTGTGAAAGAGTGTTGTGATGGCAGTGTGTATGACAGCCCAGTATTGCCCGGGTTCGGCGCTCATGAGCTGGGTGATGAGTGTAGCGACGGCCGTCAGCACCTTGGTAAGGATTTGAGCGGTCGTGTGTCGGGGGAATAGTGTTTCCAGTATTCCGCCAGGTGGTGTGTTGGTGTTGGGTGTGGCAGCCTGAGGTGCTGTTGTGGAGTTAGCGGCCGCTTGTGCGGGTATTGGTGTGTTGTTAGGAGCGGCATTTGTGCTTTGTGACAGAGGTTGTGGCGCCTGTGTTACTTCTGTGGTGAGGGGGATGGAAGTGTGAGTTACAGTCTCAGTGTCTTGTTGACTGTTTTCCTGTGTGTTGCTGTTCTGTTGTTGCTGTGTGGCCTGTTGTGGTGATTTCGTGTTCCCCGCCCTGTGTTTGCGTGTACGTCTATTCCTCCTCTGGGCTTGGGGTTCGGGGGGTTCTTGTGTGGGTGTGTTTTCCTGTAAATGGTGCGTTTGTTCGCAGCACGTGATTTCCGGGAGTGGGGTCGTGTTGTTTGGGGGCATAGGTGTTGGTACCAATGCTTGTTGGGTTTCAGGTGTTGCCTGTGATTGTTGTGTGGCTGTTGCAGCGGTTGTTTCACGTGTGTGTGTAGGGCGCTGAGGTTCCGCAGCCTGTGCCGTTCCGCCAGGGCGTGCAACCGTGGCAAACGTTACGCCGTTCCTTACTGGGTTCGGCGCTGGCCTTGGGCGTGGTATGTCGTACAGTACCCTGCTTTTGTCTTGTTTTCGCTTCAGCGCCTGTTTGTATGAGTTGCACTGTCTGAAGTTTGCCGCATGGGGCCCACCGCAGTTGGCACAGCGTCGATGGTTTGGTTGTATTTGTGTGCAGGTGTGATTGCCAGCGCATCCGCGGCAGCGAGTTGCCAGGCCGCAGCGGAGGGCCGAGTGGCCGAACCGCTGCCAGTTGTTGCATTGTGGGGGACGTTGGGTGGTTCGTAGAGTTCTACACGTACGTCCATCCGCAGAAAGCTCTTTATCTGCAGGATGGCGCGGGAATCAGCCGTGTCGGCTAACTCAACCATGTAGTGTGGTAGCGGTGCGTGTGTACGGAACCCTGTCATCCGGGAGGCACTTTTACAGTCGATTCCCAGATAACAAAGGGCCGCATGTACAGTCTCGTTGGGGGTGCTGGGGTCCACTCCCTGATCACGTACGTCTGGGTTCTCTCGTTCAGCGTTCTGTACGTGTAATGTTCGATCTTCCGATCTTTGAGGAAGGTCAGAAGATCTTTATATTCGTTGTCTGTGGCAACGTACAGTGAGGCCCTGTCCCCCGAGTACTTTGCATGTAATGTGCTGTTTATGTGCCTCTCCGCGAATGCAGTGTTAAGGGCACTAAGGTTCCCGTAGTTTTGTGTAACAACTGGGGGGAAACCAGTCTTGTGTTGTGTGGGCACTGCTGTGGCTTTGTGTGCTTTGCTGTTGTTCGCCACAGCTGTGTTTGCGTTTTGTTTTGTGTTAATGTTGCTAGCCTGAGATGAAGTGGGTGTAGGCAACAGCGCCTTTCGGTTGCCTAGCGAGTTTGGTTGCTCGCTTGTTTGTGCTGGTGTTTTTTTGGGTCTGCGTTTTGGGCCCTCCACCTGCCAGGGCTCTGTGTAGTGGTTTTCCGTATCCACATCCGCCGCCGCTGCCTCGGTTTCTTGAGGCTGCGACGCCGGTGGGGGAATGGTACATGACTATCCAGTGACAGGTGAGTGTAAGGTAATGTTTAGTGTAGTTGTCTTGTTGGGACAGACTCCGCCCCGAAAAGTTCGGTGATTAGCCGGCGCGACTAGAGCTGCTTTTGCGATTTCGTGCCAACCTGTCGAGCGTCGCCAGCCGCTCCCTTGCCTTCGGTAGCGGGCGGGGCGCGAATTTCGGCGGGTGCAGTCGAACCTCGCGCCTCTTGTGTTGCAGTCTTGCTGCGGGTGATAGCAAGGGAAGTGCTAGTAGCGTCAACCATCTCGCACTTAGGATTATTTATTGGGTAGGAAGGGGGAAACGACAATTTTACTTTTCTCGAAAGGCGAGAGAAGTGTTACTTGTTCGCTATGGAAGTGGGTGGTCCCTACTTTATGCTAACATGCGCTGTTCGTGCAAGCGCGGCACCTAAAGGAGGTGCGGGAGAAGAATGGCCTGCAGCGCGCGGGCTTGCTCCCGTGAAGGAGCCCTGCTACTGCTCAGAGTCCCTAAAAGAACGTGAGAATCACGTTGGGGGCGTTGGGTAACCGGAGGCTACCGTGAGCTGCGAGCCGAAGCTCTTTCGCGGCAGTCCGCGACTGGTTGCGCGGCTTTGCGTCGAAGGGGAACAGGCTCAACCCTTCGGCACTCGGCCGGTTGCCGCTGGGCGGCTGCGCCAAGAGCGGCTGATGCGCACTCCGGGGGCGCTGCCGCGCGACTGGCTGCGGAGCGCTGGTAGCGGCCGGCTGGAGTGGGTAGCGGGCGAGCTACGGCTGCTGGTGGTCGGCGACTGCGCTGCGAGGTCCTCTCCGCTCGGCGTCCAAACGACGAATTGCAATTTCTGTGTTTCATCGTCAATAAGAAGCTCCAAGGGATACAGGAAACCTAAAGTGAAGCATCGGAATCTAAAACTGGTCTCACCGGAAAAGTTCAAAACGTAGACAGTAAGAAGAGTCAGTCATCTTGTACTTAATTCGGCATTGTGCCTTTTGTATTTAATTCCGATGCAATATCTGTGTTTCATCGTCAACAGGAAGGTCCAAGGGATACAGTAAACCTGAAGTGAAGCATCAGAAACTAAAACTGGTCTCACAGGATAGGTTCAAAACATAGACATTAAGAAGAGGCAGAATTCTTGTACTTAAGTCGGCATTGTGCCTTTTGTATTTAAATCCCAATGCAATTTCTGTGTTTCATCGTCAATAAGAAGGTCCAAGAAATACAGTAAACCTGAAGTGAAGCATCGGAAACTAAAACTGGACTCACAGGAGAGGTTCAAATCATAGAAAGTGAGAGTGTCAGTCCTCTTGTACTTAAGTCGGCATTGTGCCTTTTGTATTAAATTTGGATGCTATTTCTGTGTTTCATCGTCAATAAGAAGGTCCAAGGGATACAGTAAACCTTATGTGAAGCAACGGAATCTAAAACTGGACTCACAGGAGACGTTCAAATCATAGAAAGTGGGAGTGTCAGTTCTCTTGTACTTAAGTCGGCATTGTGCCTTTTGTATTAAATTCGGATGCAATTTCTGTGTTTCATCGTCAATAAGAAGGTGCAAGGTATACAGTAAACCTGAAGTGAAGCATCGGAATCTAAAACTGGACTCACAGGAGAGGATCAAATCATAGAAAGTTATAGTGTCAGTCCTCTCGTACTTAAGTCGGCATTGTGCTTTTTGAATTTAATTCCGCTGCAATTTCTGTGTTTCATCATTAAGAAGGTGCAAGGTATACAGTAAACCTGAAGTGAAGCATCGTAATCTAAAACTGGACCCACAGGAGAGGTTCAAATCACAGAAAGTGAGAGTGTCAGTCCTCTTTTACTTCAGTCGGCATTGTGCCTTTTGTATTAAATTCGGATGCAATTTCTGTGTTTCATCGTCAGTAAGAAGGTGCAAGGTATACAGTTAACCTGAAGTGAAGCATCGGAATCTAAAACAGGACTCACAGGAGAGGTTCAAATCATAGAAAGAGAGAGTGTCAGTCCTCGTTTACTTTAGTCGGCATTGTGCCTTTTGTATTGAATTCGGATGCAATTTCTGTGTTTCATCGTCAATAAGAAAGTCCAAGGGATACAGTAAACCTGAAGTGAAGCATCGGAATCTAAAACTACACTCACAGGAGAGGTTCAAATCATAGAAAGAGAGAGTGTCATGCCGTCTTTTACTTAAGTCGGCATTGTGCATTTTGTATTAAATTCGGATGCAGTTTCAGTGTTTCATCGTCAATAAGAAGGTCCAAGAGATTCAGCAAACGTGAAGTGAAGCATCGGAATCTAAATTTGGACTCACAGGAGAGGTTCAAATCATAGAAAGAGAGAGTGTCAGTCCGCTTGTACTTAAGTCGTCATTGTGCCTTTTATATTAAATTCGGATCAATTTCTGTATTTCATCGTCAATGAGAAGGTCCAAGGGATACAGTAAACCTGAAGTGAAGCATCGGAAACTAAAACTGGACTCACAGGAGAGGGTCAAATCATAGAAAGTGAGAGTGTCAGTTCTCTTTTACTAAAGTCGGCATTGTGCCTTTTGAATTTAATTCCGAGGCAATTTCTGTGTTTCATCGTCAATAAGAAGGTGCAAGGTATACAGTAAACCTGAAGTGAAGCATCGGAATCTAAAACTGGACTCACAGGAGAGGTTCAAATCACAGAAAGTGATAGTGTCAGTCCTCTTTTACTTAAGTCGGCATTGTGCCTTTTGTATTAAATTCGGATGCAATTTCTGTGTTTCATTGCCAATAAGAAGGTCCAAGGGATACAGTAAAGCTGAAGTGAAGCATCGGAATCTGAAACTGGATTCACAGGAGAGGTTCAAATCATAGAATGTTAGAGTGCCAGTCCTCTTGTACTTAAGTCGGCATTGTGCCTTTTGTATTAAATTCGGATGCAAACTCTGTGTTTCTTCGTCAATAAGAAGGTCCAAGGGATACAGTAAACCTGAAGTGAAGCATCGGAATCTAAAACTGGACTCACAGGAGAGGTTCAAATCATAAAAAGTGACAGTGTCAGTCCTCTTGTAGTTAAGTCTGCATTGTGCCTTTTGTATTAAATTCGGACGCAGTGTCTGTGCTTCATCGTCAATAATAATGTGCAAGGTATACTGTAAACCTGAAGTGGAGCATCGGAATCTAAAACTGGACTCACAGGAAAAGTTCAAACCGTAGAAAGTGAGAGTGTCAGTCCTCTTGTACTTTAGTCGGCATTTTGCCTTTTGTATTAAATTCGGATGCAATTACAGTGTTTCATCGTCAATAAGAAGGTGCAATGTATACAGTAAACCTGAAGTGAAGCATCGGAATCTAAGACTGGACTCACAGGAGAGGTTCAGATCATAGAAAGTTAGAGTGTCAGTCCTCTTGTACTTAAGTCGGCATTGTGCCCTTTGTATTAAATTCGGATGCAATTTCTGTGTTTCATCGTCAATAAGAAGGTGCAAGGTATACAGTAAACCTGAAGTGAAGCATCGTAATCTAAAACTGGACACACAGGAGAGGTTCAAATCGTAGAAAGTGAGAGTGTCAGTCCTCTTGTACTTACGTCGGCATTGTGCCTTTTGTATTAAATTCCGATGCAATTTCTGTGTTTCATCGTCAGTAAGAAGGTGCAAGGTATACAGTAAACTCGAGGTGAAGCATTGGAATCTAAAGCTGGACTCACAGGAGAGGTTCAAATCGTAGAAAGTGAGAGTGTCAGTCCTCTTGTACTTAAGTCGGCTTTGTGCCTTTTGTATAAAATTCGGATGCAATTACCGTGTTTCATCGTCAATAAGAAGTTGCAAGGTATACAGTAAACCTGAAGTCAAGCATCGGAATCTAAAACTGGACTCACTGGAGAGGTTCAAATCATAGAAAGTTAGAGTGTCACTCCTCTTGTACTTAAGTCGGCATTGTGCCTTTTGTATTAAATTCGGATGTAAACTCTGTGTTTCATCGTAAATAAGAAGGTCCAAGGGATACAGTATTCCTGAAGTGAAGCATTGGAATCTAAAACAGGACTCACAGGAGAGGTTCAAATCATAGAAAGAGAGAGTGTCAGTCGTCTTCTACATAAGTCGGCATTGTACCTTCTGTATTAAATTCGGATGCGATTTCTGTGTTTCATCGTCAATGAGAAGGTCCAAGGTATACGGTAAACCTGAAGTGAAGCATCGGAATCTATAACTGGACTCACAGGAGAGGATCAAATCATAGAAAATTAGAGTGTCAGTCCTCTTTTACTTAAGTCGGCATTGTGCCTTTTGCATTAAATTCGGATGCAATTTCTGTGTTTCATCGTCAATAAGAAGGTCCAAGGGATACAGTAAACCTGAAGTGAAGCAGCGGAATCTAAAATTGGACTCACAGGAGAGGTTGAAATCATAGAAAGTGAGAGTGTCAGTCCTCTTGTACTTCAGTCGGCATTGTGCCTTTTCTATTAAATTCGGATGCAATTTCTATGTTTCATCGTCATTATGAAGGTCCAAGGGATACAGTGAACCTGAAGTAAAGCATCGGAATCTAAAACTGGACTCACAGGAGAGGTTGAAATCATAGAAAGTTAGAGTGTCAGTCCTCTTGTACTTCAGTCGGCATTGTGCCTTTTCTATTAAATTCGGATGCAATTTCTATGTTTCATCGTCATTATGAAGGTCCAAGGGATACAGTGAACCTGAACTAAAGCATCGGAATCTAAAACTGGACTCAACGGAGAAGTTCAAATCATAGATAGTTAGACTGTCAGTCCTCTTGTACTTAGGTCGGCATTGTGCCTTTTGTATTAAATTCGGAAGCAATTTCGGTGTTTCATCGTCAATAAGAAGGTCCAAGGTATACAGTAAACCTGAAGTGAAGCACCGGAATCTAAAACTGGACTCACAGGAGAGGTTCAAATCTTAGAAAGTTAGAGATTCAGTCCTCATGTACTTTAGTCGGCATTGTGCCTTTTGAATTCAAAAGCGTTGTAATTTCTGTGTTTCATCGTCAATAAGAAGGTGCAAGGTATACAGTAAACCTGAAGTGAAGCATCGGAATCTAGAAGTGGACTTTCAGGAGAGGTTCAAATAATAGAAAGTGAGAGTGACAGTCCTCTTGTACTTAAGTCGGCATTGTGCGTTTTGTATTAAATTCGGATGCAATATCTGTGTTTCATCGTCAAAACGAAGGTCCAAGGTATACAGTAAATCTGAAGTGAAGCATCGGAATCTAAAACTGGACTCACAGGAGAGGTTCAAAACATAGACAGTTACAATGTCAGTCCTCATGTACTTAAGTCAGCACTGTGCCTTTTGTATTAAATTCGGATGCAATTTCTGTGTCTCATCGTCAATAAGAAGGTCCAAGGGATACAGTAAACGTGATGTGAAGCATCGGAATCTAAAAGTGGACTCACAGGGGAGGTTCAAATCATAGAAAGTTAGAGTGTCAGTCCTCTTGTACTTAAGAAGGAATTGTGTCTTTTGAATTTAATTCCGATGCAATTTCTGTGTTTCATCGTCAATAAAAAGGTCCAAAGGATACAGTAAACCTGAAGAGAAGCATCGGAATCTAAAACTGGACTCACAGGAGAGATCCAAAACATAGAAAGTTAGAGTGTCACTCCTCTTGTACATACGTCGGCATTGTGCCTTTTCAATTTAATTCCGAAGGTTTTTTTATGTTTCATCGTCAATAAGACGGTGCAAGATATACAGCAAACCTGAAGTGAAGCATCGGAATCTAAAACTGGACTCACAGGGGAGGTTCAACTCATAGAAAGTTAGAGTGTCAGTCCTCTTGTACTTAAGTCGGCATTGTGTCTTTTGAATTTAATACCGATGCTATTTCTGTGTTTTATCGTCAATACGAAAGTGCAAGGTGTACAGTAAACCTGAAGTGAAGCATCGGAATCTAAAAGTGGACTCACAGGCCAGGTTCAAATCAAAGAAAGAGAGAGTGTCAGTCCTCTTTTACTTAAGTCGGCATTGTGCGTTTTGTATTAAATTCGGATGCAATTTCTGTATTTCATCGTCAATAAGAAGGTCCAAGGGATACAGTAAACCTGAAGTGAAGCATCGGAATTTAAAACTGGACTCATAGGAGAGTTTCAAATCATAGAAAGTTAGAGTGTCAGTCCTCTTGTACTTAAGAAGGCATTGTGCCTTTTGAATTTAATTCCGATGCAATTTCTGTGTTTCATCGTCAATAAGTAGGTCCAAAGGATACAGTAAACCTGAAGTGAAGCATGGGAATCTAAAACTGGACTCACAGGAGAGGTTCAAATCAAAGATAGTTAGAGTGTGAGTCCTCTTGTAGTTAAGTCGGCATTGTGCCTGTTGAATTTAATTCCGATGCAATTTCTGTGTTTCAGCGGCAATGACAAGGTGCAAGGTATACAGTAAACCTGAAGTGAAGCATCGGAATCTAAAACTGGACTCACAGGAGAGGTTCAAATCATTGAGAGTTAGAGTGTTAGTCCTCTTGTACTTAAGTCGGCATTGTGCCTTTTGAATTCAATACCGATGCTATTTCAGTATTTCATCGTCAATACGAATGTGCAAGGTATACAGTAAACCTGAAGTGAAGCATCGGAATCTAAAACTGGACTCACAGGAGAGGTTCAAATCACAGAAAGTGAGAGTGTCGGTCCTCTTGTACTTAAGTCTGCATTGTGCCCTTTGTATTAAATTCCGATGCAATTTCTGTGTTTCATCGTCAATACGAAGGTCCAAGGGATACAGTAAACCAGAAGGGAAGCATCGGAATCTGAAACTGGACTCACTGGAGAGGTTCAAATCTTAGAAAGTTAGAGTGTCAGTCCTCTTGCACTTAAGTCGGCATTGTGCCTTTTGAATTTAATTCCGATGCGATTTCTGTGTTTCATCGTCAATAAGAAGGTACAAGGTATTCAGTAAACGTGAAGTGAAGCATCGGAAACTAAAACTGGACTCACAGGAGAGGTCCAAATCACAGAAAGTGAGAGTGTTAGTCTTCTTTTACTTAAGTCGGCATTGGGCCTTTTGTATTAAATTCGGATGCAATCTCTGTGTTTCATCGTCAATACGAAGGTCCAAGTGATACAGTAAACCAGAAGGGAAGCATCGGAATCTGAAACTGGACTCACAGGAGAGGTTCAAATCATAGAAAGTTAGAGTGTCAGTCCTCTTATACTTAAGTCGGCATTGTGCCTTTTGAATTTAATTCCGATGCAATTTCTGTGTTTCATCGTCAATAAGTACGTCCAAAGGATACAGTAAACCTGAAGTGAAGCATGGGAATCTAAAACTGAACTCACAGGAGTGGTTCAAATCAAAGATAGTTAGAGTGTCAGTCCTCTTGTACTTAAGTTGGCATTGTATCTTTTGAATTTAATTCCGATGCAATTTATGTGTTTCATCGTCAATAAGAAGGTCCAAGGGATATAGTAAACCTGAAGTGAAGCATCAGAATCTAAAAGTGGACTCACAGGAGAGGTTCAAATCATTGAAAGAGAGAGTGTCAGTCGTCTTTTACTTAAGTCGGCATTGTGCCTTTTGTATTAAATTCGGATGCAATATCTGTGTTTCATCGTCAATAAGAAGGTCCAAGAGATTCAGCAAACCTGAAGTGAAGCATCGGAATCTAAAACTGGACTCACAGGAGAGGTTCAAATCATAAAAAGTGACAGTGTCAGTCCTCTTGTACTTAAGTCTGCATTGTGCCTTTTGTATTAAATTCGGACGCAGTTTCTGTGCTTCATCGTCAATAATAAGGTGCAAGGTATACAGTAAACCTGAAGTGAAGCATCGGAATCTGAAACTGGACTCACAGGAGAGGTTCAAATCATAGAAAGTTAGAGTGTCAGTCCTCTTGTACTTTAGTCGGCATTGTGCCTTTTGTATTAAATTCGGATGCAGTTTCCGTGTTTCATCGTAAATAAGAAGGTGCAAGGTATACAGTAAACCTGAAGTGAAGCATCGGAATCTAAAACTGGACACACAGGAGAGGTACAAATCGTAGAAAAAGAGAGTGTCATTCCTCTTGTACTTAAGTCGACATTGTGCCTTTTGTATTAAATTCCGATGCAATTTCTGTGTTTCATCGTCAATACGAAGGTCCAAGGTATGCAGTGAACCAGAAGGGAAGCATCGGAATCTGAAACTGGACTCACTGGAGAGGTTCAAATCTTAAAAAGTTAGAGTGTAAGTCCTCTTGCACGTAAGTCGGCATTGTGCCTTTTGAAATTAAATCCGATGCGATTTCTGTGTTTCATCGTCAATAAGAAGGTGCAAGGTATTCAGTAAACGTGAAGTGAAGCATCGGAATCTGAAACTGGACTCACAGGAGAGGTTCAAATCACAGAAAGTGAGAGTGTCTGTCCTCTTTTACTTAAGTCGGCATTGTGCCTTTTGTATTAAATTCGGATGCAATTTCTGTGTTTCATCGTCAATAAGAAGTTCCAAGGTATACAGTAAACCTGAAGTGAAGCATCGGAATCTAAAAGCGGACACACAGGAGCGGTTCAAATCATAGAAAGTTAGAGTGTCAGTCCTCTTGTACTTAAGAAGGCATTGTGTCATTTGAATTTAAATCCGATGCAATTTCTGTGTTTCATAGTCAATAAGAAGGTCCAAAGGATACAGTAAACCTGAAGAGAAGCATCGGAATCTAAAACTGGACTCACAGGAGAGGTCCAAATCGTAGAAAGTTAGAGTGGCAGTCCTCTTGTACTTGTCGGCATTGTGCCTTTTGAATTTAATTTGGATGCAATTTCTGTGTTTCACCGTCAATAAGACGGTGCAAGGTATACAGTAAACCTGAAGTGAAGCATCAGAATCTAATACTGGACTCACAGGAGAGGTTCTGATCATAGAAAGTTAGAGTGTCAGTCCTCTTGTACTTACGTCGGCATTGTGCCTTTTGAATTTAATTCCGATGCAATTTTTATGTTTCATCGTCAATAACACGGTGCAAGGTATACAGTAAACCTGAAGTGAAGCATCGGAATCTAAAACTGGACTCACAGGATAGGTTCAAATCATAGAAAGTGAGAGTGTCAATCCTCTTGTACTTAAGTCGGCATTGTAGGTTTTTTATTAAATTCCGATTCAGTTTCTGTGTTTCATCGGCAATGACAAGGTGCAAGGTATACAGTAAACCTGAAGTGAAGCATCGGAATCTAAAACTGGACTCACAGGAGAGGTTCAAATCATTGAGAGTTAGAGTGTTAGTCCTCTTGTACTTAAGTCGGCATTGTGCTTTTGAATTCAATACCGATGCTATTTCTGTATTTCATCGTCAATACGAATGTGCAAGGTATACAGTAAACCTAAAGTGAAGCATCGTAATCTAAAACTGGACTCACAGGAGAGGTTCAAATCATAGAAAGAGAGAGTGTCAGTCCTCTTTTACTTAAGTCGGCATTGTGCCTTTTGTATTAAATTCGTATGCAATTTCTGTATTTCATCGTCAATAAGAAGGTCCAATGTATACAGTAAACCTGAAGTGAAGCATCGGATTCTTAAACTGGACTCACAGCAGAGGTTCAAATCATAGAAAGTTAGAGTGTCAGTCCTCTTGTACTTAAGTTGGCATTGTGTCTTCTGAATTTAATTCCGATGCAATTTATGTGTTTCATCGTCAATAAGAAGGTCCAAGCGATGCAGTAAACCTGAAGTGAAGCATCGGAATCTAAAACTGGACTCACAGGAGAGGTTAAAATCATAGAAAGGGAGAGTGTTTGTCCTCTTGTACTTAAGTCTGCATTGTGCCTTTTGAATTTAATTCCGATGCAATTTCTCTGTTTCATCGGCAATAAGAAGGTGCAAGGTATACAGTAAACCTGAAGTTAAGCATTGGAATCCAAAACTGGACACACGGGAGTGGTTCAAATCATAGAGAGTTAGAGTGTCATTCCTCTTGTACTTAAGCCGGCATTGTGCCTTTTGAATTTAATTCCGATGCAATTTCTGTGTTTCATTGTCAATAAGAAGGTGCAAGGTATACAGTAAGCCTGAAGTGAAGCATCGGAATCGAAAACTGGCCCCATAGGTGAGGTTTAAATCATAGAAAGTTAGAGTGTCAGTCCTCTTGTACTTAAGTCGGCATTGTGCCATTTGTATTAAATGCGGATGCAATTTCTGTATTTCATCGTCAGTAAGAAGGTCCAAGGGATACAGTATACCTGAAGTGAATAATAGGAATTTAAAACTGGACTCACAGGAGAGGTTCAAATCATAGAAAGGGAGTGTGTCTGTCCTCTTGTACTTAAGTCTGCATTGTGCCTTTTGAATTTAATTCCGATGCAATTTCTCTGTTTCATCGGCAATAAGAAGGTGCAAGGTATACAGTAAACCTGAAGTGAAGCATTGGAATCCAAAACTGGACACACGGGAGTGGTTCAAATCATAGAGAGTTAGAGTGTCATTCCTCTTGTACTTAAGCCGGCATTGTGCCTTTTGAATTTAATTCCGATGCAATTTCTGTGTTTCATTGTCAATAAGAAGGTGCAAGGTATACAGTAAGCCTGAAGTGAAGCATCGGAATCGAAAACTGGCCCCATTGGTGAGGTTTAAATCATAGAAAGTTAGAGTGTCAGTCCTCTTGTTCTTAAGTCGGCATTGTGCCATTTGTAT
Source organism: Schistocerca piceifrons (assembly GCF_021461385.2). Classification (NCBI taxonomy): domain Eukaryota; kingdom Metazoa; phylum Arthropoda; class Insecta; order Orthoptera; family Acrididae; genus Schistocerca; species Schistocerca piceifrons. The sequence goes on along the minus strand of NW_025727684.1, from coordinate 1,321,462 downwards.
TAAATGCGGATGCAATTTCTGTATTTCATCATCAGTAAGAAGGTCCAAGGGATACAGTAAACCTGAAGTGAAAAACCGGAATTTAAAACTGGACTCACAGGAGAGGTTCAAATCATAGAAAGTTAGAGTGTCAGTCCTCTTGTACTTAAGTCGGCATTGTGCCTTTTAAATTTAATTCCGATGCAATATCTCTGTTTCATCGGCAATAAGAAGGTGCAAGGTATACAGTAAACCTGAAGTGAAGCATCGGAATCCAAAACTGGACACACGGGAGAGGTTCAAATCATAGAGAGTTAGAGTGTCAGTCCTCTTGTACTTAAGTCGGCATTGTGCCTTTTGAATTTCATTCCGATGCAATTTCTGTGTTTCATTGTCAATAAGAAGGTGCAAGGTATACAGTAAACCTGAAGTGAAGCATCGGGAACTAAAACTGGACTCACAGGAGAGGTTCAAATCATAGTAAGAGAAAGTGTCAGTCCTCTTGTACTTAAATCGGTTTTGTGCCTTTTGTATTAAATTCGGATGCAATTTCTGTATTTCATCGTCAATAAGAAGGTCCAACGGATACAGTTAACCTGAAGTGAAGCATCAGAAACTAAAACTGGACTCACAGGAGAGGTTCAAATCATAGAAAGTTAGAGTGTCAGTCCTCTTGTACTTAAGTCGGCATTGTGCCTTTTGAATTTAATTCCTATGCAATTTCTATGTTTCATCGTCAATAAAAAGGTGCAAGGTATACAGTAAAAATGAAGTGAAGCATCGGAATCTAAAACTGGACTCACAGGAGAGGTTCAAATCATAGAAAGAGAGAGTGACAGTCCTCTTTTACTTAATTTGGCATTGTGCCTTTTGTATTAAATTCCGATGAAATTTGTCTGTTTCATCGTCAATAAGTAGGTGCAAGGTATACAGTAAACCTGAAGTGAAGCATCGGGAACTAAAACTGGACTCACAGGAGACTTTAAAATCATAGAAAGGGAGAGTGTCAGTCCTCTTGTACTTAAGTCGGTATTGTGCCTTTTGTATTAAATTCGGATGCAATTTCTGTGTTTCATCGTCAATAAGAAGGTCCAAGGGATACAGTAAACCTGAAGTGAAGCATCGGAATCTAAAACTGTACTCACAGGAGAGGTTCAAATCATAGAAAGGGAGAGTGTCAGTCCTCTTGTACTTAAGTCTGCATTGTGCCTTTTGAATTTAATTACGATGCAATTTCTCTGTTTCATCGGCAATAAGAAAGTGCAAGGTATACAGTAAACCTGAAGTGAAGCATCGGAATCCAAAACTGGACACATGGGAGAGGTTCAAATCATAGAGAGTTAGAGTGCCAGTCCTGTTGTACTTAAGTCGGCATTGTGCCTTTTGAATTTAATTCGGATGCAATTTCTGTGTTTCATTGTCAATAAGAAGGTGCAAGGTATACAGTAAGCCTGAAGTGAGCATCGGAATCGAAAACTGGCCTCATAGGTGAGGTTCAAATCATAGAAAGTTAGAGTGTCAGTCCTCTTGTACTTAAGTCGGCATTGTGCCATTTGTACTAAATGCGGATGCAATTTCTGTATTTCATCGTCAGTAAGACGGTCCAAGGGATACAGTAAACCTGAAGTGAAAAATCGGAATTTAAAACTGGACTCTCAGGAGAGGTTCAAATCATAGAAAGATAGAGTGTCAGTCCTCTTGTACTTAAGTCGGCATTGTGCCTTTTAAATTTAATTCCGATGCAATTTCTCTGTTTCATCGGCAATAAGAAGGTGCAAGGTATACAGTAAACCTGAAGTGAAGCATAGGAATCCAAAACTGGACACACGGGAGAGGTTCAAATAATAGAGAGTTAGAGTGTCATTCCTCTTGTACTTAAGTCGGCATTGTGCCTTTTGAATTTAATTCCGATGCAATTTCTGTGTTTCATTGTCAGTAAGAAGGTGCAAGGTATACAGTAAACCTGAAGTGAAGCATCGGGAACTAAAACTAGACTTACAGGAGAGGTTCAAATCATACTAAGCGAGAGTGTCAGTCCTCTTGTACTTAAGTCGGTTTTGTGCCTTTTGTATTAAATTCGGATGCAATTTCTGTATTTCATCGTCAATAAGAAGGTCCAAGTTATACAGTTAACCTGAAGTGAAGCATCGGAATCTAAAACTGGACTCACAGGAGAGGTTCAAATCATAGAAAGTTAGAGTGTCAGTCCTCTTGTACTTAAGTCGGCATTATGCCTTTTGAATTTAATTCCGATGCAATTTCTATGTTTCATCGTCAATAAGAAGGTGCAAGGTATACAGTTAAAATGAAGTGAAGCATCGGAATCTAAAACTGGACTCACAGGAGAGGTTCAAATCATAGTAAGGGAGAGTGTCAGTCCTCTCGTACTTAAGTCGGTTTAGTGCCTTTTGTATTAAATTCGGATGCAATTTCTGTATTTCATCGTCAATAAGAACGTCCAAGAGATACAGTAAACCTGAAGTGAAGCACCGGAATATAAAATTGGACTCACAGAAGAGGTTCAAATCATAGAAAGTGAGAGTGTGAGTCCTCATGTACTTCAGTCGGCATTGTGCCTTTTGAATTTAATTCCGATGCAATTTCTATGTTTCATCGCCAATATGAAGGTGCAAGGTATACAGTAAACCTGAAGCATCGGAATCTAAAACTGGACTCACAGGAGAGGTTCAAAACATAAAAAGAGAGAGTGACAGTCCTCTTTTACTTTAGTCGGCATTGTGCTTTTTGTATTAAATTTCGATGAAATTTCTCTGTTTCATCGTCAATATGATGGTCCAAGGGATACAGTAAACCTGAAGTGAAGCATCGGAATCTAAAACTGGACTGACAGGAGAGGTTCAAATCATAGAAAGTTAGAGTGTCAGTCCTCTTGTACTTAAGTCGTCATTGTGCCTTTTGTATTAAATTCGGATGCAAACTCTGTTTCATCGTCAATAAGAAGGTCCAAGGGATACAGTAAACCTGAAGTGAAGCATCGGAAACTAAAACTGGACTCACAGGAGAGGTTCAAATCATAGAAAGTGAGAGTGTCAGTCCTCTTGTACTTAAGTCGGCATTGTGAATTTTGATTTTAATTCCGATGCAATTTCTATGTTTCATCGTCAATAAGAATGTGCAAGGTATACAGTAAAAATGAAGTGAAGCATCGGAATCTAAAACTGGACTCACAGGAGAGTTTCAAATCTTAGAAAGGGAGAGTGACAGTCCTCTTTTACTTAATTTGGCATTGAGCCTTTTGTATTAAATTCCGATGAAATTTCTCTGTTTCATCGTCAATAAGAAGGTCCAAGGGATACAGTAAACCTGAAGTGAAGCATCGGAATCGAAACTGGACTCACAGGAGAGGTACAAATCATAGAAAATGGGAGCGTCAGTCCTCTATTACGTAAGTCGGCATTGTGCCTTTTGTATTAAATTCGGATGCAATTTCTGTGTTTCATCGACAATAAGAAGGTCCAAGGCATACAGTATACCTGAAGTGAAGCACCGGAATCTAAAACTGGACTCACAGGAGAAGTTCAAATCATAGAAAGTTGGGGTGTCACTCCTCTTGTACTCAAGTCGGCATTGTGCCTTTTGTATTAAATTCGGATACAATTTCTGTGTTTCATCGTTAATAAGAAGGTCCAAGGTATACAGTAAACCCGAAGTGAAGCATCGGAATCTAAAACTGGACTGACAGGAGAGGTTCAAATCACAGAAAGTGAGAGTGTCAGTCCACTTTTACTTAAGTTGGCATTGGGCCTTTTGTATTAAATTCGGATGCAATTTCTCTGTTTCCACGTCAATAAGAACGTCCAAGGTATACAGTAATCCTGAAGTGAAGCATCGGAATCTGAAACAGGACTTACAGGAGAGGTTCAAATAATAGAAAAAGAGAGTGTCAGTCCTCTAGTTCTTAAGTCGGCATTCTGACTTTTGTATTAAATTCGGGTGCAATTTCTGTGTTCCATCGTTACTGAGATGGTACAAGGGATACAGTAGACCTGAAGTGAAGCATCGGAATCTAAAAGTGGACCAACAGGAGCGGTTCAAATCATAGAAAGTTAGAGTGTCAGTCCTCTTGTACTTAAGAAGGCATTGTGCCTTTAGAATTGAATTCCGATGCAATTTATGTGTTTCATCGTCAATAAGAAGGTCCAAAGGATACAGTAAACCTGAAGAGAAGCATCGAAATCTAAATCTGGACTCACAGGAGAGGTTCAAATCATAGAAAGTTAAAGTGTCAGTCCTCTTGTACTTGTCGGCATTGTGTCTTTTGAATTTAATTCGGATGCAATTTCTATGTTTCATCGTCAATAAGAGGGTGCAAGGTATACAGTAAACCTGAAGTGTAGCATCGGGATCTAAAACTGGACTTACAGGAGAGGTTCAAATAATAGAAAGTTAGAGTGTCAGTCCTCTTGTACTTACGTCGGCATTGTCCCCTTTGAATTTAATTCCGGTGCAAATTTTAAGTTTCATCGTCTATAAGGCGGTGCAAGGTATACAGTATACCCGAAGTGCAGCATCGGAATCTAAAACTGGACTCACAGGAGAGGTTCTAATCATAGAAAGTGAGAGTGTCAGTCCTCTTGTACTTAAGTCGGCATTGTGCCTTTTGTATTAAATTCCAATGCAATTTCTGTGTTTCATCGTCAATAAGAAGGTCCAAGGGATACAGTAAACCTGAAGTGAAGCATCGGAATCTAAAACTGGACTTACAGGAGAGGTTCAAATAATAGAAAGTTAGAGTGTCAGTCCTCTTGTACTTAAGTCGGCATTCTGCCTTTTGTATTAAATTCGGGTGCAATATCTGTGTTTCATCGTTACTGAGATGGTCCACGTTATACCGTAAACCTGAAGTGAAGTTATCGGAATCTAAAACTGGACTCAGAGAAGAGGTTCAAATCATAGAAAGTTAGACTGTCAGTTCTCTTGTACTGAAGTCGTCATTGTGCCTTTTGTATTAAATTCGGATGCAAACTCTGTTTCATCGTCAATAAGAAGGTCCAAGGGATACAGTAAACCTGAAGTGAAGCATCGAAATCTAAACCTGGACTCACAGGAGAGGTTCAAATCATAGAAAGTGAGAGTGTCAGTCCTCTTGTACTTAAGTCGGCATTGTGCCTTTTGAATATAATTCCGATGCAATTTCTGTGTTTCATTGTCAATAAGAAGGTGCAAGGTATACAGTAATCCTTAAGTGAAGCATCGGAATCGAAAACTGGCCTCATAGGTGAGGTTCAAATCATAGATAGTTAGAGTGTCAGTCCTCTTGTACTCAAGTCGGCATTGTGCCATTTGTATTAAATGCGGATGCAATTTCTGTATTTCATCGTCAGTAAGAAGGTCCAAGGGATACAGTAAACCTGAAGTGAAAAATCGGAATCTAAAACTGGACTCACAGGAGAAGTTCAAATCATAGAAAGTTAGAATGTCAGTCCTCTTGTACTTAAGTCGGCATTGTGCCTTTTAAATTTTATTCCGATGCAACTTCTTTGTTTCATCGGCAATAAGAAGGTGCAAGGTATACAGTAAACCTGAAGCGAAGCATCGGAATCCAAAACTGGACACACGGGAGAGGTTCAAATCATAGCTAGTTTGAAAGTCAGTCCTCTTTTACTTAATTTGGCATTGAGCTTTTGTATTAAATTCCGATGAAATTTCTTTGTCTCATCGTCAATAAGAATGTCCAAGTGATACAGTAAACCTGAAGTGAAGCATCGGATCTAAAACTGGACTCACAGGAGAGGTTCAAATCATAGAAATTGAGAGTGTCAGTCCTCTTTCACTTAAGTCGGCATTCTGCTTTTTGTATTAAATTCGGATGCAATTTCTGTGTTTCATCGTCAATAAGAAGGTCCAAGGGATACAGTAAACCTTAAGTGAAGCACCGGAATATAAAACTTGACTCACAGATGAGGTTCAAATCATAGAAAGTGAGAGTGTCAGTCCTCATGTACTTTAGTCGGCATTGTGCCTTTTGAATTTAATTCCGATGCAATTTCTATGTTTCATCGTCAATATGAAGGTGCAAGGTATACAGTAAACCTGAAGCATCGGAATCTAAAACTGGACTCACAGAAGAGGTTCAAAACATAAAAAGAGAGAGTGACAGTCCTCTTTTACTTTAGTCGGCATTGTGCTTTTTGTATTAAATTCCGATGAAATTTCTCTGTTTCATCGTCAATATGATGGTCCAAGGGATACAGTAAACCTGAAGTGAAGCATCGGAATCTAAAACTGGACTGACAGGAGAGGTTCAAATCATAGAAAGTTAGAGTGTCAGTCCTCTTGTACTTAAGTCGTCATTGTGCCTTTTGTATTAAATTCGGATGCAAACTCTGTTTCATCGTCAATAAGAAGGTCCAAGGGATACAGTAAACCTGAAGTGAAGCATCGGAATCTAAAACTGGACTCACAGGAGAGGTTCAAATCATAGAAAGTGAGAGTGTCAGTCCTCTTGTACTTAAGTCGGCATTGTGCCATTTGAATATAATTCCGATGCAATTTCTGTGTTTCATTGTCAGTAAGAAGGTGCAAGGTATACAGTAATCCTTAAGTGAAGCATCGGAATCGAAAACTGGCCTCATAGGTGAGGTTCAAATCTTAGATAGTTAGAGTGTCAGTCCTTTTGTACTCAAGTCGGCATTGTGCCATTTGTATTAAATGTGGATGCAATATCTGTATTTCATCGTCAGTAAGAAGTTCCAAGGGATACAGTAAACCTGAAGTAAAAAATCGGAATCTAAAACTGGACTCACAGGAGAGGTTCAAATCATAGAAAGTTAGAATGTCAGTCCTCTTGTACTTAAGTCGGCATTGTGCCTTTTAAATTTTATTCCGATGCAACTTCTTTGTTTCATCGGCAATAAGAAGGTGCAAGGTATACAGTAAACCTGAAGTGAAGCATCGGAATCCAAAACTGGACACACGGGAGAGGTTCAAATCATAGAAAGTTAGAGTGTCAGTCCTCTTGTACTTAAGTCTGCATTGTGCCTTTTGATTTTAATTCCGATGCAATTTCTATGTTTCATCGTCAATAAGAATTTGCAAGGTATACAGTAAAAATGAAGTGAAGCATCGGAATCTAAAACTGGACTCACAGGAGAGTTTCAAATCTTAGAAAGGGAGAGTGACAGTCCTCTTTTACTTAATTTGGCATTGAGCCTTTTGTATTAAATTCCGATAAAATTTCTCTGTTTCATCGTCAATAAGAAGGTCCAAGGGATACAGTAAACCTGAAGTGAAGCATCGGAATCTAAAACTGGACTCACAGGAGAGGTACAAATCATAGAAAATGGGAGTGTCAGTCCTCTATTACGTAAGTCGGCATTGTGCCTTTTGTATTAAATTCGGATGCAATTTCTGTGTTTCATCGACAATAAGAAGGTCCAAGGGATACAGTATACCTGAAGTGAAGCACCGGAATCTGAAACTGGACTCACAGGAGAAGTTCAAATCATAGAAAGTTGGAGTGTCACTCCTCTTGTACTCAAGTCGGCATTGTGCCTTTTGTATTAAATTCGGATACAATTTCTGTGTTTCATCGTTAATAAGAAGGTCCAAGGTATACAGTAAACCCGAAGTGAAGCATCGGAATCTAAAACTGGACTGACAGGAGAGGTTCAAATCACAGAAAGTGAGAGTGTCAGTCCACTTTTACTTAAGTTGTCATTGGGCCTTTTGTATTAAATTCGGATGCAATTTCTCTGTTCCCACGTCAATAAGAAGGTCCAAGGTATACAGTAAACCTGAAGTGAAGCATCGGAATCTGAAACAGGACTTACAGGAGAAGTTCAAATAATAGAAAAAGAGAGTGTCAGTCCTCTAGTTCTTAAGTCGGCATTCTGCCTTTTGTATTAAATTCGGGTGCAATTTCTGTGTTCCATCGTTACTGAGATGGTACAAGGGATACAGTAAACCTGAAGTGAAGCATCGGAATCTAAAAGTGGACCAACAGGAGCGGTTCAAATCATAGAAAGTTAGAGTGTCAGTCCTCTTGTACTTAGGAAGGCATTGTGCCTTTTGAATTGAATTCCGATGCAATTTATGTGTTTCATCGTCAATAAGAAGGTCCAAAGGATACAGTAAACCTGAAGAGAAGCATCGAAATCTAAATCTGGACTCACAGGAGAGGTTCAAATCATAGAAAGTTAAAGTGTCAGTCCTCTTGTACTTGTCGGCATTGTGTCTTTTGAATTTAATTCGGATGCAATTTCTATGTTTCATCGTCAATAAGAGGGTGCAAGGTATACAGTAAACCTGAAGTGTAGCATCGGGATCTAAAACTGGACTTACAGGAGAGGTTCAAATAATAGAAAGTTAGAGTGTCAGTCCTCTTGTACTTACGTCGGCATTGTCCCCTTTGAATTTAATTCCGGTGCAAATTTTAAGTTTCATCGTCTATAAGGCGGTGCAAGGTATACAGTATACCCGAAGTGAAGCATCGGAATCTAAAACTGGACTCACAGGAGAGGTTCAAATCATAGAAAGTGTGAGTGTCAGTCCTCTTGTACTTAAGTCGGCATTCTGCCTTTTGTATTAAATTCGGGTGCAATATCTGTGTTTCATCGTTACTGAGATGGTCCACGTTATACCGTAAACCTGAAGTGAAGTTATCGGAATCTAAAACTGGACTCAGAGAAGAGGTTCAAATCATAGAAAGTTAGAGTGTCAGTTCTCTTGTACTTAAGTCGTCATTGTGCCTTTTGTATTAAATTCGGATGCAAACTCTGTTTCATCGTCAATAAGAAGGTCCAAGGGATACAGTAAACCTGAAGTGAAGCATCGAAATCTAAAACTGGACTCACAGGAGAGGTTCAAATCATAGAAAGTGAGAGTGTCAGTCCTCTTGTACTTAAGTCGGCATTGTGCCTTTTGAATATAATTCCGATGCAATTTCTGTGTTTCATTGTCAATAAGAAGGTGCAAGGTATACAGTAATCCTTAAGTGAAGCGTCGGAATCGAAAACTGGCCTCATAGGTGAGGTTCAAATCATAGATAGTTAGAGTGTCAGTCCTCTTGTACTCAAGTCGGCATTGTGCCATTTGTATTAAATGCGGATGCAATTTCTGTATTTCATCGTCAGTAAGAAGGTCCAAGGGATACAGTAAACCTGAAGTGAAAAATCGGAATCTAAAACTGGACTCACAGGAGAAGTTCAAATCATAGAAAGTTAGAATGTCAGTCCTCTTGTACTTAAGTCGGCATTGTGCCTTTTAAATTTTATTCCGATGCAACTTCTTTGTTTCATCGGCAATAAGAAGGTGCAAGGTATACAGTAAACCTGAAGTGAAGCATCGGAATCCAAAACTGGACACACGGGAGAGGTTCAAATCATAGAAAGTTAGAGTGTCAGTCCTCTTGTACTTAAGTCTGCATTGTGCCTTTTGATTTTAATTCCGATGCAATTTCTATGTTTCATCGTCAATAAGAATTTGCAAGGTATACAGTAAAAATGAAGTGAAGCATCGGAATCTAAAACTGGACTCACAGGAGAGTTTCAAATCTTAGAAAGGGAGAGTGACAGTCCTCTTTTACTTAATTTGGCATTGAGCCTTTTGTATTAAATTCCGATAAAATTTCTCTGTTTCATCGTCAATAAGAAGGTCCAAGGGATACAGTAAACCTGAAGTGAAGCATCGGAATCTAAAACTGGACTCACAGGAGAGGTACAAATCATAGAAAATGGGAGTGTCAGTCCTCTATTACGTAAGTCGGCATTGTGCCTTTTGTATTAAATTCGGATGCAATTTCTGTGTTTCATCGACAATAAGAAGGTCCAAGGGATACAGTATACCTGAAGTGAAGCACCGGAATCTGAAACTGGACTCACAGGAGAAGTTCAAATCATAGAAAGTTGGAGTGTCACTCCTCTTGTACTCAAGTCGGCATTGTGCCTTTTGTATTAAATTCGGATACAATTTCTGTGTTTCATCGTTAATAAGAAGGTCCAAGGTATACAGTAAACCCGAAGTGAAGCATCGGAATCTAAAACTGGACTGACAGGAGAGGTTCAAATCACAGAAAGTGAGAGTGTCAGTCCACTTTTACTTAAGTTGTCATTGGGCCTTTTGTATTAAATTCGGATGCAATTTCTCTGTTCCCACGTCAATAAGAAGGTCCAAGGTATACAGTAAACCTGAAGTGAAGCATCGGAATCTGAAACAGGACTTACAGGAGAAGTTCAAATAATAGAAAAAGAGAGTGTCAGTCCTCTAGTTCTTAAGTCGGCATTCTGCCTTTTGTATTAAATTCGGGTGCAATTTCTGTGTTCCATCGTTACTGAGATGGTACAAGGGATACAGTAAACCTGAAGTGAAGCATCGGAATCTAAAAGTGGACCAACAGGAGCGGTTCAAATCATAGAAAGTTAGAGTGTCAGTCCTCTTGTACTTAGGAAGGCATTGTGCCTTTTGAATTGAATTCCGATGCAATTTATGTGTTTCATCGTCAATAAGAAGGTCCAAAGGATACAGTAAACCTGAAGAGAAGCATCGAAATCTAAATCTGGACTCACAGGAGAGGTTCAAATCATAGAAAGTTAAAGTGTCAGTCCTCTTGTACTTGTCGGCATTGTGTCTTTTGAATTTAATTCGGATGCAATTTCTATGTTTCATCGTCAATAAGAGGGTGCAAGGTATACAGTAAACCTGAAGTGTAGCATCGGGATCTAAAACTGGACTTACAGGAGAGGTTCAAATAATAGAAAGTTAGAGTGTCAGTCCTCTTGTACTTACGTCGGCATTGTCCCCTTTGAATTTAATTCCGGTGCAAATTTTAAGTTTCATCGTCTATAAGGCGGTGCAAGGTATACAGTATACCCGAAGTGAAGCATCGGAATCTAAAACTGGACTCACAGGAGAGGTTCAAATCATAGAAAGTGTGAGTGTCAGTCCTCTTGTACTTAAGTCGGCATTCTGCCTTTTGTATTAAATTCGGGTGCAATATCTGTGTTTCATCGTTACTGAGATGGTCCACGTTATACCGTAAACCTGAAGTGAAGTTATCGGAATCTAAAACTGGACTCAGAGAAGAGGTTCAAATCATAGAAAGTTAGAGTGTCAGTTCTCTTGTACTTAAGTCGTCATTGTGCCTTTTGTATTAAATTCGGATGCAAACTCTGTTTCATCGTCAATAAGAAGGTCCAAGGGATACAGTAAACCTGAAGTGAAGCATCGAAATCTAAAACTGGACTCACAGGAGAGGTTCAAATCATAGAAAGTGAGAGTGTCAGTCCTCTTGTACTTAAGTCGGCATTGTGCCTTTTGAATATAATTCCGATGCAATTTCTGTGTTTCATTGTCAATAAGAAGGTGCAAGGTATACAGTAATCCTTAAGTGAAGCGTCGGAATCGAAAACTGGCCTCATAGGTGAGGTTCAAATCATAGATAGTTAGAGTGTCAGTCCTCTTGTACTCAAGTCGGCATTGTGCCATTTGTATTAAATGCGGATGCAATTTCTGTATTTCATCGTCAGTAAGAAGGTCCAAGGGATACAGTAAACCTGAAGTGAAAAATCGGAATCTAAAACTGGACTCACAGGAGAAGTTCAAATCATAGAAAGTTAGAATGTCAGTCCTCTTGTACTTAAGTCGGCATTGTGCCTTTTAAATTTTATTCCGATGCAACTTCTTTGTTTCATCGGCAATAAGAAGGTGCAAGGTATACATTAAACCTGAAGTGAAGCATCGGAATCCAAAACTGGACACACGGGAGAGGTTCAAATCATAGCAAGTTAGAAAGTCAGTCCTCTTTTACTTAATTTGGCATTGAGCTTTTGTATTAAATTCCGATGAAATTTCTCTGTTTCATCGTCAATAAGAAGGTCCAAGGGATGCAGTAAACCTGAAGTGAAGCATCGGAATCTAAAACTGGACTCACAGGAGAGTTTCAAATCATAGAAAATGGGAGTGTCAGTCCTCTTTTACTTAAGTCGGCATTGTGCCTTTTGTATTAAATTCTGATGCAATTTCTGTGTTTCATCGACAATAAGAAGGTCCAAGGGATACAGTATACCTGAAGTGAAGCACCGGAATCTAAAACTGGACTCACAGGAGAAGTTCAAATCATAGAAAGTTAGAGTGTCACTCCTCTTGTACTCAAGACGGCATTGTGCCTTTTGTATTAAATTCGGATACAATTTCTGTGTTTCATCGTCAATAAGAAGGTCCAAGGTATACAGTAAACCCGAAGTGAAGCATCGGAATCGAAAACTGGACTGACAGGAGAGGTTCAAATCACAGAAGGTGAGAGTGTCAGTCCACTTTTACTTAAGTCGGCATTGGGCCTTTTGTATTAAATTCGGATGCAATTTCTCTGTTTCCACGTCAATAAGAAGGTCCAAGGTATACAGTAAACCTGAAGTGAAGCATCGGAATCTGAAACAGGACTTACAGGAGAGGTTCAAATAATAGAAAAAGAGAGTGTCAGTCCTCTATTACTTAAGTCGGCATTCTGCCTTTTGTATTAAATTCGGGTGCAATTTCTGTGTTCCAACGTTACTGAGATGGTACAAGGGATACAGTAAACCTGAAGTGAAGCATCGGAATCTAAAAGTGGACCAACAGGAGCGGTTCAAATCATAGAAAGTTAGAGTGTCAGTCCTCTTGTACTTAGGAAGGCATTGTGCCTTTTGAATTGAATTCCGATGCAATTTATGTGTTTCATCGTCAATAAGAAGGTCCAAAGGAAACAGTAAACCTGAAGAGAAGCATCGAAATCTAAATCTGGACTCACAGGAGAGGTTCAAATCATAGAAAGTTAAAGTGTCAGCCCTCTTGTACTTGTCGGCATTGTGTCTTTTGAATTTAATTCGGATGCAATTTCTATGTTTCATCGTCAATAAGACGGTGCAAGGTATACAGTATACCTGAAGTGTAGCATCGGGATCTAAAACTGGACTCACAGGAGAGGTTCAAATCATAGAAAGTTAGAGTGTCAGTCCTCTTGTACTTACGTCGGCATTGTCCCCTTTGAATTTAATCCGGGGCAAATTTTAAGTTTCATCGTCTATAAGACGGTGCAAGGTATACAGTAATCCCGAAGTGAAGCATCGGAACCTAAAACTGGACTCACAGGAGAGGTTCAAATCATAGAAAGTGAGAGTGTCAGTCCTCTTGTACTTAAGTCGGCATTGTGCCTTTTGTATTAAATTCCGATGCAATTTCTGTGTTTCATCGCCAATATGAAGGTGCAAGGTATACAGTAAACCTGAAGCATCGGAATCTAAAACTGGACTCACAGGAGAGGTTCAAAACATAAAAAGAGAGAGTGACAGTCCTCTTTTACTTTAGTCGGCATTGTGCTTTTTGTATTAAATTCCGATGAAATTTCTCTGTTTCATCGTCAATATGATGGTCCAAGGGATACAGTAAACCTGAAGTGAAGCATCGGAATCTAAAACTGGACTGACAGGAGAGGTTCAAATCATAGAAAGTTAGAGTGTCAGTCCTCTTGTACTTAAGTCGTCATTGTGCCTTTTGTATTAAATTCGGATGCAAACTCTGTTTCATCGTCAATAAGAAGGTCCAAGGGATACAGTAAACCTGAAGTGAAGCATCGGAAACTAAAACTGGACTCACAGGAGAGGTTCAAATCATAGAAAGTGAGAGTGTCAGTCCTCTTGTACTTAAGTCGGCATTGTGCCTTTTGATTTTAATTCCGATGCAATTTCTATGTTTCATCGTCAATAAGAATGTGCAAGGTATACAGTAAAAATGAAGTGAAGCATCGGAATCTAAAACTGGACTCACAGGAGAGTTTCAAATCTTAGAAAGGGAGAGTGACAGTCCTCTTTTACTTAATTTGGCATTGAGCCTTTTGTATTAAATTCCGATGAAATTTCTCTGTTTCATCGTCAATAAGAAGGTCCAAGGGATACAGTAAACCTGAAGTGAAGCATCGGAATCGAAACTGGACTCACAGGAGAGGTACAAATCATAGAAAATGGGAGCGTCAGTCCTCTATTACGTAAGTCGGCATTGTGCCTTTTGTATTAAATTCGGATGCAATTTCTGTGTTTCATCGACAATAAGAAGGTCCAAGGCATACAGTATACCTGAAGTGAAGCACCGGAATCTAAAACTGGACTCACAGGAGAAGTTCAAATCATAGAAAGTTGGGGTGTCACTCCTCTTGTACTCAAGTCGGCATTGTGCCTTTTGTATTAAATTCGGATACAATTTCTGTGTTTCATCGTTAATAAGAAGGTCCAAGGTATACAGTAAACCCGAAGTGAAGCATCGGAATCTAAAACTGGACTGACAGGAGAGGTTCAAATCACAGAAAGTGAGAGTGTCAGTCCACTTTTACTTAAGTTGGCATTGGGCCTTTTGTATTAAATTCGGATGCAATTTCTCTGTTTCCACGTCAATAAGAACGTCCAAGGTATACAGTAATCCTGAAGTGAAGCATCGGAATCTGAAACATGACTTACAGGAGAGGTTCAAATAATAGAAAAAGAGAGTGTCAGTCCTCTAGTTCTTAAGTCGGCATTCTGCCTTTTGTATTAAATTCGGGTGCAATTTCTGTGTTCCATCGTTACTGAGATGGTACAAGGGATACAGTAGACCTGAAGTGAAGCATCGGAATCTAAAAGTGGACCAACAGGAGCGGTTCAAATCATAGAAAGTTAGAGTGTCAGTCCTCTTGTACTTAAGAAGGCATTGTGCCTTTAGAATTGAATTCCGATGCAATTTATGTGTTTCATCGTCAATAAGAAGGTCCAAAGGATACAGTAAACCTGAAGAGAAGCATCGAAATCTAAATCTGGACTCACAGGAGAGGTTCAAATCATAGAAAGTTAAAGTGTCAGTCCTCTTGTACTTGTCGGCATTGTGTCTTTTGAATTTAATTCGGATGCAATTTCTATGTTTCATCGTCAATAAGAGGGTGCAAGGTATACAGTAAACCTGAAGTGTAGCATCGGGATCTAAAACTGGACTTACAGGAGAGGTTCAAATAATAGAAAGTTAGAGTGTCAGTCCTCTTGTACTTACGTCGGCATTGTCCCCTTTGAATTTAATTCCGGTGCAAATTTTAAGTTTCATCGTCTATAAGGCGGTGCAAGGTATACAGTATACCCGAAGTGCAGCATCGGAATCTAAAACTGGACTCACAGGAGAGGTTCTAATCATAGAAAGTGAGAGTGTCAGTCCTCTTGTACTTAAGTCGGCATTGTGCCTTTTGTATTAAATTCCAATGCAATTTCTGTGTTTCATCGTCAATAAGAAGGTCCAAGGGATACAGTAAACCTGAAGTGAAGCATCGGAATCTAAAACTGGACTTACAGGAGAGGTTCAAATAATAGAAAGTTAGAGTGTCAGTCCTCTTGTACTTAAGTCGGCATTCTGCCTTTTGTATTAAATTCGGGTGCAATATCTGTGTTTCATCGTTACTGAGATGGTCCACGTTATACCGTAAACCTGAAGTGAAGTTATCGGAATCTAAAACTGGACTCAGAGAAGAGGTTCAAATCATAGAAAGTTAGACTGTCAGTTCTCTTGTACTGAAGTCGTCATTGTGCCTTTTGTATTAAATTCGGATGCAAACTCTGTTTCATCGTCAATAAGAAGGTCCAAGGGATACAGTAAACCTGAAGTGAAGCATCGAAATCTAAACCTGGACTCACAGGAGAGGTTCAAATCATAGAAAGTGAGAGTGTCAGTCCTCTTGTACTTAAGTCGGCATTGTGCCTTTTGAATATAATTCCGATGCAATTTCTGTGTTTCATTGTCAATAAGAAGGTGCAAGGTATACAGTAATCCTTAAGTGAAGCATCGGAATCGAAAACTGGCCTCATAGGTGAGGTTCAAATCATAGATAGTTAGAGTGTCAGTCCTCTTGTACTCAAGTCGGCATTGTGCCATTTGTATTAAATGCGGATGCAATTTCTGTATTTCATCGTCAGTAAGAAGGTCCAAGGGATACAGTAAACCTGAAGTGAAAAATCGGAATCTAAAACTGGACTCACAGGAGAAGTTCAAATCATAGAAAGTTAGAATGTCAGTCCTCTTGTACTTAAGTCGGCATTGTGCCTTTTAAATTTTATTCCGATGCAACTTCTTTGTTTCATCGGCAATAAGAATGTGCAAGGTATACAGTAAACCTGAAGCGAAGCATCGGAATCCAAAACTGGACACACGGGAGAGGTTCAAATCATAGCTAGTTTGAAAGTCAGTCCTCTTTTACTTAATTTGGCATTGAGCTTTTGTATTAAATTCCGATGAAATTTCTTTGTCTCATCGTCAATAAGAATGTCCAAGTGATACAGTAAACCTGAAGTGAAGCATCGGATCTAAAACTGGACTCACAGGAGAGGTTCAAATCATAGAAATTGAGAGTGTCAGTCCTCTTTCACTTAAGTCGGCATTCTGCTTTTTGTATTAAATTCGGATGCAATTTCTGTGTTTCATCGTCAATAAGAAGGTCCAAGGGATACAGTAAACCTTAAGTGAAGCACCGGAATATAAAACTTGACTCACAGATGAGGTTCAAATCATAGAAAGTGAGAGTGTCAGTCCTCATGTACTTTAGTCGGCATTGTGCCTTTTGAATTTAATTCCGATGCAATTTCTATGTTTCATCGTCAATATGAAGGTGCAAGGTATACAGTAAACCTGAAGCATCGGAATCTAAAACTGGACTCACAGAAGAGGTTCAAAACATAAAAAGAGAGAGTGACAGTCCTCTTTTACTTTAGTCATCATTGTGCTTTTTGTATTAAATTCCGATGAAATTTCTCTGTTTCATCGTCAATATGATGGTCCAAGGGATACAGTAAACCTGAAGTGAAGCATCGGAATCTAAAACTGGACTGACAGGAGAGGTTCAAATCATAGAAAGTTAGAGTGTCAGTCCTCTTGTACTTAAGTCGTCATTGTGCCTTTTGTATTAAATTCGGATGCAAACTCTGTTTCATCGTCAATAAGAAGGTCCAAGGGATACAGTAAACCTGAAGTGAAGCATCGGAATCTAAAACTGGACTCACAGGAGAGGTTCAAATCATAGAAAGTGAGAGTGTCAGTCCTCTTGTACTTAAGTCGGCATTGTGCCATTTGAATATAATTCCGATGCAATTTCTGTGTTTCATTGTCAATAAGAAGGTGCAAGGTATACAGTAATCCTTAAGTGAAGCATCGGAATCGAAAACTGGCCTCATAGGTGAGGTTCAAATCTTAGATAGTTAGAGTGTCAGTCCTTTTGTACTCAAGTCGGCATTGTGCCATTTGTATTAAATGTGGATGCAATATCTGTATTTCATCGTCAGTAAGAAGTTCCAAGGGATACAGTAAACCTGAAGTAAAAAATCGGAATCTAAAACTGGACTCACAGGAGAGGTTCAAATCATAGAAAGTTAGAATGTCAGTCCTCTTGTACTTAAGTCGGCATTGTGCCTTTTAAATTTTATTCCGATGCAACTTCTTTGTTTCATCGGCAATAAGAAGGTGCAAGGTATACAGTAAACCTGAAGTGAAGCATCGGAATCCAAAACTGGACACACGGGAGAGGTTCAAATCATAGAAAGTTAGAGTGTCAGTCCTCTTGTACTTAAGTCTGCATTGTGCCTTTTGATTTTAATTCCGATGCAATTTCTATGTTTCATCGTCAATAAGAATTTGCAAGGTATACAGTAAAAATGAAGTGAAGCATCGGAATCTAAAACTGGACTCACAGGAGAGTTTCAAATCTTAGAAAGGGAGAGTGACAGTCCTCTTTTACTTAATTTGGTATTGAGCCTTTTGTATTAAATTCCGATAAAATTTCTCTGTTTCATCGTCAATAAGAAGGTCCAAGGGATACAGTAAACCTGAAGTGAAGCATCGGAATCTAAAACTGGACTCACAGGAGAGGTACAAATCATAGAAAATGGGAGTGTCAGTCCTCTATTACGTAAGTCGGCATTGTGCCTTTTGTATTAAATTCGGATGCAATTTCTGTGTTTCATCGACAATAAGAAGGTCCAAGGGATACAGTATACCTGAAGTGAAGCACCGGAATCTGAAACTGGACTCACAGGAGAAGTTCAAATCATAGAAAGTTGGAGTGTCACTCCTCTTGTACTCAAGTCGGCATTGTGCCTTTTGTATTAAATTCGGATACAATTTCTGTGTTTCATCGTTAATAAGAAGGTCCAAGGTATACAGTAAACCCGAAGTGAAGCATCGGAATCTAAAACTGGACTGACAGGAGAGGTTCAAATCACAGAAAGTGAGAGTGTCAGTCCACTTTTACTTAAGTTGTCATTGGGCCTTTTGTATTAAATTCGGATGCAATTTCTCTGTTCCCACGTCAATAAGAAGGTCCAAGGTATACAGTAAACCTGAAGTGAAGCATCGGAATCTGAAACAGGACTTACAGGAGAAGTTCAAATAATAGAAAAAGAGAGTGTCAGTCCTCTAGTTCTTAAGTCGGCATTCTGCCTTTTGTATTAAATTCGGGTGCAATTTCTGTGTTCCATCGTTACTGAGATGGTACAAGGGATACAGTAAACCTGAAGTGAAGCATCGGAATCTAAAAGTGGACCAACAGGAGCGGTTCAAATCATAGAAAGTTAGAGTGTCAGTCCTCTTGTACTTAGGAAGGCATTGTGCCTTTTGAATTGAATTCCGATGCAATTTATGTGTTTCATCGTCAATAAGAAGGTCCAAAGGATACAGTAAACCTGAAGAGAAGCATCGAAATCTAAATCTGGACTCACAGGAGAGGTTCAAATCATAGAAAGTTAAAGTGTCAGTCCTCTTGTACTTGTCGGCATTGTGTCTTTTGAATTTAATTCGGATGCAATTTCTATGTTTCATCGTCAATAAGAGGGTGCAAGGTATACAGTAAACCTGAAGTGTAGCATCGGGATCTAAAACTGGACTTACAGGAGAGGTTCAAATAATAGAAAGTTAGAGTGTCAGTCCTCTTGTACTTACGTCGGCATTGTCCCCTTTGAATTTAATTCCGGTGCAAATTTTAAGTTTCATCGTCTATAAGGCGGTGCAAGGTATACAGTATACCCGAAGTGAAGCATCGGAATCTAAAACTGGACTCACAGGAGAGGTTCAAATCATAGAAAGTGAGAGTGTCAGTCCTCTTGTACTTAAGTCGGCATTCTGCCTTTTGTATTAAATTCGGGTGCAATATCTGTGTTTCATCGTTACTGAGATGGTCCACGTTATACCGTAAACCTGAAGTGAAGTTATCGGAATCTAAAACTGGACTCAGAGAAGAGGTTCAAATCATAGAAAGTTAGAGTGTCAGTTCTCTTGTACTTAAGTCGTCATTGTGCCTTTTGTATTAAATTCGGATGCAAACTCTGTTTCATCGTCAATAAGAAGGTCCAAGGGATACAGTAAACCTGAAGTGAAGCATCGAAATCTAAAACTGGACTCACAGGAGAGGTTCAAATCATAGAAAGTGAGAGTGTCAGTCCTCTTGTACTTAAGTCGGCATTGTGCCTTTTGAATATAATTCCGATGCAATTTCTGTGTTTCATTGTCAATAAGAAGGTGCAAGGTATACAGTAATCCTTAAGTGAAGCATCGGAATCGAAAACTGGCCTCATAGGTGAGGTTCAAATCATAGATAGTTAGAGTGTCAGTCCTCTTGTACTCAAGTCGGCATTGTGCCATTTGTATTAAATGCGGATGCAATTTCTGTATTTCATCGTCAGTAAGAAGGTCCAAGGGATACAGTAAACCTGAAGTGAAAAATCGGAATCTAAAACTGGACTCACAGGAGAAGTTCAAATCATAGAAAGTTAGAATGTCAGTCCTCTTGTACTTAAGTCGGCATTGTGCCTTTTAAATTTTATTCCGATGCAACTTCTTTGTTTCATCGGCAATAAGAAGGTGCAAGGTATACATTAAACCTGAAGTGAAGCATCGGAATCCAAAACTGGACACACGGGAGAGGTTCAAATCATAGCAAGTTAGAAAGTCAGTCCTCTTTTACTTAATTTGGCATTGAGCTTTTGTATTAAATTCCGATGAAATTTCTTTGTCTCATTGTCAATAAGAAGGTCCAAGTGATACAGTAAACCTGAAGTGAAGCATCGGATCTAAAACTGGACTCACAAGGAGGGGTTCAAATCATAGAAATTGAGAGTGTCAGTCCTCTTTCACTTAAGTCGGCATTCTGCCTTTTGTATTAAATTCGTATGCAATTTCTGTGTTTCATCGTCAATAAGAAGGTCCAAGGGATACAGTAAACCTTAAGTGAAGCACCGGAATATAAAACTTGACTCACAGATGAGGTTCAAATCATAGAAAGTGAGAGTGTCAGTCCTCATGTACTTTAGTCGGCATTGTGCCTTTTGAATTTAATTCCGATGCAATTTCTATGTTTCATCGTCAATATGAAGGTGCAAGGTATACAGTAAATCTGAAGTGAAGCATCGGAATCTAAAACTGGACTCACAGCACAGGTTCAAACATAAAAAGAGAGAGTGACAGTCCTCTTTTACTTAAGTCGGCATTGTGCCTTTTGTATTAAATTCCGATGAAATTTCTCTGTTTCATCGTCAATAAGAAGGTCCAAGGGATGCAGTAAACCTGAAGTGAAGCATCGGAATCTAAAACTGGACTCACAGGAGAGTTTCAAATCATAGAAAATGGGAGTGTCAGTCCTCTTTTACTTAAGTCGGCATTGTGCCTTTTGTATTAAATTCGGATGCAATTTCTGTGTTTCATCGACAATAAGAAGGTCCAAGGGATACAGTATACCTGAAGTGAAGCACCGGAATCTAAAACTGGACTCACAGGAGAAGTTCAAATCATAGAAAGTTAGAGTGTCACTCCTCTTGTACTCAAGACGGCATTGTGCCTTTTGTATTAAATTCGGATACAATTTCTGTGTTTCATCGTCAATAAGAAGGTCCAAGGTATACAGTAAACCCGAAGTGAAGCATCGGAATCGAAAACTGGACTGACAGGAGAGGTTCAAATCACAGAAGGTGAGAGTGTCAGTCCACTTTTACTTAAGTCGGCATTGGGCCTTTTGTATTAAATTCGGATGCAATTTCTCTGTTTCCACGTCAATAAGAAGGTCCAAGGTATACAGTAAACCTGAAGTGAAGCATCGGAATCTGAAACAGGACTTACAGGAGAGGTTCAAATAATAGAAAAAGAGAGTGTCAGTCCTCTATTACTTAAGTCGGCATTCTGCCTTTTGTATTAAATTCGGGTGCAATTTCTGTGTTCCAACGTTACTGAGATGGTACAAGGGATACAGTAAACCTGAAGTGAAGCATCGGAATCTAAAAGTGGACCAACAGGAGCGGTTCAAATCATAGAAAGTTAGAGTGTCAGTCCTCTTGTACTTAGGAAGGCATTGTGCCTTTTGAATTGAATTCCGATGCAATTTATGTGTTTCATCGTCAATAAGAAGGTCCAAAGGAAACAGTAAACCTGAAGAGAAGCATCGAAATCTAAATCTGGACTCACAGGAGAGGTTCAAATCATAGAAAGTTAAAGTGTCAGCCCTCTTGTACTTGTCGGCATTGTGTCTTTTGAATTTAATTCGGATGCAATTTCTATGTTTCATCGTCAATAAGACGGTGCAAGGTATACAATATACCTGAAGTGTAGCATCGGGATCTAAAACTGGACTCACAGGAGAGGTTCAAATCATAGAAAGTTAGAGTGTCAGTCCTCTTGTACTTACGTCGGCATTGTCCCCTTTGAATTTAATCCGGGGCAAATTTTAAGTTTCATCGTCTATAAGACGGTGCAAGGTATACAGTAATCCCGAAGTGAAGCATCGGAACCTAAAACTGGACTCACAGGAGAGGTTCAAATCATAGAAAGTGAGAGTGTCAGTCCTCTTGTACTTAAGTCGGCATTGTGCCTTTTGTATTAAATTCCGATGCAATTTCTGTGTTTCATCGTCATTAAGAAGGTCCAAGGGATACAGTAAACCTGAAGTGAAGCATCGGAATCTAAAACTGGACTCACAGGAGGGGTTCAAATCATAGATAGTTAGAGTGTCAGTCCTCATATACCTAAGTCGGCATTGTGTCGTTTGATTTTAATTCCGATGCAATTTCTGTGTTTCATCGTCAATAAGAAGGTCCAAGGGATACAGTAAACCTGAAGTGAAGCATCGGAATCTAAAACTGGACTCACAGGAGAGGTTCAAATCATAGAAAATGGGCGTGCCAGTCCTCTTTTACTTAAGTCGGCATTGTGCCTTTTGTATTAAATTCGGATGCAATTTCTGTGTCTCATCGTCAATAAGAAGGTCCAAGGGATACAGTATACCTGAAGTGAAGCACCGGAATCTAAAACTGGACTCACAGGAGAAGTTCAAATCATAGAAAGTTAGAGTGTCACTCCTCTTGTACTCAAGTCGGCATTGTGCCTTTTGTATTAAATTCGGATACAATTTCTGTGTTTCTTCGTCAATAAGAAGGTCCAAGGTATACAGTAAACCTGAAGTGAAGCATCGGAATCTAAAACTGGACTGACAGGAGAGGTTCAAATCACAGAAAGTGAGAGTGTCAGTCCACTTTTACTTAAGTCGGCATTGGGCCTTTTGTATTAAATTCGGATGCAATTTCTCTGTTTCAACGTCAATAAGATGGTCCACGGTATACAGTAAACCTGAAGTGAAGCATCGGAATCTAAAACAGGACTTACAGGAGAGGTTCAAATAATAGAAAAAGAGAGTGTCAGTCCTCTAGTACTTAAGTCGGCATTCTGCCTTTTGTATTAAATTCGGGTGCAATTTCTGTGTTCCATCGTTACTGAGATGGTTCAAGGGATACAGTAAACCTGAAGTGAAGCATCGGAATCTAAAAGTGGACCAACAGGAGCGGTTCAAATCATAGAAAGTTAGAGTGTCAGTCCTCTTGTACTTAAGAAGGCATTGTGCCTTTTAAATTGAATTCCGATGCAATTTATGTGTTTCATCGTCATTAAGAAGGTCCAAAGAATACAGTAAACCTGAAGAGAAGCATCGAAATCTATATCTGGACTCACAGGAGAGGTTCAAATCATAGAAAGTTAAAGTGTCAGTCCTCTTGTACTTGTCGGCATTGTGTCTTTTGAATTAAATTCGGATACAATTTCTATGTTTCATCGTCAATAAGACGGTGCAAGGTATACAGTATACCTGAAGTGTAGCATCGGGATCTAAAACTGGACTCACAGCAGAGGTTCAAGTCATAGAAAGTTAGAGTGTCAGTCCTCTTGTACTTACGTCGGCATTGTCCCCTTTGAATTTAATTCCGGTGCAAATTTTAAGTTTCATCGTCTATAAGACGGTGCAAGGTATACAGTAACCCCGAAGTGAAGCATCGGAATCTAAAACTGGACTCACAGGAGAGGTTCAAATCATAGAAAGTTAAGGTGTCAGTCCTCTTGTACTTACGTCAGCATTGTCCCCTTTGAATTTAATTCCGGTGCAAATTTTAAGTTTCATCGTCTATAAGACGGTGCAAGGTATACAGTAACCCCGAAGTGAAGCATCGGAATCTAAAACTGGACTCACAGGAGAGGTTCAAATCATAGAAAGTGAGAGTGTCAGTCCTCTTGTACTTAAGTCGGCATTGTGCCTTTTGTATTAAATTCCGATGCAATTTCTGTGTTTCATCGTCAATAAGAAGGTCCAAGGGATACAGTAAACCTGAAGTGAAGCATCGGAATCTAAAACTGGACTCACAGGAGGGGTTCAAATCATAGCTAGTTAGAGTGTCAGTCCTCATATACCTAAGTCGGCATTGTGTCGTTTGATTTTAATTCCGATGCAATTTCTGTGTTTCATCGTCAATAAGAAGGTGCAACGTATACCATAAACCTGAAGTGAAGCATCGGAATCTAAAACTGGACTCACAGGAGAGGTTCAAATCATAGAGAGTTAGAGTGTCAGTCCTCTTGTACTTAAGGTGGCATTGTGCCTTTTGAATTTAATTCCGATGCAATTTCTCTGATTCATCGGCAATAAGAAGGTGCAAGGTATTCAGCAAACCTGAAGTGAAGCATCGGAATCCAAAACTGGACACACGGGAGAGGTTCAAATCAAAGAGAGTTAGAGTGTCAGTCCTCTTGTACTTAAGTCAGCATTGTGCCTTTTGAATATAATTCCGATGCAATTTCTGTGTTTCATTGTCAATAAGAAGGTGCAAGGTATACAGTAATCCTTAAGTGGAGCATCGGAATCGAAAACTGGCCTCATAGGTGAGGTTCAAATCATAGATAGTTAGAGTGTCAGTCCTCTTGTACTTAAGTCGGCATTGTGCCTTTTAAATTTAATTCCGATGCAATTTCTTTGTTTCATCGGCAATAAGAAGGTGCAAGGTATACAGTAAACCTGAAGTGAAGCATCGGAATCCAAAACTGGACACACGGGAGAGGTTCAAATCATAGAGAGTTAGAGTGTCAGTCCTCTTGTACTTAAGTCGGCATTGTGCCTTTTGAATCTAATTCCGATGCAATTTCTGTGTTTCATTGTCAATAAGAAGGTGCAAGGTATACAGTAAACCTGAAGTGAAGCATTGGGAACTAAAACTGGACTCACAGGAGAGGTTCAAATCATAGTAAGGGAGAGTGTCAGTCCTCTTGTACTTCAGTCGGTATTGTGCGTTTTGTATTAAATTCGGATGCAATTTCTGTATTTCTACGTCAATAAGAAAGTCCAAGGGACACAGTTAACCTGAAGTGAAGCATCGGAATCTAAAACTGGACTCACAGGAGAGGTTCAAATCATAGAAAGTGAGAGTGTCAGTCCTCATGTACTTTAGTCGGCATTGTGCCTTTTGAATTTAATTCCGATGCAATTTCTATGTTTCATCGTCAATATGAAGGTGCAAGGTATACAGTAAACCTGAAGTGAAGCATCGGAATCTAAAACTGGACTCACAGGACAGGTTCAAAACATAAAAAGAGAGAGTGACAGCCCTCTTTTACTTAAGTCGTCATTGTGCCTTTTGTATTAAATTCCGATGAAATTTCTCTGTTTCATCGTCAATAAGAAGGTCCAAGGGATACAGTAAACCTGAAGTGAAGCATCGGAATCTAAAACTGGACTCACAGGAGAGGTTCAAATCATAGAAAATGGGAGTGTCAGTCCTCTTTTACTTAAGTCGGCATTGTGCCTTTTTTATTAAATTCGGATGCAATTTCTGTGTTTCATCGTCAATAAGAAGGTCCAAGGGATACAGTATACCTGAAGTGAAGCACCGGAATCTAAAACTGGACTCACAGGAGAAGTTCAAATCATAGAAAGTTAGAGTGTCACTCCTCTTGTACTCAAGTCGGCATTGTGCCTTTTGTATTAAATTCGGATACAATTTCTGTGTTTCATCGTCAATACGAAGGTCCAAGGTATACAGTAAACCTGAAGTGAAGCATCGGAATCTAAAACTGG
The DNA here is from genome assembly GCF_021461385.2 of Schistocerca piceifrons. Taxonomy (NCBI): domain Eukaryota; kingdom Metazoa; phylum Arthropoda; class Insecta; order Orthoptera; family Acrididae; genus Schistocerca; species Schistocerca piceifrons. Next base: position 1,296,123 of record NW_025727684.1, on the reverse strand, counting down.
ACTGACAGGAGAGGTTCAAATCACAGAAAGTGAGAGTGTCAGTCCACTTTTACTTAAGTCGGCATTGGGCCTTTTGTATTAAATTCGGATGCAATTTCTCTGTTTCAACGTCAATAAGAAGGTCCATGGTATACAATAAACCTGAAGTGAAGCATCGGAATCTAAAAAAGGATTTACAGGAGAGGTTCAAATAATAGAAAAAGAGAGTGTCAGTCCTCTAGTACTTAAGTCGGCATTCTGCCTTTTGTATTAAATTCGGGTGCAATTTCTGTGTTCCATCGTTACTGAGATGGTTCAAGGGATACAGTAAACCTGAAGTGAAGCATCGGAATCTAAAAGTGGACCAACAGGAGCGGTTGAAATCATAGAAAGTTAGAGTGTCAGTCCTCTTGTACTTAAGAAGGCATTGTGCTTTTTGAATTGAATTCCGATGCAATTTATGTGTTTCATCGTCAATAAGAAGGTCCAAAGGATACAGTAAATCTGAAGAGAAGCATCGAAATCTAAATCTGGACTCACAGGAGAGGTTCAAATAATAGAAAAAGAGAGTGTCAGTCCTCTAGTACTTAAGTCGGCATTCTGCCTTTTGTATTAAATTCCGATGCAATATCTGTGTTTCATCGTTAATAAGAAGGTCCAAGGGATACAGTAAACCTGAAGTGAAGCATCGGATTCTAAAACTGGACTCACAGGAGGGGTTCAAATCATAGATAGTTAGATTGTCGGTCCTCTTGTACGTAAGTCGGCATTGTGCCTTTTGAATTTAATGCCGATGCTATTTCTGTGTTTCATCGTCAATACGAACGTGCAAGGTATACAGTAAACCTGAACTGAAGCATCGGAATCTAAAACTGGACTCACAGGAGAGGTTCATATCATAGAAAGAGAGAGTGTTAGTCCTCTTTACTTAAGTCCGCATTGTGCGTTTTGTATTAAATTCGGATGCAGTTTCTGTATTTCATCGTCAATAAGAAGGTCCAAGGGATACAGTAAACCTGAAGATTCGGAATCTGTAAACGGTCTCACAGGGAGGTTCAAATCATAGATTGTTAGAGTGTCAGTCCTCTTGTACTTAGAATGGCATTGTGCCTTTTGAATTTAATTCCGATACCATATCTGTGTTTCATCTTCAATAAGACGGTGCAAGGTATACAGTAAACCTGAAGTGACGCATCGGAATCCAAAACTGGACTCACAGGACAGGTTCAAATCATAGAGAGTTAGATTGTCAGTCCTCTTGTACTTATGTCGGCATTGTGCCTTTTGAATTTAATGCCGATGCTATATCTGTGTTTCATCGTCAATACGAACGTGCAAGGTATACGGTAAACCTGAACTGAAGCATCGGAATCTAAAACTGGACTCACAGGAGAGGTTCAAATCATAGAAAGAGAGAGTGTTAGTCCTCTTTCACTTAAGTCCGCATTGTGCGTTTTGTATTAAATTCGGATGCAGTTTCTGTATTTCATCATCAATGAGAAGGTCCAAAGGATACAGTAAACCTGCAGAGAAGCATCGGAATCTAAAACTGGACTCACAGGAGAGGTTCAAATCATAGAGAGTGAGAGTGTCAGTCCTCTTGTACTTAAGTCGGCATTGTGCCTTTTGTATTAAATTCCGATGCAATTTCTGTGTTTCATCGTCAATAAGAAGGTCCAAGGGATACAGTAAACCTGAAGTGAAGCATCGGAATCTAAAACTGGACTCACAGGAGGGGTTCAAATCATAGATAGTTAGAGTGTCAGTCCTCATATACCTAAGTCGGCATTGTGTCGTTTGATTTTAATTCCGATGCAATTTCTGTGTTTCATCGTCAATAAGAAGGTCCAAGGGATACAGTAAACCTGAAGTGAAGCATCGGAATCTAAAACTGGACTCACAGGAGAGGTTCAAATCATAGAAAATGGGAGTGTCAGTCCTCTTTTACTTAAGTCGGCATTGTGCCTTTTGTATTAAATTCGGATGCAATTTCTGTGTTTCATCGTCAATAAGAAGGTCCAAGGGATACAGTATACCTGAAGTGAAGCACCGGAATCTAAAACTGGACTCACAGGAGAAGTTCAAATCATAGAAAGTTAGAGTGTCACTCCTCTTGTACTCAAGTCGGCATTGTGCCTTTTGTATTAAATTCGGATACAATTTCTGTGTTTCTTCGTCAATAAGAAGGTCCAAGGTATACAGTAAACCTGAAGTGAAGCATCGGAATCTAAAACTGGACTGACAGGAGAGGTTCAAATCACAGAAAGTGAGAGTGTCAGTCCACTTTTACTTAAGTCGGCATTGGGCCTTTTGTATTAAATTCGGATGCAATTTCTCTGTTTCAACGTCAATAAGAAGGTCCATGGCATACAGTAAACCTGAAGTGAAGCATCGGAATCTAAAACAGAACTTACAGGAGAGGTTCAAATAATAGAAAAAGAGAGTGTCAGTCCTCTAGTACTTAAGTCGGCATTCTGCCTTTTGTATTAAATTCGGGTGCAATTTCTGTGTTCCATCGTTACTGAGATGGTTCAAGGGATACAGTAAACCTGAAGTGAAGCATCGGAATCTAAAAGTGGACCAACAGGAGCGGTTCAAATCATAGAAAGTTAGAGTGTCAGTCCTCTTGTACTTAAGAAGGCATTGTGCCTTTTAAATTGAATTCCGATGCAATTTATGTGTTTCATCGACAATAAGAAGGTCCAAAGAATACAGTAAACCTGAAGAGAAGCATCGAAATCTATATCTGGACTCACAGGAGAGGTTCAAATCATAGAAAGTTAAAGTGTCAGTCCTCTTGTACTTGTCGGCATTGTGTCTTTTGAATTTAATTCGGATGCAATTTCTATGTTTCATCGTCAATAAGACGGTGCAAGGTATACAGTATACCTGAAGTGTAGCATCGGGATCTAAAACTGGACTCACAGGAGAGGTTCAAATCATAGAAAGTTAGAGTGTCAGTCCTCTTGTACTTACGTCGGCATTGTCCCCTTTGAATTTAATTCCGGTGCAAATTTTAAGTTTCATCGTCTATAAGACGGTGCAAGGTATACAGTAACCCCGAAGTGAAGCATCGGAATCTAAAACTGGACTCACAGGAGAGGTTCAAATCATAGAAAGTTAGAGTGTCAGTCCTCTTGTACTTAAGTCGGCATTGTGCCTTTTAAATTTAATTCCGATGCAATTTCTTTGTTTCATCGGCAATAAGAAGGTGCAAGGTATACAGTAAACCTGAAGTGAAGCATCGGAATCCAAAACTGGACACACGGGAGAGGTTCAAATCATAGAGAGTTAGAGTGTCAGTCCTCTTGTACTTAAGTCGGCATTGTGCCTTTTGAATCTAATTCCGATGCAATTTCTGTGTTTCATTGTCAATAAGAAGGTGCAAGGTATACAGTAAACCTGAAGTGAAGCATTGGGAACTAAAACTGGACTCACAGGAGAGGTTCAAATCATAGTAAGGGAGAGTGTCAGTCCTCTTGTACTTCAGTCGGTATTGTGCGTTTTGTATTAAATTCGGATGCAATTTCTGTATTTCTACGTCAATAAGAAAGTCCAAGGGACACAGTTAACCTGAAGTGAAGCATCGGAATCTAAAACTGGACTCACAGGAGAGGTTCAAATCATAGAAAGTGAGAGTGTCAGTCCTCATGTACTTTAGTCGGCATTGTGCCTTTTGAATTTAATTCCGATGCAATTTCTATGTTTCATCGTCAATATGAAGGTGCAAGGTATACAGTAAACCTGAAGTGAAGCATCGGAATCTAAAACTGGACTCACAGGACAGGTTCAAAACATAAAAAGAGAGAGTGACAGCCCTCTTTTACTTAAGTCGTCATTGTGCCTTTTGTATTAAATTCCGATGAAATTTCTCTGTTTCATCGTCAATAAGAAGGTCCAAGGGATACAGTAAACCTGAAGTGAAGCATCGGAATCTAAAACTGGACTCACAGGAGAGGTTCAAATCATAGAAAATGGGAGTGTCAGTCCTCTTTTACTTAAGTCGGCATTGTGCCTTTTTTATTAAATTCGGATGCAATTTCTGTGTTTCATCGTCAATAAGAAGGTCCAAGGGATACAGTATACCTGAAGTGAAGCACCGGAATCTAAAACTGGACTCACAGGAGAAGTTCAAATCATAGAAAGTTAGAGTGTCACTCCTCTTGTACTCAAGTCGGCATTGTGCCTTTTGTATTAAATTCGGATACAATTTCTGTGTTTCATCGTCAATACGAAGGTCCAAGGTATACAGTAAACCTGAAGTGAAGCATCGGAATCTAAAACTGGACTGACAGGAGAGGTTCAAATCACAGAAAGTGAGAGTGTCAGTCCACTTTTACTTAAGTCGGCATTGGGCCTTTTGTATTAAATTCGGATGCAATTTCTCTGTTTCAACGTCAATAAGAAGGTCCATGGTATACAATAAACCTGAAGTGAAGCATCGGAATCTAAAAAAGGATTTACAGGAGAGGTTCAAATAATAGAAAAAGAGAGTGTCAGTCCTCTAGTACTTAAGTCGGCATTCTGCCTTTTGTATTAAATTCGGGTGCAATTTCTGTGTTCCATCGTTACTGAGATGGTTCAAGGGATACAGTAAACCTGAAGTGAAGCATCGGAATCTAAAAGTGGACCAACAGGAGCGGTTGAAATCATAGAAAGTTAGAGTGTCAGTCCTCTTGTACTTAAGAAGGCATTGTGCTTTTTGAATTGAATTCCGATGCAATTTATGTGTTTCATCGTCAATAAGAAGGTCCAAAGGATACAGTAAATCTGAAGAGAAGCATCGAAATCTAAATCTGGACTCACAGGAGAGGTTCAAATAATAGAAAAAGAGAGTGTCAGTCCTCTAGTACTTAAGTCGGCATTCTGCCTTTTGTATTAAATTCCGATGCAATATCTGTGTTTCATCGTTAATAAGAAGGTCCAAGGGATACAGTAAACCTGAAGTGAAGCATCGGATTCTAAAACTGGACTCACAGGAGGGGTTCAAATCATAGATAGTTAGATTGTCGGTCCTCTTGTACGTAAGTCGGCATTGTGCCTTTTGAATTTAATGCCGATGCTATTTCTGTGTTTCATCGTCAATACGAACGTGCAAGGTATACAGTAAACCTGAACTGAAGCATCGGAATCTAAAACTGGACTCACAGGAGAGGTTCATATCATAGAAAGAGAGAGTGTTAGTCCTCTTTACTTAAGTCCGCATTGTGCGTTTTGTATTAAATTCGGATGCAGTTTCTGTATTTCATCGTCAATAAGAAGGTCCAAGGGATACAGTAAACCTGAAGATTCGGAATCTGTAAACGGTCTCACAGGGAGGTTCAAATCATAGATTGTTAGAGTGTCAGTCCTCTTGTACTTAGAATGGCATTGTGCCTTTTGAATTTAATTCCGATACCATATCTGTGTTTCATCTTCAATAAGACGGTGCAAGGTATACAGTAAACCTGAAGTGACGCATCGGAATCCAAAACTGGACTCACAGGACAGGTTCAAATCATAGAGAGTTAGATTGTCAGTCCTCTTGTACTTAAGTCGGCATTGTGCCTTTTGAATTTAATGCCGATGCTATATCTGTGTTTCATCGTCAATACGAACGTGCAAGGTATACGGTAAACCTGAACTGAAGCATCGGAATCTAAAACTGGACTCACAGGAGAGGTTCAAATCATAGAAAGAGAGAGTGTTAGTCCTCTTTCACTTAAGTCCGCATTGTGCGTTTTGTATTAAATTCGGATGCAGTTTCTGTATTTCATCATCAATGAGAAGGTCCAAAGGATACAGTAAACCTGCTGAGAAGCATCGGAATCTAAAACTGGACTCACAGGAGAGGTTCAAATCATAGAGAGTGAGAGTGTCAGTCCTCTTGTACTTAAGTCGGCATTGTGCCTTTTGTATTAAATTCCGATGCAATTTCTGTGTTTCATCGTCAATAAGAAGGTCCAAGGGATACAGTAAACCTGAAGTGAAGCATCGGAATCTAAAACTGGACTCACAGGAGGGGTTCAAATCATAGATAGTTAGAGTGTCAGTCCTCATATACCTAAGTCGGCATTGTGTCGTTTGATTTTAATTCCGATGCAATTTCTGTGTTTCATCGTCAATAAGAAGGTCCAAGGGATACAGTAAACCTGAAGTGAAGCATCGGAATCTAAAACTGGACTCACAGGAGAGGTTCAAATCATAGAAAATGGGAGTGTCAGTCCTCTTTTACTTAAGTCGGCATTGTGCCTTTTGTATTAAATTCGGATGCAATTTCTGTGTTTCATCGTCAATAAGAAGGTCCAAGGGATACAGTATACCTGAAGTGAAGCACCGGAATCTAAAACTGGACTCACAGGAGAAGTTCAAATCATAGAAAGTTAGAGTGCCACTCCTCTTGTACTCAAGTCGGCATTGTGCCTTTTGTATTAAATTCGGATACAATTTCTGTGTTTCTTCGTCAATAAGAAGGTCCAAGGTATACAGTAAACCTGAAGTGAAGCATCGGAATCTAAAACTGGACTGACAGGAGAGGTTCAAATCACAGAAAGTGAGAGTGTCAGTCCACTTTTACTTAAGTCGGCATTGGGCCTTTTGTATTAAATTCGGATGCAATTTCTCTGTTTCAACGTCAATAAGAAGGTCCATGGCATACAGTAAACCTGAAGTGAAGCATCGGAATCTAAAACAGAACTTACAGGAGAGGTTCAAATAATAGAAAAAGAGAGTGTCAGTCCTCTAGTACTTAAGTCGGCATTCTGCCTTTTGTATTAAATTCGGGTGCAATTTCTGTGTTCCATCGTTACTGAGATGGTTCAAGGGATACAGTAAACCTGAAGTGAAGCATCGGAATCTAAAAGTGGACCAACAGGAGCGGTTCAAATCATAGAAAGTTAGAGTGTCAGTCCTCTTGTACTTAAGAAGGCATTGTGCCTTTTAAATTGAATTCCGATGCAATTTATGTGTTTCATCGACAATAAGAAGGTCCAAAGAATACAGTAAACCTGAAGAGAAGCATCGAAATCTATATCTGGACTCACAGGAGAGGTTCAAATCATAGAAAGTTAAAGTGTCAGTCCTCTTGTACTTGTCGGCATTGTGTCTTTTGAATTTAATTCGGATGCAATTTCTATGTTTCATCGTCAATAAGACGGTGCAAGGTATACAGTATACCTGAAGTGTAGCATCGGGATCTAAAACTGGACTCACAGGAGAGGTTCAAATCATAGAAAGTTAGAGTGTCAGTCCTCTTGTACTTACGTCGGCATTGTCCCCTTTGAATTTAATTCCGGTGCAAATTTTAAGTTTCATCGTCTATAAGACGGTGCAAGGTATACAGTAACCCCGAAGTGAAGCATCGGAATCTAAAACTGGACTCACAGGAGAGGTTCAAATCATAGAAAGTGAGAGTGTCAGTCCTCTTGTACTTAAGTCGGCATTGTGCCTTTTGTATTAAATTCCGATGCAATTTCTGTGTTTCATCGTCAATAAGAAGGTCCAAGGGATACAGTAAACCTGAAGTGAAGCATCGGAATCTAAAACTGGACTCACAGGAGGGGTTCAAATCATAGATAGTTAGAGTGTCAGTCCTCATATACCTAAGTCGGCATTGTGTCGTTTGATTTTAATTCCGATGAAATTTCTCTGTTTCATCGTCAATAAGAAGGTCCAAAGGATACAGTAAACCTGAAGTGAAGCATCGGAATCTAAAACTGGACTCACAGGAGGGGTTCAAATCATAGCTAGTTAGAGTGTCAGTCCTCATATACCTAAGTCTGCATTGTGTCGTTTGATTTTAATTCCGATGCAATTTCTGTGTTTCATCGTCAATAAGAAGGTGCAAGGTATACCATAAACCTGAAGTGAAGCATCGGAATCTAAAACTGGACTCACAGGAGAGGTTCAAATCATAGAGAGTTAGAGTGTCAGTCCTCTTGTACTTAAGGTGGCATTGTGCCTTTTGAATTTAATTCCGATGCAATTTCTCTGATTCATCGGCAATAAGAAGGTGCAAGGTATTCAGCAAACCTGAAGTGAAGCATCGGAATCCAAAACTGGACACACGGGAGAGGTTCAAATCAAAGAGAGTTAGAGTGTCAGTCCTCTTGTACTTAAGTCAGCATTGTGCCTTTTGAATATAATTCCGATGCAATTTCTGTGTTTCATTGTCAATAAGAAGGTGCAAGGTATACAGTAATCCTTAAGTGGAGCATCGGAATCGAAAACTGGCCTCATAGGTGAGGTTCAAATCATAGATAGTTAGAGTGTCAGTCCTCTTGTACTTAAGTCGGCATTGTGCCATTTGTATTAAATGCGGATGCAATTTCTGTATTTCATCGTCAGTAAGAAGGTCCAAGGGATACAGTAAACCTGAAGTGAAAAATCGGAATCTAAAACTGGACTCACAGGAGAGGTTCAAATCATAGAAAGTTAGAGTGTCAGTCCTCTTGTACTTAAGTCGGCATTGTGCCTTTTAAATTTAATTCCGATGCAATTTCTTTGTTTCATCGGCAAGAAGAAGGTGCAAGGTATACAGTAAACCTGAAGTGAAGCATCAGAATCCAAAACTGGACACACGGGAGAGGTTCAAATCATAGAGAGTTAGAGTGTCAGTCCTCTTGTACTTAAGTCGGCATTGTGCCTTTTGAATCTAATTCCGATGCAATTTCTGTGTTTCATTGTCAATAAGAAGGTGCAAGGTATACAGTAAACCTGAAGTGAAGCATTGGGAACTAAAACTAGACTCACAGGAGAGGTTCAAATCATAGTAAGGGAGAGCGTCAGTCCTCTTGTACTTCAGTCGGTATTGTGCGTTTTGTATTAAATTCGGATGCAATTTCTGTATTTCTACGTCAATAAGAAAGTCCAAGGGATACAGTTAACCTGAAGTGAAGCATCGGAATCTAAAACTGGACTCACAGGAGAGGTTCAAATCATAGAAAGTGAGAGTGTCAGTCCTCATGTACTTTAGTCGGCATTGTGCCTTTTGAATTTAATTCCGATGCAATTTCTATGTTTCATCGTCAATATGAAGGTGCAAGGTATACAGTAAACCTGAAGTGAAGCATCGGAATCTAAAACTGGACTCACAGGACAGGTTCAAAACATAAAAAGAGAGAGTGACAGCCCTCTTTTACTTAAGTCGCCATTGTGCCTTTTGTATTAAATTCCGATGAAATTTCTCTGTTTCATCGTCAATAAGAAGGTCCAAAGGATACAGTAAACCTGAAGAGATGCATCGAAATCTAAATCTGGACTCACAGGAGAGGTTCAAATAATAGAAAAAGAGAGTGTCAGTCCTCTAGTACTTAAGTCGGCATTCTGCCTTTTGTATTAAATTCCGATGCAATTTCTGTGTTTCATCGTTAATAAGAAGGTCCAAGGGATACAGTAAACCTGAAGTGAAGCATCGGATTCTAAAGCTGGACTCACAGGAGGGGTTCAAATCATAGATAGTTAGATTGTCAGTCCTCTTGTACGTAAGTCGGCATTGTGCCTTTTGAATTTAATGCCGATGCTATTTCTGTGTTTCATCGTCAATACGAACGTGCAAGGTGTACAGTAAACCTGAACTGAAGCATCGGAATCTAAGACTGGACTCACAGGAGAGGTTCAAATCATAGAAAGTGAGAGTGTCAGTCCTCTTGTACTTAAGTCGGCATTGCGCCTTTTGTAATAATTTCAGATTAAATTCTATGTTTCATCATTAATAAGAAGGTCCAAGGGATTCAGTAAACCTGAAGTGAAGCATCGCAATCTAAAACTGGACTCACAGGAGGGGTTCAAATCATAGATAGTTAGAGTGTCAGTCCTCTTGTACTTAAGTCGGCATTGTGCCTTTTGTATTAACTTCCGATGAAATTTCTGTGTTTAATCGTCAATAAGAAGGTCCAAGGGATACAGTAAACCTGAAGTGAAGCATCGAAATCTAAAACTGGACTCACAGGAGAGGTTCAAATCATAGAAAGGGAGAGTGTCTGTCCTCTTGTACTTAAGTCGGTATTGTGCCTTTTGTATCAAATTCAGATGCGATTTCTGTATTACATCATTAATAAGAAGGCCCAAGGGATACAGTAAACCTGAAGTGAAGCATCGGAATCTAAAACTGGACTCAAAGGAGAGGTTCAAATCATAGAAAGTTAGAGTGTCAGTCCTCTTGTACTTAAGTCGGCATTGTGCCTTTTGAATTTAATTCCGATGCAATTTCTGTGTTTCATCGTCAATAAGAAGGTGCAAGGTATACAGTAAAAATTAAGTGAAGCATCGGAATCTAAAACTGGACTCACAGGAGAGGTTCAAATCATAGTACGGGAGAGTGTCAGTCCTCATGTACTTAAGTCGGTATTGTGCCTTTTGTATTAAATTCGGATGCAATTTCTGTATTTCATCGTCAATAAGAAGGTCCAAGGGATACAGATAACCTGAAGTGAAGCATCGGAATCTAAAACTGGACTCACAGGAGAGGTTCAAATCATAGAAAATTAGAGTGTCATTCCTCTTGTACTTAAGTCGGCATTGTGCCTTTTGAATTTAATTCCGATGCAATTTCTATGTTTCATCGTCAATAAGAAGGTGCAAGGTATACAGTAAAAATGAAGTGAAGCATCGGAATCTAAAACTGGACTCACAGGAGTGGTTCAAATCATAGAAAGAGAGAGTGACAGTCCTCTTTACTTAATTTGGCATTGTGCCTTTTGTATTAAATTCCGATGAAATTTCTCTGTTTCATCTTCAATAAGAAGGTCGAAGGGATACAGTAAACCTAAAGTGAAGCATCTGAATCTAAAACTGGACTCACAGGAGAGGTTCAAATCATAGAAAATGAGAGTGTCAGTCCTCTTTTACTTAAGTCGGCATTGTGCATTTTGTATTAAATTCGGATGCAATTTCTGTGTTTCATCGACAATAAGAAGGTCCAAGGGATACAGTAATCCTGAAATGAAGCACCGGAATATAAAACTGGACTCACAGAAAAGGTTCAAATCATAGAAAGTGAGAGTGTCAGTCCTCATGTACTTCAGTCGGCATTGTGCCTTTTGAATTTAATTCGGATGCAATTTCTATGTTTCAACGTCAATATGAAGGTGCAAGGTATTCAGTAAACCTGAAGTGAAGCATCGGAATCTAAAACTGGACTCACAGGAGAGGTTCAAAACATAAAAAGAGAGAGTGACAGTCCTCTTTTACTTAAGTCGGCATTGTGCCTTTTGTATTAAATTCCGATGAAATTACTCTGTTTCATCGTCAATGAGAAGGTCCAAGGGATACAGTAAACCTGAAGTGAAGCATCGAAATCTAAAACTGGACTCACAGGAGAGGTTCAAATCATAGAAAATGGAGTGTCAGTCCTCTTTTACTTAAGTCGGCATTGTGCCTTTTGTATTAAATTCGGATGCAATTTCTGTGTTTGATCGTCAATAAGAAGGTCCAAGGGATACAGTATACCTGAAGTGAAGCACCGGAATCTAAAACTGGACTCACAGGAGAAGTTCAAATCATAGAAAGTTAGAGTGTCACTCCTCTTGTACTCAAGTCGGCATTGTGCCTTTTGTATTAAATTCGGATACAATTTCTGTGTTTTATCGTCAATAAGAAGGTCCAAGGTATACAGTAAACCTGAAGTGAAGCATCGGAATCTAAAACTGGACTGACAGGAGAGGTTCAAATCACAGAAAGTGAGAGTGTCAGTCCACTTTTACTTAAGTCGGCATTGGGCTTTTTGTATTAAATTCGGGTGCAATTTCTGTGTTTCAACGTCAATAAGAAGGTCCAAGGTATACAGTAAACCTGAAGTGAAGCATCGGAATCTAAAACTGGACTTACAGGAGAGGTTCAAATAATAGAAAGTGAGAGTGTCAGTCCTCTTGTACTTAAGTCGGCATTCTGCCTTTTGTATTAAATTCGGGTGCAATTTCTGTGTTTCATCGTCAATAAGAAGGTCCAAGGGATACAGTAAACCTGAAGTGAAGCATCGGAATCTAAAAGTGGACCAACAGGAGCGGTTCAAATCATAGAAGGTTAGAGTGTCAGTCCTCTTGTACTTAAGAAGGCATTGTGCCTATGAATTGAATTGAATACCGATGCAATTTATGTGTTTCATCGTCAATAAGAAGGTCCAAGGCATACAGTAAACCTGAAGTGAAGCATCGGAATCTAAAACTGGACCCACAGGAGGGGTTCAAAACATAGATAGTTAGAGTGTCAGTCCTCTTATACCTAAGTCGGCATTGTGTCTTTTGAATTTAATGCCGATGCTATTTCTGTGTTTCATCGTCAATACGAACGTGCAAGGTGTACAGTAAACCTGAACTGAAGCATCGGAATCTAAGACTGGACTCACAGGAGAGGTTCAAATCATAGAAAGTGAGAGTGTCAGTCCTCTTGTACTTAAGTCGGCATTGCGCCTTTTGTAATAATTTCAGATTAAATTCTATGTTTCATCATCAATAAGATGGTCCAAAGGATACAGTAAACCTGAAGAGAAGCATCGAAATCTATAACTGGACTCACAGGAGAGGTTCAAATCATAGAAAGTTAAAGTGTCAGTCCTCTTGTACTTGTCGGCAATGTGTCTTTTGAATTTAATTCGGATGCAATTTCTATGTTTCATCGTCAATAAGACGGTGCAAGGTATACAGTAAACCTGAAGTGTAGCATCGGGATCTAAAACTGGACTCACAGGAGAGGTTCAAATCATAGAAAGTTAGAGTGTCAGTCCTCTTGTACTTACGTCGGCATTGTCCCCTTTGAATTTAATTCCGGTGCAAATTTTAAGTTTCACCATCTATAAGACGGTGGAAGGTATACAGTAAACCCGAAGTGAGGCATCGGAATCTAAAACTGGACTCACAGGAGAGGTTCAAATCATAGAAAGTGAGAGTGTCAGTCCTCTTGTACTTAAGTCGGTATTGTGCCTTTTGTATTAAATTCGGATGCAATTTCTGTATTTCATCGTCAATAAGAAGGTCCAAGGGATACAGTTAACCTGAAGTGAAGCATCGGAATCTAAAACTGGACTCACAGGAGAGGTTCAAATCATAGAAAGTTAGAGTGTCATTCCTCTTGTACTTAAGTCGGCATTGTGCCTTTTGAATTTAATTCCGATGCAATTTCTATGTTTCATCGTCAATAAGAAGGTGCAAGGTATACAGTAAAAATGAAGTGAAGCATCGGAATCTAAAACTGGACTCACAGGAGTGGTTCAAATCATAGAAAGAGAGAGTGACAGTCCTCTTTACTTAATTTGGCATTGTGCCTTTTGTATTAAATTCCGATGAAATTTCTCTGTTTCATCTTCAATAAGAAGGTCGAAGGGATACAGTAAACCTAAAGTGAAGCATCTGAATCTAAAACTGGACTCACAGGAGAGGTTCAAATCATAGAAAATGAGAGTGTCAGTCCTCTTTTACTTAAGTCGGCATTGTGCATTTTGTATTAAATTCGGATGCAATTTCTGTGTTTCATCGACAATAAGAAGGTCCAAGGGATACAGTAATCCTGAAATGAAGCACCGGAATATAAAACTGGACTCACAGAAAAGGTTCAAATCATAGAAAGTGAGAGTGTCAGTCCTCATGTACTTCAGTCGGCATTGTGCCTTTTGAATTTAATTCCGATGCAATTTCTATGTTTCAACGTCAATATGAAGGTGCAAGGTATTCAGTAAACCTGAAGTGAAGCATCGGAATCTAAAACTGGACTCACAGGAGAGGTTCAAAACATAAAAAGAGAGAGTGACAGTCCTCTTTTACTTAAGTCGGCATTGTGCCTTTTGTATTAAATTCCGATGAAATTACTCTGTTTCATCGTCAATAAGAAGGTCCAAGGGATACAGTAAACCTGAAGTGAAGCATCGAAATCTAAAACTGGACTCACAGGAGAGGTTCAAATCATAGAAAATGGAGTGTCAGTCCTCTTTTACTTAAGTCGGCATTGTGCCTTTTGTATTAAATTCGGATGCAATTTCTGTGTTTGATCGTCAATAAGAGGGTCCAAGGGATACAGTATACCTGAAGTGAAGCACCGGAATCTAAAACTGGACTCACAGGAGAAGTTCAAATCATAGAAAGTTAGAGTGTCACTCCTCTTGTACTCAAGTCGGCATTGTGCCTTTTGTATTAAATTCGGATACAATTTCTGTGTTTTATCGTCAATAAGAAGGTCCAAGGTATACAGTAAACCTGAAGTGAAGCATCGGAATCTAAAACTGGACTGACAGGAGAGGTTCAAATCACAGAAAGTGAGAGTGTCAGTCCACTTTTACTTAAGTCGGCATTGGGCTTTTTGTATTAAATTCGGGTGCAATTTCTGTGTTTCAACGTCAATAAGAAGGTCCAAGGTATCAAGTAAACCTGAAGTGAAGCATCGGAATCTAAAACTGGACTTACAGGAGAGGTTCAAATAATAGAAAGTGAGAGTGTCAGTCCTCTTGTACTTAAGTCGGCATTCTGCCTTTTGTATTAAATTCGGGTGCAATTTCTGTGTTTCATCGTCAATAAGAAGGTCCAAGGGATACAGTAAACCTGAAGTGAAGCATCGGAATCTAAAAGTGGACCAACAGGAGCGGTTCAAATCATAGAAGGTTAGAGTGTCAGTCCTCTTGTACTTAAGAAGGCATTGTGCCTATGAATTGAATTGAATACCGATGCAATTTATGTGTTTCATCGTCAATAAGAAGGTCCAAGGCATACAGTAAACCTGAAGTGAAGCATCGGAATCTAAAACTGGACCCACAGGAGGGGTTCAAAACATAGATAGTTAGAGTGTCAGTCCTCTTATACCTAAGTCGGCATTGTGTCTTTTGAATTTAATGCCGATGCTATTTCTGTGTTTCATCGTCAATACGAACGTGCAAGGTGTACAGTAAACCTGAACTGAAGCATCGGAATCTAAGACTGGACTCACAGGAGAGGTTCAAATCATAGAAAGTGTGAGTGTCAGTCCTCTTGTACTTAAGTCGGCATTGCGCCTTTTGTAATAATTTCAGATTAAATTCTATGTTTCATCATCAATAAGATGGTCCAAAGGATACAGTAAACCTGAAGAGAAGCATCGAAATCTATAACTGGACTCACAGGAGAGGTTCAAATCATAGAAAGTTAAAGTGTCAGTCCTCTTGTACTTGTCGGCAATGTGTCTTTTGAATTTAATTCGGATGCAATTTCTATGTTTCATCGTCAATAAGACGGTGCAAGGTATACAGTAAACCTGAAGTGTAGCATCGGGATCTAAAACTGGACTCACAGGAGAGGTTCAAATCATAGAAAGTTAGAGTGTCAGTCCTCTTGTACTTACGTCGGCATTGTCCCCTTTGAATTTAATTCCGGTGCAAATTTTAAGTTTCACCATCTATAAGACGGTGGAAGGTATACAGTAAACCCGAAGTGAGGCATCGGAATCTAAAACTGGACTCACAGGAGAGGTTCAAATCATAGAAAGTGAGAGTGTCAGTCCTCTTGTACTTAAGTCGGCATTGTGCCTTTGGTATTAAATTCCGATGCAATTTCTGTGTTTCATCGTCAATAAGAAGGTCCAAGGCATACAGTAAACCTGAAGTGAAGCATCGGAATCTAAAACTGGACCCACAGGAGGGGTTCAAAACATAGATAGTTAGAGTGTCAGTCCTCTTATACCTAAGTCGGCATTGTGTCGTTTGATTTTAATTCCGATGCAATTTCTGTGTTTCATCGTCAATAAGAAGGTCCAAGGGACACAGTAAACCTGAAATGAAGATTCGGAATCTGAAACAGGTCTCACAGGGAGGTTCAAATCATAGATAGTTAAAGTGCCAGTCCTCTTGTACTTAAGAAGGCATTGTGCCTTTTGAATTTAATTCCGATGCAATATTTGTGTTTCATCGTCAATGAGAAGGTCCAAAGGATACAGTAAACCTGCAGAGAAGCTTCAGAATCTAAAACTGGACTCACAGGAGAGGTTCAAATCATAGAAAGAGAGTGTTAGTCCTCTTTTACTTAAGTCCGCATTGTGCGTTTTGTATTAAATTCGGATGCAGTTTCTGTATTTCATTGTCAATAAGAAGGTCCAAGGGATACAGTAAACCTGAAGATTCGGAATCTGAAAACGGTCTCACAGGGAGGTTCAAATCATAGATAGTAAGAGTGTCAGTCCTCTTGTACCTAAGAAGGCATTGTGTCTTTTGAATTTAATTCCGATGCAATATCTGTGTTTCATCTTCAATAAGATGGTGCAAGGTATACAGTAAACCTGAAGTGACGCATCGGAATCCAAAACTGGACTCACAGGACAGGTTCAAATCATAGAGAGATACATTGTCAGTCCTCTTGTACTTAAGTCGGCATTGTGCCTTTTGAATTTAATGCCGATGCTATATCTGTGTTTCATCGTCAATACGAACGTGCAAGGTATACAGTAAACCTGAACTGAAGCATCGGAATCTAAAATTGGACTCACAGGAGAGGTTCAAATCATAGAAAGTTAGAGTGGCAGTCCTCTTGTACTTCTCGGCATTGTGCCTTTTCAATTTAATTCGGATGCAATTTCTGTGTTTCATCTTCAATAAGATGGTGCAAGGTATACAGTAAACCTGAAGTGACGCATCGGAATCCAAAACTGGACTCACAGGACAGGTTCAAATCATAGAAAGTTAGAGTGTCAGACCTCTTGTACTTACATCGGCATTGTGCCTTTTGAATTTAATTCCGATGCAATTTTTAATGTTTCATCGTCAAGAAGACGGTGGAACGTATACAGTAAACCTGAAATGAAGCATCGGAATCTAAAACTGGACTCACAGGAGAGGTTCAAATCATAGAAAGTGAGAGTGTCAGTCCTCTTGTACTTAAGTCGGCATTGCGCCTTTTGTAATAATTTCAGATTAAATTCTGTGGTTAATCATCAATAAGAAGGTCCAAGGGATTCAGTAAACCTGAAGTGAAGCATCGCAATCTAAAACTGGACTCACAGGAGGGGTTCAAATCATAGATAGTTAGAGTGTCAGTCCTCTTGTACTTAAGTCGGCACTGTGCCTTTTGTATTAACTTCCGATGAAATTTCTGTGTTTCATGGTCAATAAGAAGGTCCAAGGGATACAGTAAACCTGAAGTGAAGCATCTTAATCTAAAACTGGACTCACAGGAGAGGTTCAAATCATAAAAAGGGAGAGTGTCTGTCCTCTTGTACTTAAGTCGGTGTTGTGCCTTTTGTATTAAATTCAGATGCGATTTCTGTATTTCATCATTAATAAGAAGGCCCAAGGGATACAGTAAACCTGAAGTGAAGCATCGGAATCTAAAACTGGACTCACAGGAGAGGTTCAAATCATAGTAAGGGAGAATGTCATTCCTCTTTTACTTAAGTCGGCATTGTGCCTTTTGTATTAAATTCGGATACAATTTCTGTGTTTCATCGTCAATAAGAAGGTCCAAGGGATACAGTATACCTGAAGTGAAGCATCTGAATCTAAAACTTGACTGACAGGAGAGGTTCAAATCACAGAAAGTGTGAGTGTCAGTCCACTTTTACTTAAGTCGGCATTGGGCTTTTTGTATTGAATTCGGGTGCAATTTCTGTGTTTCAACGTCAATAAGAAGGTCCAAGGTATACAGTAAACCTGAAGTGAAGCATCGGAATCTAAAACTGGACTTACAGGAGAGGTTCAAATAATAGAAAGTGAGAGTGTCAGTCCTCTTGTACTTAAGTCGGCATTCTGCCTTTTGTATTAAATTCGGATGCAATTTCTGTGTTTCATCGTCAATAAGAAGGTCCAAGGGATACAGTAAACCTGAAGTGAAGCATCGGAATCTAAAAGTGGACCAACAGGAGCGGTTCAAATCATAGAAGGTTAGAGTGTCAGCCCTCTTGTACTTAAGAAGGAATTGTGCCTATGAATTGAATTGAATACCGATGCAATTTATGTGTTTCATCGTCAATAAGATGGTCCAAAGGATACAGTAAACCTGAAGAGATGCATCGAAATCTATAACTGGACTCACAGGAGAGGTTCAAATCATAGAAAGTTAAAGTGTCAGTCCTCTTGTACTTGTCGGCAATGTGTCTTTTGAATTTAATTCCGATGCAATATCTGTGTTTCATCGTCAATGAGAAGGTCCAAAGGATACAGTAAACCTGCAGAGAAGCATCGGAATCTAAAACTGGACTCACAGGAGAGGTTCAAATTATAGAAAGTTAGAGTGGCAGTCCTCTTGTACTTCTCGGCATTGTGCCTTTTCAATTTAATTCGGATGCAATTCCTGTGTTTCATCTTCAATAAGACGCTGCAAGGTATACAGTAAACCTGAAGTGACGCATCTGAATCCAAAACTGGATTCACAGGACAGGTTCAAATCATAGAAAGTTAGAGTGTCTGTCCTCTTGTACTTACGTCGGAATTGTCCCCTTTGAATTTAATTCCGGTGCAAATTTAAGTTTTATCGTCTATAAGACGGTGCAAGGTATACAGTAAACCCGAAGTGAAGCATCGGAATCTAAAACTGGACTCACAGGAGAGGTTCAAATCATAGAAAGAGAGAGTGTTAGTCCTCTTTTACTTAAGTCCGCATTGTGTGTTTTGTATTAAATTCGGATGCAGTTTCTGTATTTCATCGTCAATAAGAAGGTTCAAGGGATACAGTAAACCTGAAGATTCGGAATCTGAAAACGGTCTCACAGGGAGGTTCAAATCATAGATAGTTAGAGTGTCAGTGCTCTTGTACCTAAGAAGGCATTGTGCCTTTTGAATTTAATTCCGATGCAATATCTGTGTTTCATCTTCAATAAGATGGTGCAAGGTATACAGTAAACCTGAAGTGACGCATCGGAATCCAAAACTGGACTCACAGGACAGGTTCAAATCATAGAGAGTTAGATTGTCAGTCCTCTTGTACTTAAGTCGGCATTGTGCCTTTTGAATTTAATGCCGATGCTATATCTGTGTTTCATCGTCAATACGAACGTGCAAGGTATACAGTAAACCTGAACCGAAGCATCGGAATCTAAAATTGGACTCACAGGAGAGGTTCAAATCATAGAAAGAGAGAGTTTTAGTCCTCTTTTACTTAAGTCCGCATTGTGCGTTTTGTATTAAATTCGGATGCAGTTTCTGAATTTCATCATCAATGAGAAGGTCCAAAGGATACAGTAAACCTGCAGAGAAGCATCGGAAGCTAAAACTGGACTCACAGGAGAGGTTCAAATCATAGAAAGTTAGAGTGGCAGTCCTCTTGGACTTCTCGGCGTTGTGCCTTTTCAATTTAATTCGGATGCAATTTCTGTGTTTCATCTTCAATAAGATGGTGCAAGGTATACAGTAAACCTGAAGTGACGCATCGGAATCCAAAACTGGACTCACATGACAGGTTCAAATCATAGAAAGTTAGAGTGTCAGACCACTTGTACTTACATCTGCATTGTGCCTTTTGAATTTAATTCCGATGCAATTTTTATGTTTCATCGTCAAGAAGACGGTGCAACGTATACAGTAAACCTGAAATGAAGCATGGGAATCTAAAACTGGACTCACAGGAGAGGTTCAAATCATAGAAAGTGAGAGTGTCAGTCCTCTTGTACTTAAGTCGGCATTGCGCCTTTTGTAATAATTTCAGATTAAATTCTGTGGTTAATCATCAATAAGAAGGTCCAAGGGATTCAGTAAACCTGAAGTGAAGCATCGCAATCTAAAGCTGGACTCACAGGAGGGGTTCAAATCATAGATAGTTAGAGTGTC
The DNA here is from genome assembly GCF_021461385.2 of Schistocerca piceifrons. Classification (NCBI taxonomy): domain Eukaryota; kingdom Metazoa; phylum Arthropoda; class Insecta; order Orthoptera; family Acrididae; genus Schistocerca; species Schistocerca piceifrons. The sequence continues at coordinate 1,276,460 of NW_025727684.1, read as the reverse complement.
AGTCCTCTTGTACTTAAGTCGGCATTGTGCCTTTTGTATTAACTTCCGATGAAATTTCTGTGTTTCATCGTCAATAAGAAGGTCCAAGGGATACAGTAAACCTGAAGTGAAGCATCTTAATCTAAAACTGGACTCACAGGAGAGGTTCAAATCATAGAAAGGGAGAGTGTCTGTCCTCTTGTACTTAAGTCGGTGTTGTGCCTTTTGTATTAAATTCAGATGCGATTTCTGTATTTCATCATTAATAAGAAGGCCCAAGGGATACAGTAAACCTGAAGTGAAGCATCGGAATCTAAAACTGGACTCACAGGAGAGGTTCAAATCATAGAAAGTTAGAGTGTCAGTCCTCTTGTACTTAAGTCGGCATTGTGCCTTTTGAATTTAATTCCGATGCAATTTCTGTGTTTCATCGTCAATAAGAAGGTGCAAGGTATACAGTAAAAATTAAGTGAAGCATCGGAATCTAAAACTGGACTCACAGGAGAGGTTCAAATCATAGTACGGGAGAGTGTCAGTCCTCTTGTACTTAAGTCGGTATTGTGCCTTTTGTATTAAATTCGGATGCAATTTCTGTATTTCATCGTCAATAAGAAGGTCCAAGGGATACAGATAACCTGAAGTGAAGCATCGGAATCTAAAACTGGACTCACAGGAGAGGTTCAAATCATAGATAGTTAGAGTGTCAGTCCTCTTGTACTTAAGTCGGCATTGTGCCTTTTGTATTAACTTCCGATGAAATTTCTGTGTTTCATCGTCAATAAGAAGGTCCAAGGGATACAGTAAACCTGAAGTGAAGCATCGAAATCTAAAACTGGACTCACAGGAGAGGTTCAAATCATAGAAAGGGAGAGTGTCTGTCCTCTTGTACTTAAGTCGGTATTGTGCCTTTTGTATTAACTTCCGATGAAATTTCTGTGTTTCATCGTCAATAAGAAGGTCCAAGGGATACAGTAAACCTGAAGTGAAGCATCGAAATCTAAAACTGGACTCACAGGAGAGGTTCAAATCATAGAAAGGGAGAGTGTCTGTCCTCTTGTACTTAAGTCGGTATTGTGCCTTTTGTATCAAATTCAGATGCGATTTCTGTATTACATCATTAATAAGAAGGCCCAAGGGATACAGTAAACCTGAAGTGAAGCATCGGAATCTAAAACTGGACTCAAAGGAGAGGTTCAAATCATAGAAAGTTAGAGTGTCAGTCCTCTTGTACTTAAGTCGGCATTGTGCCTTTTGAATTTAATTCCGATGCAATTTCTGTGTTTCATCGTCAATAAGAAGGTGCAAGGTATACAGTAAAAATTAAGTGAAGCATCGGAATCTAAAACTGGACTCACAGGAGAGGTTCAAATCATAGTACGGGAGAGTGTCAGTCCTCTTGTACTTAAGTCGGTATTGTGCCTTTTGTATTAAATTCGGATGCAATTTCTGTATTTCATCGTCAATAAGAAGGTCCAAGGGATACAGATAACCTGAAGTGAAGCATCGGAATCTAAAACTGGACTCACAGGAGAGGTTCAAATCATAGAAAATTAGAGTGTCATTCCTCTTGTACTTAAGAAGGCATTGTGCCTATGAATTGAATTGAATACCGATGCAATTTATGTGTTTCATCGTCAATACGAAGGTCCAAGGCATACAGTAAACCTGAAGTGAAGCATCGGAATCTAAAACTGGACCCAAAGGAGGGGTTCAAAACATAGATAGTTAGAGTGTCAGTCCTCTTATACCTAAGTCGGCATTGTGTCTTTTGAATTTAATGCCGATGCTATTTCTGTGTTTCATCGTCAATACGAACGTGCAAGGTGTACAGTAAACCTGAACTGAAGCATCGGAATCTAAGACTGGACTCACAGGAGAGGTTCAAATCATAGAAAGTGAGAGTGTCAGTCCTCTTGTACTTAAGTCGGCATTGCGCCTTTTGTAATAATTTCAGATTAAATTCTATGTTTCATCATCAATAAGATGGTCCAAAGGATACAGTAAACCTGAAGAGAAGCATCGAAATCTATAACTGGACTCACAGGAGAGGTTCAAATCATAGAAAGTTAAAGTGTCAGTCCTCTTGTACTTGTCGGCAATGTGTCTTTTGAATTTAATTCGGATGCAATTTCTATGTTTCATCGTCAATAAGACGGTGCAAGGTATACAGTAAACCTGAAGTGTAGCATCGGGATCTAAAACTGGACTCACAGGAGAGGTTCAAATCATAGAAAGTTAGAGTGTCCAGTCCTCTTGTACTTACGTCGGCATTGTCCCCTTTGAATTTAATTCCGGTGCAAATTTTAAGTTTCACCATCTATAAGACGGTGGAAGGTATACAGTAAACCCGAAGTGAGGCATCGGAATCTAAAACTGGACTCACAGGAGAGGTTCAAATCATAGAAAGTGAGAGTGTCAGTCCTCTTGTACTTAAGTCGGTATTGTGCCTTTTGTATTAAATTCGGATGCAATTTCTGTATTTCATCGTCAATAAGAAGGTCCAAGGGATACAGTTAACCTGAAGTGAAGCATCGGAATCTAAAGCTGGACTCACAGGAGAGGTTCAAATCATAGAAAGTTAGAGTGTCATTCCTCTTGTACTTAAGTCGGCATTGTGCCTTTTGAATTTAATTCCGATGCAATTTCTATGTTTCATCGTCAATAAGAAGGTGCAAGGTATACAGTAAAAATGAAGTGAAGCATCGGAATCTAAAACTGGACTCACAGGAGTGGTTCAAATCATAGAAAGAGAGAGTGACAGTCCTCTTTACTTAATTTGGCATTGTGCCTTTTGTATTAAATTCCGATGAAATTTCTCTGTTTCATCTTCAATAAGAAGGTCGAAGGGATACAGTAAACCTAAAGTGAAGCATCTGAATCTAAAACTGGACTCACAGGAGAGGTTCAAATCATAGAAAATGAGAGTGTCAGTCCTCTTTTACTTAAGTCGGCATTGTGCATTTTGTATTAAATTCGGATGCAATTTCTGTGTTTCATCGACAATAAGAAGGTCCAAGGGATACAGTAATCCTGAAATGAAGCACCGGAATATAAAACTGGACTCACAGAAAAGGTTCAAATCATAGAAAGTGAGAGTGTCAGTCCTCATGTACTTCAGTCGGCATTGTGCCTTTTGAATTTAATTCCGATGCAATTTCTATGTTTCAACGTCAATATGAAGGTGCAAGGTATTCAGTAAACCTGAAGTGAAGCATCGGAATCTAAAACTGGACTCACAGGAGAGGTTCAAAACATAAAAAGAGAGAGTGACAGTCCTCTTTTACTTAAGTCGGCATTGTGCCTTTTGTATTAAATTCCGATGAAATTACTCTGTTTCATCGTCAATAAGAAGGTCCAAGGGATACAGTAAACCTGAAGTGAAGCATCGAAATCTAAAACTGGACTCACAGGAGAGGTTCAAATCATAGAAAATGGAGTGTCAGTCCTCTTTTACTTAAGTCGGCATTGTGCCTTTTGTATTAAATTCGGATGCAATTTCTGTGTTTGATCGTCAATAAGAAGGTCCAAGGGATACAGTATACCTGAAGTGAAGCACCGGAATCTAAAACTGGACTCACAGGAGAAGTTCAAATCATAGAAAGTTAGAGTGTCACTCCTCTTGTACTCAAGTCGGCATTGTGCCTTTTGTATTAAATTCGGATACAATTTCTGTGTTTTATCGTCAATAAGAAGGTCCAAGGTATACAGTAAACCTGAAGTGAAGCATCGGAATCTAAAACTGGACTGACAGGAGAGGTTCAAATCACAGAAAGTGAGAGTGTCAGTCCACTTTTACTTAAGTCGGCATTGGGCTTTTTGTATTAAATTCGGGTGCAATTTCTGTGTTTCAACGTCAATAAGAAGGTCCAAGGTATACAGTAAACCTGAAGTGAAGCATCGGAATCTAAAACTGGACTTACAGGAGAGGTTCAAATAACAGAAAGTGAGAGTGTCAGTCCTCTTGTACTTAAGTCGGCATTCTGCCTTTTGTATTAAATTCGGGTGCAATTTCTGTGTTTCATCGTCAATAAGAAGGTCCAAGGGATACAGTAAACCTGAAGTGAAGCATCGGAATCTAAAAGTGGACCAACAGGAGCGGTTCAAATCATAGAAGGTTAGAGTGTCAGTCCTCTTGTACTTAAGAAGGCATTGTGCCTATGAATTGAATTGAATACCGATGCAATTTATGTGTTTCATCGTCAATAAGAAGGTCCAAGGCATACAGTAAACCTGAAGTGAAGCATCGGAATCTAAAACTGGACCCACAGGAGGGGTTCAAAACATAGATAGTTAGAGTGTCAGTCCTCTTATACCTAAGTCGGCATTGTGTCTTTTGAATTTAATGCCGATGCTATTTCTGTGTTTCATCGTCAATACGAACGTGCAAGGTGTACAGTAAACCTGAACTGAAGCATCGGAATCTAAGACTGGACTCACAGGAGAGGTTCAAATCATAGAAAGTGAGAGTGTCAGTCCTCTTGTACTTAAGTCGGCATTGCGCCTTTTGTAATAATTTCAGATTAAATTCTATGTTTCATCATCAATAAGATGGTCCAAAGGATACAGTAAACCTGAAGAGAAGCATCGAAATCTATAACTGGACTCACAGGAGAGGTTCAAATCATAGAAAGTTAAAGTGTCAGTCCTCTTGTACTTGTCGGCAATGTGTCTTTTGAATTTAATTCGGATGCAATTTCTATGTTTCATCGTCAATAAGAAGGTCCAAGGCATACAGTAAACCTGAAGTGAAGCATCGGAATCTAAAACTGGACCCACAGGAGGGGTTCAAAACATAGATAGTTAGAGTGTCAGTCCCCTTATACCTAAGTCGGCATTGTGTCGTTTGATTTTAATTCCGATGCAATTTCTGTGTTTCATCGTCAATAAGAAGGTCCAAGGGACACAGTAAACCTGAAATGAAGATTCGGAATCTGAAACAGGTCTCACAGGGAGGTTCAAATCATAGATAGTTAAAGTGTCAGTCCTCTTGTACTTAAGAAGGCATTGTGCCTTTTGAATTTAATTCCGATGCAATATTTGTGTTTCATCGTCAATGAGAAGGTCCAAAGGATACAGTAAACCTGCAGAGAAGCTTCGGAATCTAAAACTGGACTCACAGGAGAGGTTCAAATCATAGAAAGAGAGTGTTAGTCCTCTTTTACTTAAGTCCGCATTGTGCGTTTTGTATTAAATTCGGATGCAGTTTCTGTATTTCATTGTCAATAAGAAGGTCCATGGGATACAGTAAACCTGAAGATTCGGAATCTGAAAACGGTCTCACAGGGAGGTTCAAATCATAGATAGTAAGAGTGTCAGTCCTCTTGTACCTAAGAAGGCATTGTGTCTTTTGAATTTAATTCCGATGCAATATCTGTGTTTCATCTTCAATAAGATGGTGCAAGGTATACAGTAAACCTGAAGTGACGCATCGGAATCCAAAACTGGACTCACAGGACAGGTTCAAATCATAGAGAGATACATTGTCAGTCCTCTTGTACTTAAGTCGGCATTGTGCCTTTTGAATTTAATGCCGATGCTATATCTGTGTTTCATCGTCAATACGAACGTGCAAGGTATACAGTAAACCTGAACTGAAGCATCGGAATCTAAAATTGGACTCACAGGAGAGGTTCAAATCATAGAAAGTTAGAGTGGCAGTCCTCTTGTACTTCTCGGCATTGTGCCTTTTCAATTTAATTCGGATGCAATTTCTGTGTTTCATCTTCAATAAGATGGTGCAAGGTATACAGTAAACCTGAAGTGACGCATCGGAATCCAAAACTGGACTCACAGGACAGGTTCAAATCATAGAAAGTTAGAGTGTCAGACCTCTTGTACTTACATCGGCATTGTGCCTTTTGAATTTAATTCCGATGCAATTTTTATGTTTCATCGTCAAGAAGACGGTGGAACGTATACAGTAAACCTGAAATGAAGCATCGGAATCTAAAACTGGACTCACAGGAGAGGTTCAAATCATAGAAAGTGAGAGTGTCAGTCCTCTTGTACTTAAGTCGGCATTGCGCCTTTTGTAATAATTTCAGATTAAATTCTGTGGTTAATCATCAATAAGAAGGTCCAAGGGATTCAGTAAACCTGAAGTGAAGCATCGCAATCTAAAACTGGACTCACAGGAGGGGTTCAAATCATAGATAGTTAGAGTGTCAGTCCTCTTGTACTTAAGTCGGCACTGTGCCTTTTGTATTAACTTCCGATGAAATTTCTGTGTTTCATGGTCAATAAGAAGGTCCAAGGGATACAGTAAACCTGAAGTGAAGCATCTTAATCTAAAACTGGACTCACAGGAGAGGTTCAAATCATAGAAAGGGAGCGTGTCTGTCCTCTTGTACTTAAGTCGGTGTTGTGCCTTTTGTATTAAATTCAGATGCGATTTCTGTATTTCATCATAAATAAGAAGGCCCAAGGGATACAGTAAACCTGAAGTGAAGCATCGGAATCTAAAACTGGACTCACAGGAGAGGTTCAAATCATAGTAAGGGAGAATGTCATTCCTCTTTTACTTAAGTCGGCATTGTGCCTTTTGTATTAAATTCGGATACAATTTCTGTGTTTCATCGTCAATAAGAAGGTCCAAGGGATACAGTATATCTGAAGTGAAGCATCTGAATCTAAAACTGGACTGACAGGAGAGGTTCAAATCACAGAAAGTGTGAGTGTCAGTCCACTTTTACTTAAGTCGGCATTGGGCTTTTTGTATTGAATTCGGGTGCAATTTCTGTGTTTCAACGTCAATAAGAAGGTCCAAGGTATACAGTAAACCTGAAGTGAAGCATCGGAATCTAAAACTGGACTTACAGGAGAGGTTCAAATAATAGAAAGTGAGAGTGTCAGTCCTCTTGTACTTAAGTCGGCATTCTGCCTTTTGTATTAAATTCGGATGCAATTTCTGTGTTTCATCGTCAATAAGAAGGTCCAAGGGATACAGTAAACCTGAAGTGAAGCATCGGAATCTAAAAGTGGACCAACAGGAGCGGTTCAAATCATAGAAGGTTAGAGTGTCAGCCCTCTTGTACTTAAGAAGGAATTGTGCCTATGAATTGATTTGAATACCGATGCAATTTATGTGTTTCATCGTCAATAAGATGGTCCAAAGGATACAGTAAACCTGAAGAGATGCATCGAAATCTATAACTGGACTCACAGGAGAGGTTCAAATCATAGAAAGTTAAAGTGTCAGTCCTCTTGTACTTGTCGGCAATGTGTCTTTTGAATTTAATTCCGATGCAATATCTGTGTTTCATCGTCAATGAGAAGGTCCAAAGGATACAGTAAACCTGCAGAGAAGCATCGGAATCTAAAACTGGACTCACAGGAGAGGTTCAAATTATAGAAAGTTAGAGTGGCAGTCCTCTTGTACTTCTCGGCATTGTGCCTTTTCAATTTAATTCGGATGCAATTCCTGTGTTTCATCTTCAATAAGACGCTGCAAGGTATACAGTAAACCTGAAGTGACGCATCGGAATCCAAAACTGGATTCACAGGACAGGTCCAAATCATAGAAAGTTAGAGTGCCTGTCCTCTTGTACTTACGTCGGAATTGTCCCCTTTGAATTTAATTCCGGTGCAAATTTTAAGTTTTATCGTCTATAAGACGGTGCAAGGTATACAGTAAACCCGAAGTGAAGCATCGGAATCTAAAACTGGACTCACAGGAGAGGTTCAAATCATAGAAAGAGAGAGTGTTAGTCCTCTTTTACTTAAGTCCGCATTGTGCGTTTTGTATTAAATTCGGATGCAGTTTCTGTATTTCATCGTCAATAAGAAGGTTCAAGGGATACAGTAAACCTGAAGATTCGGAATCTGAAAACGGTCTCACAGGGAGGTTCAAATCATAGATAGTTAGAGTGTCAGTGCTCTTGTACCTAAGAAGGCATTGTGCCTTTTGAATTTAATTCCGATGCAATATCTGTGTTTCATCTTCAATAAGATGGTGCAAGGTATACAGTAAACCTGAAGTGACGCATCGGAATCCAAAACTGGACTCACAGGACAGGTTCAAATCATAGAGAGTTAGATTGTCAGTCCTCTTGTACTTAAGTCGGCATTGTGCCTTTTGAATTTAATGCCGATGCTATATCTGTGTTTCATCGTCAATACGAACGTGCAAGGTATACAGTAAACCTGAACCGAAGCATCGGAATCTAAAATTGGACTCACAGGAGGGGTTCAAATCATAGAAAGAGAGAGTTTTAGTCCTCTTTTACTTAAGTCCGCATTGTGCGTTTTGTATTAAATTCGGATGCAGTTTCTGAATTTCATCATCAATGAGAAGGTCCAAAGGATACAGTAAACCTGCAGAGAAGCATCGGAAGCTAAAACTGGACTCACAGGAGAGGTTCAAATCATAGAAAGTTAGAGTGGCAGTCCTCTTGGACTTCTCGGCATTGTGCCTTTTCAATTTAATTCGGATGCAATTTCTGTGTTTCATCTTCAATAAGATGGTGCAAGGTATACAGTAAACCTGAAGTGACGCATCGGAATCCAAAACTGGACTCACATGACAGGTTCAAATCATAGAAAGTTAGAGTGTCAGACCACTTGTACTTACATCTGCATTGTGCCTTTTGAATTTAATTCCGATGCAATTTTTATGTTTCATCGTCAAGAAGACGGTGCAACGTATACAGTAAACCTGAAATGAAGCATGGGAATCTAAAACTGGACTCACAGGAGAGGTTCAAATCATAGAAAGTGAGAGTGTCAGTCCTCTTGTACTTAAGTCGGCATTGCGCCTTTTGTAATAATTTCAGATTAAATTCTGTGGTTAATCATCAATAAGAAGGTCCAAGGGATTCAGTAAACCTGAAGTGAAGCATCGCAATCTAAAACTGGACTCACAGGAGGGGTTCAAATCATAGATAGTTAGAGTGTCAGTCCTCTTGTACTTAAGTCGGCATTGTGCCTTTTGTATTAACTTCCGATGAAATTTCTGTGTTTCATCGTCAATAAGAAGGTCCAAGGGATACAGTAAACCTGAAGTGAAGCATCTTAATCTAAAACTGGACTCACAGGAGAGGTTCAAATCATAGAAAGGGAGAGTGTCTGTCCTCTTGTACTTAAGTCGGTGTTGTGCCTTTTGTATTAAATTCAGATGCGATTTCTGTATTTCATCATTAATAAGAAGGCCCAAGGGATACAGTAAACCTGAAGTGAAGCATCGGAATCTAAAACTGGACTCACAGGAGAGGTTCAAATCATAGAAAGTTAGAGTGTCAGTCCTCTTGTACTTAAGTCGGCATTGTGCTTTTTGAATTTAATTCCGATGCAATTTCTGTGTTTCATCGTCAATAAGAAGGTGCAAGGTATACAGTAAAAATTAAGTGAAGCATCGGAATCTAAAACTTGACTCACAGGAGAGGTTCAAATCATAGTAAGGGAGAGTGTCAGTCCTCTTGTACTTAAGTCGGTATTGTGCCTTTTGTATTAAATTCGGATGCAATTTCTGTATTTCATCGTCAATAAGAAGGTCCAAGGGATACAGTTAACCTGAAGTGAAGCATCGGAATCTAAAACTGGACTCACAGGAGAGGTTCTAATCATAGAAAGTTAAAGTGTCATTCCTCTTGTACTTAAGTCGGCATTGTGCCTTTTGAATTTAATTCCGATGCAATTTCTATGTTTCATCGTCAATAAGAAGGTGCAAGGTATACAGTAAAAATGAAGTGAAGCATCGGAATCTAAAACTGGTCTCACAGGAGTGGTTCAAATCATAGAAAGAGAGAGTGACAGTCCTCTTTTACTTAATTTGGCATTGTGCCTTTTGTATTAAATTCCGATGAAATTTCTCTGTTCCATCTTCAGTAAGAAGGTCGAAGGGATACAGTAAACCTGAAGTGAAGCATCGGAATCTAAAACTGGACTCACAGGAGAGGTTCAAATCATAGAAAATGAGAGTGTCAGTCCTCTTTTACTTAAGTCGGCATTGTGCATTTTGTATTAAATTCGGATGCAATTTCTGTGTTTCATCGTCAATAAGAAGGTCCAAGGGATACAGTAATCCTGAAATGAAGCACCGGAATATAAAACTGGACTCACAGAAAAGGTTCAAATCATAGAAAGTGAGAGTGTCAGTCCTCATGTACTTCAGTCGGCATTGTGCCTTTTGAATTTAATTCCGATGCAATTTCTATGTTTCATCGTCAATATGAAGGTGCAAGGTATACAGTAAACCAGAAGTGAAGCATCGGAATCTAAAACTGGACTCACAGGAAAGGTTCAAAACATAAAAAGAGGGACTGACAGTCCTTCTTTACTTAAGTCGGCATTGTGCCTTTTGTATTAAATTCCGATGAAATTTCTCTGTTTCATCGTCAATAAGAAGGTCCAAGGGATACAGTAAACCTGAAGTGAAGCATAGAAATCTAAATCTGGACTCACAGGAGAGGTTCAAATCATAGAAAATGGAGTGTCAGTCCTCTTTTACTTAAGTCGGCATTGTGCCTTTTGTATTAAATTCGGATGCAATTTCTGTGTTTCATCGTCAATAAGAAGGTCCAAGGGATACAGTATACCTGAAGTGAAGCACCGGAATCTAAAACTGGACTCACAGGAGAAGTTCAAATCATAGAAAGTTAGAGTGTCACTCCTCTTGTACTCAAGTCGGCATTGTGCCTTTTGTATTAAATTCGGATACAATTTCTGTGTTTTATCGTCAATAAGAAGTTCCAAGGTATACAGTAAACCTGAAGTGAAGCATCGGAATCTAAAACTGGACTGACAGGAGAGGTTCAAATCACAGAAAGTGCGAGTGTCAGTCCACTTTTACTTAAGTCGGCATTGGGCTCTTTGTATTAAATTCGGATGCAATTTCTGTGTTTCAACGTCAATAAGAAGGTCCAAGGTATACAGTAAACCTGAAGTGAAGCATCGGAATCTAAAACTGGACTTACAGGAGAGGTTCAAATAATAGAAAGTGAGAGTGTCAGTCCTCTTGTACATAGGTCGGCATTCTGCCTTTTGTATTAAATTCGGGTGCAATTTCTGTGTTTCATCGTTACTGAGATGGTCCAAGGGATACAGTAAACCTGAAGTGAAGCATCGGAATCTCAAACTGGACTTACAGAAGAGGTTCAAATCATAGAAAGTTAGAGTGTCAGTCCTCTTGTACTTAAGTCGACTTGTGCCTTTTGTATTAAATTCGGATGCAATTTCTGTGTCTCATCGTCAATAAGAAGGTCCAAGGTATACAGTAAACCTGAAGTGAAGCATCGGAATCTGAAACTGGACTCACAGGAGAGGTTCAAATCACAGAAAATGGAGTGTCAGTCCTCTTTTACTTAAGTCGGCATTGTGCCTTTTGTATTAAATTCGGATGCAATTTCTGTGTTTCATCGTCAGTAAGAAGGTCCGAGGGATACAGTATACCTGAAGTGAAGCACCGGAATCTAAAACTGGACTCACAGGAGAAGTTCAAATCATAGAAAGTTAGAGTGTCACTCCTCTTGTATTCAAGTCGGCATTGTGCCTTTTGTATTAAATTCGGGTACAATTTCTGTGTTTTATCGTCAATAAGAAGGTCCAAGGTATACAGTAAACCTGAAGTGAAGCATCGGAATCTAAAACTGGACTGACAGGAGAGGTTCAAATCACAGAAAGTGAGAGTGTCAGTCCACTTTTACTTAAGTCGGCATGGTGCCTTTTGTATTAAATTCCGATGCAATTTCTGTGTTTCATCGTCAATAAGAAGGTCCAAGGCATACAGTAAACCTGAAGTGAAGCATCGGAATCTAAAACTGGACCCACAGGAGGGGTTCAAAACATAGATAGTTAGAGTGTCAGTCCTCTTATACCTAAGTCGGCATTGTGTCGTTTGATTTTAATTCCGATGCAATTTCTGTGTTTCATCGTCAATAAGAAGGTCCAAGGGATACAGTAAACCTGAAATGAAGATTCGGAATCTGAAACAGGTCTCACAGGGAGGTTCAAATCATAGATAGTTAGAGTGTCCGTCCTCTTGTACTTAAGAAGGCATTGTGCCTTTTGAATTTAATTCTGATGCAATATCTGTGTTTCATCGTCAATGAGAAGGTCCAAAGGATACAGTAAACCTGCAGAGAAGCATCGGAATCTAAAACTGGACTCACAGGAGAGGTTCAAATTATAGAAAGTTAGAGTGACAGTCCTCTTGTACTTCTCGGCATTGTGCCTTTTCAATTTAATTCGGATGCAATTTCTGTGTTTAATCTTCAATAAGACGGTGCAAGGTATACAGTAAACCTGAAGTGACGCATCGGAATCCAAAACTGGACTCACAGGACAGGTTCAAATCATAGAAAGTTAGAGTGTCAGTCCTCTTGTACTTACGTCGGCATTGTCCCTTTTGAATTTAATTCCGGTGCAAATTTTAAGTTTCATCGTCTATAAGACGGTGCAAGGTATACAGTAAACCCAAAGTGAAGCATCGGAATCTAAAACTGGACTCACAGGAGAGGTTCAAATCATAAAAAGAGAGAGTGTTAGTCCTCTTTTACTTAAATCCGCATTGTGCGTTTTGTATTAAATTCGGATGCAGTTTCTGTATTTCATCATGAATGAGAAGGTCCAAAGGATACAGTAAACCTGCAGAGAAGCATCGGAAACTAAAACTGGACTCACAGGAGAGGTTCAAATCATAGAAAGTTAGAGTGGCAGTCCTCTTGTACTTCTCGGCATTGTGCCTTTTCAATTTAATTCGGATGCAATTTCTGTGTTTCATCTTCAATAAGATGGTGCAAGGTGTTCAGTAAACCTGAAGTGACGCATCGGAATCCAAAACTGGACTCACAGGACAGGTTCAAATCATAGAAAGTTAGAGTGTCAGACCTCTTGTACCTACATCGGCATTGTGCCTTTTGAATTTAATTCCGATGCAATTTTTACGTTTCATCGTCAAGAAGACGGTGCAACGTATACAGTAAACCTGAAATGAAGCATCGGAATCTAAAACTGGACTCACAGGAGAGGTTCAAATCATAGAAAGTGAGAGTGTCAGTCCTCTTGTACTTAAGTCGGCATCGCGCCTTTTGTAATAATTTCAGATTAAATTCTGTGTTTAATCATCAATAAGAAGGTCCAAGGGATTCAGTAAACCTGAAGTGAAGCATCGCAATCTAAAACTGGACTCACAGGAGGGGTTCAAATCATAGATAGTTAGAGTGTCAGTCCTCTTGTACTTAAGTCGACATTGTGCCTTTTGTATTAACTTCCGATGAAATTTCTGTGTTTCATCGTCAATAAGAAGGTCCAAGGGATACAGTAAACCTGAAGTGAAGCATCTTAATCTAAAACTGGACTCACAGGAGAGGTTCAAATCATTGAAAGGGAGAGTGTCTGTCCTCTTGTACTTTAGTCGGTGTTGTGCCTTTTGTATTAAATTCAGATGCGATATCTGTATTTCATCATTAATAAGAAGGCCCAAGGGATACAGTAAACCTGAAGTGAAGCATCGGAATCTAAAACTGGACTCACAGGAGAGGTTCAAATCATAGAAAGTTAGAGTGTCAGTCCTCTTGTACTTAAGTCGGCATTGTGCCTTTTGAATTTAATTCCGATGCAATTTCTGTGTTTCATCGTCAATAAGACGGTGCAAGGTATACAGTAAAAATTAAGTGAAGCATCGGAATCTAAAACTGGACTCACAGGAGAGGTTCAAATCATAGTAAGGGAGAGTGTCAGTCCACTTGTACTTAAGTCGGTATTGTGCCTTTTGTAATAAATTCGGATGCAATTTCTGTATTTCATCGTCAATAAGAAGGTCCAAGGGATACAGATAACCTGAAGTGAAGCATCGGAATCTAAAACTGGACTCACAGGAGAGGTTCAAATCATAGAAAGTTAAAGTGTCATTCCTCTTGTACTTAAGTCGGCATTGTGCCTTTTGAATTTAATTCCGATGCAATTTCTATGTTTCATCGTCAATAAGAAGGTGCAAGGTATAGAGTAAAAATGAAGTGAAACATCGGAATCTAAAACTGGACTCACAGGAGTGGTTCAAATCATAGAAAGAGAGAGTGACAGTCCTCTTTTACTTAATTTGGCATTGTGCCTTTTGTATTAAATTCCGATGAAATTTCTCTGCTTCATCTTCAATAAGAAGGTCGAAGGGATACAGTAAACCTGAAGTGAAGCATCGGAATCGAAAACTGGACTCACAGGAGAGGTTCAAATCATAGAAAATGAGAGTGTCAGTCCTCCTTTACTTAAGTCGGCATTGTGCATTTTGTATTAAATTCGGATGCAATTTCTGTGTTTCATCGTCAATAAGAAGGTCCAACGGATACAGTAATCCTGAAATGAAGCACCGGAATATAAAACTGGACTCACAGAAAAGGTTCAAATAATAGAAAGTGAGAGTGTCAGTCCTCATGTACTTCAGTCGGCATTGTGCCTTTTGAATTTAATTCCGATGCAATTTCTATGTTTCATCGTCAATATGAAGGTGCAAGGTATACAGTAAACCTGAAGTGAAGCATCGGAATCTAAAACTGGACTCACAGGAGAGGTTCAAAACATAAAAAGAGGGAGTGACAGTCCTTTTTTACTTAAGTCGGCATTGTGCCTTTTGTATTAAATTCCGATGAAATTTCTCTGTTTCATCGTCAATAAGAAGGTCCAAGGGATACAGTAAACCTGAAGTGAAGCATCGAAATCTAAAACTGGACTCACAGGAGAGGTTCAAATCATAGAAAATGGAGTGTCAGTCCTCTTTTACTTAAGTCGGCATTGTGCCTTTTGTATTAAATTCGGATGCAATTTCTGTGTTTCATCGTCAATAAGAAGGTCCAAGGGATACAGTATACCTGAAGTGAAGCACCGGAATCTAAAACTGGACTCACAGGAGACGTTCAAATCATAGAAAGTTAGAGTGTCACTCCTCTTGTACTCAAGTCGGCATTGTGCCTTTTGTATTAATTTCGGACACAATTTCTGTGTTTTATCGTCAATAAGAAGGTCCAAGGTATACAGTAAACCTGAAGTGAAGCATCGGAATCTAAAACTGGACTGACTGGAGAGGTTCAAATCACAGAAAGTGAGAGTGTCAGTCCACTTTTACTTAAGTCGGCATTGGGCTTTTTGTATTAAATTCGGATGCAATTTCTGTGTTTCAACGTCAATAAGAAGGTCCAAGGTATACCGTAAACCTGAAGGGAAGCATCGGAATCTAAAACTGGACTCACATTAGATGTTCAAATCATAGAGAGTTAGAGTGTCAGTCCTCTTGTACTTAAGTCGGCATTGTGCCTTTTGAATTTAATGCCGATGCTATTTCTGTGTTTCATCGTCAATACGAAGGTGCAAGGTATACAATAAACCTGAACTGAAGCATCGGAATCTAAAACTGGACTCACAGGAGAGGTTCAATTCATTTAAAGAGAGAGTGTCAGTCCTCTTTTACTTAAGTCCGCATTGTGCGTTTTTGATTACATTCGGATGCAATTTCTGTGTTTCATCGTCAATAAGAAGGTCCAAGGGATACAGTAAACCTGAAATGAAGATTCGGAATCTGAAACAGGTCTCACAGGGAGGTTCAAATCATAGATAGTTAGAGTGTCAGTCCTCTTGTACTTAAGAAGGCATTGTGCCTTTTGAATTTAATTCCGATGCAATATCTGTGTTTCATCGTCAATGAGAAGGTCCAAAGGATACAGTAAACCTGCAGAGAAGCATCGGAATCTAAAACTGGACTCACAGGAGAGGTTCAAATTATAGAAAGTTAGAGTGGCAGTCCTCTTGTACTTCTCGGCATTGTGCCTTTTCAATTTAATTCGGATGCAATTTCTGTGTTTCATCTTCAATAAGACGGTGCAAGGTATACAGTAAACCTGAAGTGACGCATCGGAATCCAAAACTGGACTCACAGGACAGGTTCAAATCATAGAAAGTTAGAGTGTCAGTCCTCTTGTACTTATGTCGGCCTTGTGTCTTTTGTAATAATTTCCGATTAATTTCTGTGTTTCATCGTCAATAAGAAGGTCCAAAGTATACATTAAACCTGAAGTGAAGCATCGGAATCCAATACTGGACTCACAGGAGAGGTTCAAATCATGGAGAGTTAGAGTGTCAGTCCTCTTATACTTAAGTCGCCATTGTGCCTTTTGAATTTAATTCCGATGCAATATCTGTGTTTCATCGTCAATAAGAAGGTGCAAGGTATACAGTAAACCTGAAGTGAAGCATCGGAATCTGAAACTGGACTAACAGGAGAGGTTCAAATCATAGAAAGGGAGAGTGTCAGTCCTCTTGTACTTAAGTCGGTAATGTGGCTTTTGTATTAAATTCGGATGCAATTTCTGTATTTCATCATCAATAAGATGGTCCAAGGGATACAGTAAACCTGAAGTGAAGCATCGGAATCTAAAACTGGACTCACAGGAGAGTTTCAAATCATAGAAAGTTAGAGTGTCAGTCCTCATGTACTTAAGTCGGCATTGTGCCTTTTGAATTTAATTCCGATGCAATTTCTGTGTTTCATCGTCAATAAGAAGGTGCAAGGTATACAGTAAACCTGAAGTGAAGCATCGGAATCCTAAACTGGACTCA
The DNA here is from genome assembly GCF_021461385.2 of Schistocerca piceifrons. Taxonomy (NCBI): domain Eukaryota; kingdom Metazoa; phylum Arthropoda; class Insecta; order Orthoptera; family Acrididae; genus Schistocerca; species Schistocerca piceifrons. Next base: position 1,259,942 of record NW_025727684.1, on the reverse strand, counting down.
CAGGAGAGGTTCAAATCATAGAAAGTTAGAGTGTCATTCCTCTTGTACTTACATCGGCATTGTGCCTTTTGAATTTAATTCCGATGCAATTTTTATGTTTCATCGTCAAGAAGACGGTGCAACGTATACAGTAAACCTGAAGTGAAGCATCGGAATCTAAAACTGGACTCACAGGAAAGGTTCAAATCATAGAAAGTGAGAATGTCAGTCCTCTTGCACTTAAGTCGGCATTGAGCCTTTTGCAATAACTTCCGATGCAATTTCTGTGTTTCATCGTCAATAAGAAGGTCCAAGGGATTCAGTAAACCTGAAGTGAAGCATCGGAATCTAAAACTGGACACACAGGAGGGGTTCAAATCATAGATTGTTAGAGTGTCAGTCCTCTTGTACTTATGTCGGCATTGTGCCTTTTGAATTTAATACCGATGCTATTTCAGTGTTACATCGTCAATACGAAGGTGCAAGGTATACAGTAAACCTGAAGTGAAGAATCGGAAACTGAAACTGGACTCACAGGAGAGGATCAAATCATAGAAAGAGAGAGTGTCAGTCCTCTTTTACTAATGTCGGCATTGTGGCTTTTGTATTAAATTCGGATGCAATTTCTGTATTTCATCGTCAATAAGAAGGTCCAAGGGATACAGTAAACCTGAGGTGAAGAAGCGGATTCTAAAACTGGACTCACAGAAGAGGTTCAAATCATAGAAAGTTAGAGTGTCAGTCCTCTTGTACTTAAGTCGGCATTGTGCCTTTTGCATTTAATTACGATGCAATTTCTGTGTTTCATCGTCAATAAGACGGTGCAAGGTATACAGTGAACCTGATGTGAAGCATCGCAATCTAAAACTGGAATCACAGGAGAGGTTCAGGTCATAGAAAGTGAGAGTGTCAGTCCTCTTGTACTTAAGTTGGCATTGTGCCTTCTGTATTAAATTCCGATGCAATTTCTGTGTTTCATCGTCAATGAAAATGCGCAAGGTATCAAGTAAACCTGAAGTGAAACATCGGAATCTAAAACTGGACTCACAGGAGAGGTTCAAATCATAGAAAGAGAGAGTGACAGTCCTCTTTTACTTAAGTCGGCATTGTGTCTTTTGTATTAATTTCCGATGAAATTTCTGTGTTTCATCGTCAATAAGAAGGTCCAAGGGATACTGTAAACCTGAAGTGAAGCATCGGAATCTAAAACTGGACTCACAGGAGAGGGTCAATTCATAGAAAGGGAGAGTGTCTGTCCTCTTGTACTTAAGTCGGTATTGTGCCTTTTGTATTAAATTCGGATGCAATTTCTGTATTTCATCATCAATAAGAAGGTCTAAGGGATACAGTAAACCTGAAGTGAAACATCGGAATCTAAAACTGGACTCACAGGAGAGGTTCAAATCATAGAAAGTTAGAGTGTCAGTCCTCTTGTACTTAAGTCGGCATTGTGCCTTTTGTATTAAATGCGGATGCAACTTCTGTATTTCATCGTCAATAAGAAGGTCGAAGGGATACAGTAAACCTGAAGTGAAGAATCGGAATCTAAAACTGGACTCACAGGAGAGGTTCGAATCATAGAAAGTTGGAGTGTCAGTCCTCTTGTACTTAAGTCGGCATTGTGCCTTTTGAATTTAATTCAAATGCAATTTCTGTGTTTCATCGTCAATAAGGAAGTGCAAGGTATACAGTAAACGTGAAGTGAAGCATCGGAATCTAAAACTGGAATCACAGAAGAGGTTCAGATCATAGAAAGTGAGAGTGTCAGTCCTCTTTTACTTATGTCGGCATTGTGGTTTTTGTATTAAATTCGGATGCAATTTCTGTATTTCATCGTCAGTAAGAAGGTCCAAGGGATACTGTAATCCTGAAGCGAAGAATCGGATTCTAAATCTGGACTCACAGGAGAGGTTCAAATCATAGAAAGTTAGAGTGACAGTCCTCTTGTACTTAAGTCGGCATTGTGCCTTTTGAATTTAATTCTGATGCAATTTCTGTGTTTCATCGTCAATAAGAAGGTGCAAGGTATACAGTAAACCTGAAGTGAAGCATCGGAATCCAAAACTGGACTCACAGGAGAGGTTCGAATCATAGAAAGTTGGAGTGTCAGTCCTCTTGTACTTAAGTCGGCATTGTGCCTTTTGAATTTAATTCAAATGCAGTTTCTGTGTTTCATCGTCAATAAGGCGGTGCAAGGTATACAGTAAACGTGAAGTGAAGCATCGGAATCTAAAACTGGAATCACAGGAGAGGTTCAGGTCATAGAAAGTGAGAGTGTCAGTCCTCTTGTACTTAAGTTGGCATTGTGCCTTTTGTATTAAATTCCGATGCAATTTCTGTGTCCCATCGTCAATAAGAAGGTGCAAGGTATACAGTAAACCTGAAGTGAAGCATCGGAATCTAAAACTGGACTCACAGGAGAGGTTCAAATCAAAGAAAGGGAGAGTGACAGTCCTCTTTTACTTAAGTCGGCATTGTGCCTTTTGAATTTAATTCTGATGCAATTTCTGTGTTTCATCGTCAATAAGAAGGTGCAAGGTATACAGTAAACCTGAAGTGAAGCATCGGAATCCAAAACTGGACTCACCAGAGAGCTTCAAATCATGGAGAGTTAGAGTGTCAGTCCTCTTATACTTAAGTCGGCATTGTGCCATTTGAATTTAATTCCGATGCAATTTCTGTGTTTCATCGTCAATAAGAAGGTGCAAGGTATACAGTAAACCTGAAGTGAAGCATCGGAATCTAAAACTGGACTCATAGGTGTGGTTAAAATCATTGAAATTTAGAGTGTCAGTCATCTTGTACTTAAGTCTGCATTGTGCCTTTTGTATTAAATGCGGATGCAATTTCTGTATTTCATCGTCAACAAGAAGGTCCAAGGGATACAGTAAACCTGAAGTGAAGAATCGGAATCTAAAACTGGACTCACAGGTGAGGTTCGAATCATAGAAAGTTAAAGTGTCAGTCCTCTTGTACTTAAGTCGGCATTGTGCGTTTTGAATTTAATTCCGATGCAATTTCTGTGTTTCATCGTCAATAAGACGGTGCAGGGTATACAGTAAACCTGAAGTGAAGCATCGGAATCTAAAACTGGAATCACAGGAGAGGTTCAGATCATAGAAAGTGAGAGTGTCAGTCCTCTTTTACTTATGTCGGCATTGTGGCTTTTGTATTAAATTCGGATGCAATTTCTGTATTTCATCGTCAATAAGAAGGTCCAAGGGATACAGTTATACTGAAGTGAGGAATCGGATACTAAAACTGGACTCACAGGAGAGGTTCAAATCATAGAATGTTAGAGTGACAATCCTCTTGTTCTTAACTCGGCATGGTGCCTTTTGAATTTAATTCAAATGCAATTTCTGTGTTTCATCGTCAATAAGACGGTGCAAGGTATACAGTAAACCTGAAGTGAAGCATCGGAATCTAAAACTGGAATCACAGGAGAGGATCAGGTCATAGAAAGTGAGAGTGTCAGTCCTCTTGTACTTAAGTTGGCATTGTGCCTTTTGTATTAAATTCCGATGCAATTTCTGTGTTTCATCGTCAATAAGAAGGTGCAAGGTATACAGTAAACCTGAAGTGAAGCATCGGATTCCAAAACTGGACTCACCAGAGAGGTTCAAATCATAGAAATGGAGAGTGTCAGTCCTCTTGGACTTAAGTCGGTATTGTGCTTTTGGTATTAAATGCGGATGCAATTTCTGTATTTCATCGTCAATAAGAAGGTCCAAGGGATACAGTAAACCTGAAGTGAAGTATGGGAACCTAAAACTGGACTCACAGGAGAGGTTCAAATCATAGAAAGTTAGAGTATCAGTCCTCTTGTACTTAAGTTGGCATTGCGCTTTTGAATTTAATGCCGATGCAATTTCTGTGTTTAGTCGTCAATAAGACGGTGCAAGGTATACAGTAAACCTGAAGTGAAGCATCGGAATCTAAAACTGGAATCACAGGAGAGGTTCAGATCATAGAAAGTGAGAGTGTCAGTCTTCTTGTACTTAAGTTGGCATTGTGCCTTTTGAATTAAATTCCGATGCAATTTCTGTGTCTCATCGTCAATAAGAAGGTCTAAGGGATACAGTATACCTGAAGTGAAGCATCGGAATCTAAAAATGGACTCACAGGAGAGGTTCAAATCATAGAAAGGGAGAATGTCAGTCCTCTTGTACGTAAGTCGGTATTTTGCCTTTTGTATTAAATTCGAATGCAATTTCTGTATTTCATCGTCTATAAGAAGGTCCAAGGGATACAGTAAACCTGACGTGAAGCATCGGAATCTAAAACTGGACTCACAGCAGACTTTCAAATCTTAGAAAGTTAGAGTGTCAGTCCTCTTGTACTTAAGTCGGTATTGTGCCTTTTAAATTTAATTCCGATGCAATTCCTGTGTTTCATCGTCAAGAAGAAGGTGCAAGGTATACAGTAAACCTGAAGTGAAGCATCGGAATCCAAAACTGGACTCACAGGAGAGGTTCAAATCATGGAGAGTTAGAATGTCAGTCCTCTTATACTTAAGTCGGCATTGTTCCATTTGACTTTAACTCCTATGCAATTTCTGTGTATGATCGTCAATAAGAAGGTGCAAGGTATACAGTAAACCTGATGTGAAGCATCGGAATCTAAAACTGGACTGATAGGAGAGGTTAAAATCATTGAAAGTTAGAGAGTCAGTCCTCTTGTACTTAAGTCGGCATTGTGCCTTCTGTATTAAATGCGGATGCAACTTCTGTATTTCATCGTCAATAAGAAGGTCGAAGGGATACAGTAAACCTGAAGTGAAGAATCGGAATCTAAAACTGGACTCACAGGAGAGGTTCGAATCATAGAAAGTTAGAGTGTCAGTCCTCTTGTACTTAAGTCGGCATTGTGCCTTTTGAATTTAATTCCGATGCAATTTCTGTGTTTCATCGTCAATAAGACGGTGCAGGGTATACAGTAAACCTGAAGTGAAGCATCGGAATCTAAAACTGGAATCACAGGAGAGGTTCAGATCATAGAAAGTGAGAGTGTCAGTCCTCTTTTACTTATGTCGGCATTGTGGCTTTTGTATTAAATTCGGATGCAATTTCTGTATTTCATCGACAGTAAGAAGGTCCAAGGGATACAGTAATCCTGAAGTGATGAATCGGATTCTAAAACTGGACTCACAGGAGAGGTTCAAATCATAGAAAGCTAGAGTGACAGTCCTCTTGTACTTAAGTCGGCATTGTGCCTTTTGAATTTAATTCAAATGCAATTTCTGTGTTTCATCGTCAATAAGACGGTGCAAGGTATACAGTAAACCTGAAGTGAAGCATCGGAATCTAAAACTGGAATCACAGGAGAGGTTCAGGTCATAGAAAGTGAGAGTGTCAGTCCTCTTGTACTTAAGTTGGCATTGTGCCTTTTGTATTAAATTCCGATGCAATTTCTGTGTCTCATCGTCAATAAGAAGGTGCAAGGTATACAGTAACCCTGAAGTGAAGCATCGGAATCTAAAACTGGACTCACAGGAGAGGTTCAAATCAAAGAAAGGGAGAGTGACAGTCCTCTTTTACTTAAGTCGGCATTGTGCCTTTTGAATTTAATTCTGATGCAATTTCTGTGTTTCATCGTCAATAAGAAGGTGCAAGGTATACAGTAAACCTGAAGTGAAGCATCGGAATCCAAAACTGGCCTCACAGGAGAGGTTCAAATCAAAGAAAGAGAGAGTGACAGTCCTCTTTTACTTAAGTCGGTATTGTGCCTTTTGTATTAAATTCGGATGCAATTTCTGTATTTCATCATCAATAAGAAGGTCTAAGGGATACAGTAAACCTGAAGTGAAACATCGGAATCTAAAACTGGACTCACAGGAGAGGTTCAAATCATAGAAAGTTAGAGTGTCAGTCCTCTTGGACTTAAGTTGGCATTGTGCCTTTTAAATTAAATTCCGATGCAATTTCTGTGTTTCATCGCCAATAAGAAGGTGCAAGGTATACAGTAAACCTGAAGTGAAGCATCGGAATCTAAAACTAGACTCACAGGAGAGGTTCAAATCATAGAAAGAGAGAGTGACAGTCCTCTTTTACTTAAGTCGGCATTGTGCCTTTTGTATTAGATTCCGATGAAATTTCTGTGTTTCATCGTCAATAAGAAGGTCCAAGAGATACAGTAAATCTGAAGTGAAGCATCGGAATCTAAAACTGGACTCACAGGAGAGGTTCAAATCATAGAAATGGAGAGTGTCAGTCCTCTTGTACTTAAGTCGGTATTGTGCCTTTGGTATTAAATGTGGATGCAATTTCTGTATTTCATCGTCAATAAGAAGGTCCAAGGGATACAGTAAACCTGAAGTGAAGAATCGGAATCTAAAACTGGACTCACAGGAGAGGTTCAGATCATAGAAAGTGAGAGTGTCAGTCCTCTTTTACTTAAGTCGGCATTGTGCCTTTTGTATTAAATTCCGATGAAATTTCTGTGTCTCATCGTCAATAAGAAGGGCTAAGGGATACAGTATACCTGAAGTGAAGCATCGGAATCTAAAAATGGACTCACAGGAGAGGTTCAAATCATAGAAAGGGAGAATGTCAGTCCTCTTTTACGTAAGTCGGTATTTTGCCTTTTGTATTAAATTCGAATGCAATTTCTGTATTTCATCGTCTATAAGAAGGTCCAAGGGATACAGTAAACCTGACGTGAAGCATCGGAATCTAAAACTGGACTCACAGCAGACTTTCAAATCTTAGAAAGTTAGAGTGTCAGTCCTCTTGTACTTAAGTCGGTATTGTGCCTTTTAAATTTAATTCCGATGCAATTCCTGTGTTTCATCGTCAAGAAGAAGGTGCAAGGTATAAAGTAAACCTGAACTGAAGCATCGGAATCCAAAACTGGACTCACAGGAGAGGTTCAAATCATGGAGAGTTAGAATGTCAGTCCTCTTATACTTAAGTCGGCATTGTTCGATTTGACTTTAACTCCTATGCAATTTCTGTGTATGATCGTCAATAAGAAGGTGCAAGGTATACAGTAAACCTGATGTGAAGCATCGGAATCTAAAACTGGACTGATAGGAGAGGTTAAAATCATTGAAAGTTAGAGTGACAGTCCTCTTGTACTTAAGTCGGCATTGTGCCTTTTGAATTTAATTCAAATGCAATTTCTGTGTTTCATCGTCAATAAGACGGTGCAAGGTATACAGTAAACCCGAAGTGAAGCATCGGAATCTAAAACTGGAATCACAGGAGAGGTTCAGATCATAGAAAGTGAGAGTGTCAGTCCTCTTGTACTTAAGTTGGCATTGTGCCTTTTGTATTAAATTCCGATGCAATTTCTGTGTCTCATCGTCAATAAGAAGGTGCAAGGTATACAGTAAACCTGAAGTGAAGCATCGGAATCTAAAACTGGACTCACAGGAGAGGTTCAAATCAAAGAAAGAGAGAGTGACAGTCCTCTTTTACTTAAGTCGGCATTGTGCCTTTTGAATTTAATTCTGATGCAATTTCTGTGTTTCATCGTCAATAAGAAGGTGCAAGGTATACAGTAAACCTGAAGTGAAGCATCGGAATCTAAAACTGGACTCACCAGAGAGGTTCAAATCATGGAGAGTTAGAGTGTCAGTCCTCTTATACTTAAGTCGGCATTGTGCCATTTGAATTTAATTCCGATGCAATTTCTGTGTTTCATCGTCAATAAGAAGGTGCAAGGTATACAGTAAACCTAAAGTGAAGCATCGGAATCTAAAACTGGACTCATAGGAGTGGTTAAAATCATTGAAATTTAGAGTGTCAGTCATCTTGTACTTAAGTCTGCATTGTGCCTTTTATATTAAATGCGGATGCAATTTCTGTATCTCATCGTCAATAAGAAGTCCAAGGGATACAGTAAACCTGAAGTGAAGCATCGGAATCTAAAACTGGACTCACAGCAGACTTTCAAATCTTAGAAAGTTAGAGTGTCAGTCCTCTTGTACTTAAGTCGGTATTTTGCCTTTTAAATTTAATTCCGATGCAATTCCTGTGTTTCATCGTCAAGAAGAAGGTGCAAGGTATACAGTAAACCTGAAGTGAAGCATCGGAATCCAAAACTGGACTCACAGGAGAGGTTCAAATCATGGAGAGTTAGAATGTCAGTCCTCTTATACTTAAGTCGGCATTGTTCCATTTGACTTTAACTCCTATGCAATTTCTGTGTATGATCGTCAATAAGAAGGTGCAAGGTATACAGTAAACCTGATGTGAAGCATCGGAATCTAAAACTGGACTGATAGGAGAGGTTAAAATCATTGAAAGTTAGAGTGACAGTCCTCTTGTACTTAAGTCGGCATTGTGCCTTTTGAATTTAATTCAAATGCAATTTCTGTGTTTCATCGTCAATAAGACGGTGCAAGGTATACAGTAAACCCGAAGTGAAGCATCGGAATCTAAAACTGGAATCACAGGAGAGGTTCAGATCATAGAAAGTGAGAGTGTCAGTCCTCTTGTACTTAAGTTGGCATTGTGCCTTTTGTATTAAATTCCGATGCAATTTCTGTGTCTCATCGTCAATAAGAAGGTGCAAGGTATACAGTAAACCTGAAGTGAAGCATCGGAATCTAAAACTGGACTCACAGGAGAGGTTCAAATCAAAGAAAGAGAGAGTGACAGTCCTCTTTTACTTAAGTCGGCATTGTGCCTTTTGAATTTAATTCTGATGCAATTTCTGTGTTTCATCGTCAATAAGAAGGTGCAGGGTATACAGTAAACCTGAAGTGAAGCATCGGAATCCAAAACTGGACTCACCAGAGAGGTTCAAATCATGGAGAGTTAGAGTGTCAGTCCTCTTATACTTAAGTCGGCATTGTGCCATTTGAATTTAATTCCGATGCAATTTCTGTGTTTCATCGTCAATAAGAAGGTGCAAGGTATACAGTAAACCTGAAGTGAAGCATCGGAATCTAAAACTGGACTCATAGGAGTGGTTAAAATCATTGAAATTTAGAGTGTCAGTCATCTTGTACTTAAGTCTGCATTGTGCCTTTTGTATCAAATGCGGATGCAATTTCTGTATCTCATCGTCAATAAGAAGTCCAAGGGATACAGTAAACCTGAAGTGAAGAATCGGAATCTAAAACTGGACTCACAGGTGAGGTTCGAATCATAGAAAGTAAAGTGTCAGTCCTCTTGTACTTAAGTCGGCATTGTGCGTTTTGAATTTAATTCCGATGCAATTTCTGTGTTTCATCGTCAATAAGACGGTGCAGGGTATACAGTAAACCTGAAGTGAAGCATCGGAATCTAAAACTGGAATCACAGGAGAGGTTCAGATCATAGAAAGTGAGAGTGTCGTTCCTCTTTTACTTATGTCGGCATTGTGGCTTTTGTATTAAATTCGGATGCAATTTCTGTATTTCATCGTCAATAAGAAGGTCCAAGGGATACAGTAATCCTGAAGTGATGAATCGTATTCTAAAACTGGACTCACAGGAGAGGTTCAAATCATAGAATGTTAGAGTGACAATCCTCTTGTACTTAAGTCGGCATGGTGCCTTTTGAAATTAATTCAAATGCAATTTCTGTGTTTCATCGTTAATAAGACGGTGCAAGGTATACAGTAAACCTGAAGTGAAGCATCGGAATCTAAAACTGGAATCACAGGAGAGGATCAGGTCATAGAAAGTGAGAGTGTCAGTCCTCTTGTACTTAAGTCGGTATTGTGCCTTTGGTATTAAATGTGGATGCAATTTCTGTATTTCATCGTCAATAAGAAGGTCCAAGGGATACAGTAAACCTGAAGTGAAGAATCGGAATCTAAAACTGGACTCACAGGAGAGGTTCAAATCATAGAAAGTTAGAGTATCAGTCCTCTTGTACTTAAGTTGGCATTGTGCTTTTGAATTTAATGCCGATGCAATTTCTGTATTTAGTCGTCAATAAGACGGTGCAAGGTATACAGTAAACCTGAAGTGAAGCATCGGAATCTAAAACTGGAATCACAGGAGAGGTTCAGATCATAGAAAGTGAGAGTGTCAGTCTTCTTGTACTTAAGTTGGCATTGTGCCTTTTGAATTAAATTCCGATGCAATTTCTGTGTTTCATCGTCAATAAGAAGGAGCAAGGTATACAGTAAACCTGAAGTGAAGCATCGGAATATAAAACTGGACTCACAGGAGAGGTTCAAATCATAGGAAGAGAGAGTGACAGTCCTCTTTTACTTAAGTCGGCATTGTGCCTTTTGTATTAAATTCCGATGAAATTTCTGTGTCTCATCGTCAATAAGAAGGGCTAAGGGATACAGTATACCTGAAGTGATGCATCGGAATCTAAAAATGGACACACAGGAGAGGTTCAAATCATAGAAAGGGAGAATGTCAGTCCTCTTGTACGTAAGTCGGTATTTTGCCTTTTGTATTAAATTCGAATGCAATTTCTGTATTTCATCGTCTATAAGAAGGTCCAAGGGATACAGTAAACCTGACGTGAAGCATCGGAATCTAAAACTGGACTCACAGCAGACTTTCAAATCTTAGAAAGTTAGAGTGTCAGTCCTCTTGTACTTAAGTCGGTATTGTGCCTTTTAAATTTAATTCCGATGCAATTCCTGTGTTTCATCGTCAAGAAGAAGGTGCAAGGTATACAGTAAACCTGAAGTGAAGCATCGGAATCCAAAACTGGACTCACAGGAGAGGTTCAAATCATGGAGAGTTAGAATGTCAGTCCTCTTATACTTAAGTCGGCATTGTTCCATTTGACTTTAACTCCTATGCAATTTCTGTGTATGATCGTCAATAAGAAGGTGCAAGGTATACAGTAAACCTGATGTGAAGCATCGGAATCTAAAACTGGACTGATAGGAGAGGTTAAAATCATTGAAAGTTAGAGTGACAGTCCTCTTGTACTTAAGTCGGCATTGTGCCCTTTGAATTTAATTCAAATGCAATTTCTGTGTTTCATCGTCAATAAGACGGTGCAAGGTATACAGTAAACCCGAAGTGAAGCATCGGAATCTAAAACTGGAATCACAGGAGAGGTTCAGATCATAGAAAGTGAGAGTGTCAGTCCTCTTGTACTTAAGTAGGCATTGTGCCTTTTGTATTAAATTCCGATGCAATTTCTGTGTCTCATCGTCAATAAGAAGGTGCAAGGTATACAGTAAACCTGAAGTGAAGCATCGGAATCTAAAACTGGACTCACAGGAGAGGTTCAAATCATAGGAAGTGAGAGTGACAGTCCTCTTTTACTTAAGTCGGCATTGTGCCTTTTGTATTAAATTCCGATGAAATTTCTGTGTCTCATCGTCAATAAGAAGGGCTAAGGGATACAGTATACCTGAAGTGAAGCATCGGAATCTAAAAATGGACTCACAGGAGAGGTTCAAATCATAGAAAGGGAGAATGTCAGTCCTCTTGTACGTAAGTCGGTATTTTGCATTTTGTATTAAATTCGAATGCAATTTCTGTATTTCATCGTCTATAAGAAGGTCCAAGGGATACAGTAAACCTGACGTGAAGCACCGGAATCTAAAACAGGACTCACAGCAGACTTGCAAATCTTAGAAAGTTAGAGTGTCAGTCCTCTTGTACTTAAGTCGGTATTGTGCCTTTTAAATTTAATTCCGATGCAATTCCTGTGTTTCATCGTCAAGAAGAAGGTGCAAGGTATACAGTAAACCTGAAGTGAAGCATCGGAATCCAAAACTGGACTCACAGGAGAGGTTCAAATCATGGAGAGTTAGAATGTCAGTCCTCTTATACTTAAGTCGGCATTGTTCCATTTGACTTTAACTCCTACCCAATTTCTGTGTATGATCGTCAATAAGAAGGTGCAAGGTATACAGTAAACCTGATGTGAAGCATCGGAATCTAAAACTGGACTGATAGGAGAGGTTAAAATCATTGAAAGTTAGAGTGACAGTCCTCTTGTACTTAAGTCGGCATTGTGCCTTTTGAATTTAATTCAAATGCAATTTCTGTGTTTCATCGTCAATAAGACGGTGCAAGGTATACAGTAAACCCGAAGTGAAGCATCGGAATCTAAAACTGGAATCACAGGAGAGGTTCAGATCATAGAAAGTGAGAGTGTCAGTCCTCTTGTACTTAAGTTGGCATTGTGCCTTTTGTATTAAATTCCGATGCAATTTCTGTGTCTCATCGTCAATAAGAAGGTGCAAGGTATACAGTAAACCTGAAGTGAAGCATCGGAATCTAAAACTGGACTCACAGGAGAGGTTCAAATCAAAGAAAGAGAGAGTGACAGTCCTCTTTTACTTAAGTCGGCATTGTGCTTTTGAATTTAATTCTGATGCAATTTCTGTGTTTCATCGTGAATAAGAAGGTGCAAGGTATACAGTAAACCTGAAGTGAAGCATCGGAATCTAAAACTGGACTCACCAGAGAGGTTCAAATCATGGAGAGTTAGAGTGTCAGTCCTCTTATACTTAAGTCGGCATTGTGCCATTTGAATTTAATTCATATGCAATTTCTGTGTTTCATCGTCAATAAGAAGGTGCAAGGTATACAGTAAACCTGAAGTGAAGCATCGGAATCTAAAACTGGACTCATAGGAGTGGTTAAAATCATTGAAATTTAGAGTGTCAGTCATCTTGTACTTAAGTCTGCATTGTGCCTTTTGTGTTAAATGCGGATGCAATTTCTGTATCTCATCGTCAATAAGAAGTCCAAGGGATACAGTAAACCTGAAGTGAAGCATCGGAATCTAAAACTGGACTCACAGCAGACTTTCAAATCTTAGAAAGTTAGAGTGTCAGTCCTCTTGTACTTAAGTCGGTATTTTGCCTTTTAAATTTAATTCCGATGCAATTCCTGTGTTTCATCGTCAAGAAGAAGGTGCAAGGTATACAGTAAACCTGAAGTGAAGCATCGGAATCCAAAACTGGACTCACAGGAGAGGTTCAAATCATGGAGAGTTAGAATGTCAGTCCTCTTATACTTAAGTCGGCATTGTTCCATTTGACTTTAACTCCTATGCAATTTCTGTGTATGATCGTCAATAAGAAGGTGCAAGGTATACAGTAAACCTGATGTGAAGCATCGGAATCTAAAACTGGACTGATAGGAGAGGTTAAAATCATTGAAAGTTAGAGTGACAGTCCTCTTGTACTTAAGTCGGCATTGTGTCTTTTGAATTTAATTCAAATGCAATTTCTGTGTTTCATCGTCAATAAGACGGTGCAAGGTATACAGTAAACCCGAAGTGAAGCATCGGAATCTAAAACTGGAATCACAGGAGAGGTTCAGATCATAGAAAGTGAGAGTGTCAGTCCTCTTGTACTTAAGTTGGCATTGTGCCTTTTGTATTAAATTCCGATGCAATTTCTGTGTCTCATCGTCAATAAGAAGGTGCAAGGTATACTGTAAGCCTGAAGTGAAGCATCGGAATCTAAAACTGGACTCACAGGAGAGGTTCAAATCAAAGAAAGAGAGAGTGACAGTCCTCTTTTACTTAAGTCGGCATTGTGCCTTTTGAATTTAATTCTGATGCAATTTCTGTGTTTCATCGTCAATAAGAAGGTGCAGGGTATACAGTAAACCTGAAGTGAAGCATCGGAATCCAAAACTGGACTCACCAGAGAGGTTCAAATCATGGAGAGTTAGAGTGTCAGTCCACTTATACTTAAGTCGGCATTGTGCCATTTGAATTTAATTCCGATGCAATTTCTGTGTTTCATCGTCAATAAGAAGGTGCAAGGTATACAGTAAACCTGAAGTGAAGCATCGGAATCTAAAACTGGACTCATAGGAGTGGTTAAAATCATTGAAATTTAGAGTGTCAGTCATCTTGTACTTAAGTCTGCATTGTGCCTTTTGTATCAAATGCGGATGCAATTTCTGTATCTCATCGTCAATAAGAAGTCCAAGGGATACAGTAAACCTGAAGTGAAGAATCGGAATCTAAAACTGGACTCACAGGTGAGGTTCGAATCATAGAAAGTTAAAGTGTCAGTCCTCTTGTACTTAAGTCGGCATTGTGCGTTTTGAATTTAATTCCGATGCAATTTCTGTGTTTCATCGTCAATAAGACGGTGCAGGGTATACAGTAAACCTGAAGTGAAGCATCGGAATCTAAAACTGGAATCACAGGAGGGTTCAGATCATAGAAAGTGAGAGAGTCGTTCCTCTTTTACTTATGTCGGCATTGTGGCTTTTGTATTAAATTCGGATGCAATTTCTGTATTTCATCGTCAATAAGAAGGTCCAAGGGATACAGTAATCCTGAAGTGATGAATCGGATTCTAAAACTGGACTCACAGGAGAGGTTCAAATCATAGAATGTTAGAGTGACAATCCTCTTGTACTTAAGTCGGCATGGTGCCTTTTGAAATTAATTCAAATGGAATTTCTGTGTTTCATCGTTAATAAGACGGTGCAAGGTATACAGTAAACCTGAAGTGAAGCATCGCAATCTAAAACTGGAATCACAGGAGAGGATCAGGTCATAGAAAGTGAGAGTGTCAGTCCTCTTGTACTTACGTTGGCATTGTGCCTTTTGTATTAAATTCCGATGCAATTTCTGTGTTTCATCGTCAATAAGAAGGTGCAAGGTATACAGTAAACCTGAAGTGAAGCATCGGAATCTAAAACTGGACTCACAGGAGTGGTTCAAATCAAAGAAAGAGAGAGTGACAGTCCTCTTTTACTTAAGTCGGCATTGTGCCTTTTGAATTTAATTCTGATGCAATTTCTGTGTTTCATCGTCAATAAGAAGGTGCAAGGTATACAGTAAGCCTGAAGTGAAGCATCGGAATCTAAAACTGGAATCACAGGAGAGGTTCAGATCATAGAAAGTGAGAGTGTTAGTCTTCTTGTACTTAAGTTGGCATTGTGCCTTTTGAATTAAATTCCGATGCAATTTCTGTGTTTCATCGTCAATAAGAAGGAGCAAGGTATACAGTAAACCTGAAGTGAAGCATCGGAATATAAAACTGGGCTCACAGGAGAGGTTCAAATCATAGAAAGAGAGAGTGACAGTCCTCTTTTACTTAAGTCGGCATTGTGCCTTTTGTATTAAATTCCGATGATATTTCTGTGTCTCATCGTCAATAAGAAGGTCTAAGGGATACAGTATACCTGAAGTGAAGCATCGGAATCTAAAAATGGACTCACAGGAGAGGTTCAAATCATAGAAAGGGAGAATGTCAGTCCTCTTGTACGTAAGTCGGTATTTTGCCTTTTGTATTAAATTCGAATGCAATTTCTGTATTTCATCGTCTATAAGAAGGTCCAAGGGATACAATAAACCTGACGTGAAGCATCGGAATCTAAAACTGGACTCACAGCAGACTTTCAAATCTTAGAAAGTTAGAGTGTCAGTCCTCTTGTACTTAAGTCGGTATTGTGCCTTTTAAATTTAATTCCGATGTAATTCCTGTGTTTCATCGTCAAGAAGAGGGTGCAAGGTATACAGTAAACCTGAAGTGAGGCATCGGAATCAAAAACTGGACTCACAGGAGAGGTTCATATCATGGAGAGTTAGAATGACAGTCCTCTTATACTTAAGTCGGCATTGTTCCATTTGACTTTAACTAATATGCAATTTCTGTGTATGATCGTCAATATGAAGGTGCAAGGTATACAGTAAACCTGATGTGAAGCATCGGAATCTAAAACTGGACTGATAGGAGAGGTTAAAATCATTGAAAGTTAGAGAGTCAGTCCTCTTGTACTTAAGTCGGCATTGTGGCTTTTGTATTAAATGCGGATGCAACTTCTGTATTTCATCGTCAATAAGAAGGTCGAAGGGATACAGTAAACCTGAAGTGAAGAATCGGAATCTAAAACTGGACTCACAGGAGAGGTTCGAATCATAGAAAGTTAGAGTGTCAGTCCTCTTGTACTTAAGTCGGCATTGTGCCTTTTGAATTTAATTCCGATGCAATTTCTGTGTTTCATCGTCAATAAGATGGTGCAGGGTATACAGTAAACCTGAAGTGAAGCATCGGAATCTAAAACTGGAATCACAGGAGAGGTTCAGATCATAGAAAGTGAGAGTGTCAGTCCTCTTTTACTTATGTCGGCATTGTGGCTTTTGTATTAAATTCGGATGCAATTTCTGTATTTCATCGTCAGTAAGAAGGTCCAAGGGATACAGTAATCCTGAAGTGAAGAATCGGATTCTAAAACTGGACTCACAGGAGAGGTTCAAATCATAGAAAGCTAGAGTGACAGTCCTCTTGTACTTATGTCGGCATGGTGCCTTTTGAAATTAATTCAAATGCAATTTCTGTGTTTCATCGTTAATAAGACGGTGCAAGGTATACAGTAAACCTGAAGTGAAGCATCGCAATCTAAAACTGGAATCACAGGAGAGGATCAGGTCATAGAAAGTGAGAGTGTCAGTCCTCTTGTACTTACGTTGGCACTGTGCCTTTTGTATTAAATTCCGATGCAATTTCTGTGTTTCATCGTCAATAAGAAGGTGCAAGGTATACAGTAAACCTGAAGTGAAGCATCGGAATCTAAAACTAGACTCACAGGAGTGGTTCAAATCAAAGAAAGAGAGAGTGACAGTCCTCTTTTACTTAAGTCGGCATTGTGCCTTTTGAATTTAATTCTGATGCAATTTCTGTGTTTCATCGTCAGTAAGAAGGTGCAAGGTATACAGTAAACCTGAAGTGAAGCATCGGAATCTAAAACTGGAATCACAGGAGAGGTTCAGATCATAGAAAGTGAGAGTGTTAGTCTTCTTGTACTTAAGTGGGCATTGTGCCTTTTGAATTAAATTCCGATGCAATTTCTGTGTTTCATCGTCAATAAGAAGGAGCAAGGTATACAGTAAACCTGTAGTGAAGCATCGGAATATAAAACTGGGCTCACAGGAGAGGTTCAAATCATAGAAAGAGAGAGTGACAGTCCTCTTTTACTTAAGTCGGCATTGTGCCTTTTGTATTAAATTCCGATGAAATTTCTGTGTCTCATCGTCAATAAGAAGGTCTAAGGGATACAGTATACCTGAAGTGAAGCATCGGAATCTAAAAATGGACTCACAGGAGAGGTTCAAATCATAGAAAGGGAGAATGTCAGTCCTCTTGTACGTAAGTCGGTATTTTGCCTTTTGTATTAAATTCGAATGCAATTTCTGTATTTCATCGTCTATAAGAAGGTCCAAGGGATACAGTAAACCTGACGTGAAGCATCGGAATCTAAAACTGGACTCACAGCAGACTTTCAAATCTTAGAAAGTTAGAGTGTCAGTCCTCTTGTACTTAAGTCGGTATTGTGCCTTTTAAATTTAATTCCGATGCAATTCCTGTGTTTCATCGTCAAGAAGAAGGTGCAAGGTATACAGTAAACCTGAAGTGAGGCATCGGAATCAAAAACTGGACTCACAGGAGAGGTTCATATCATGGAGAGTTAGAATGACAGTCCTCTTATACTTAAGTCGGCATTGTTCCATTTGACTTTAACTCCTATGCAATTTCTGTGTATGATCGTCAATATGAAGGTGCAAGGTATACAGTAAACCTGATGTGAAGCATCGGAATCTAAAACTGGACTGATAGGAGAGGTTAAAATCATTGAAAGTTAGAGAGTCAGTCCTCTTGTACTTAAGTCGGCATTGTGGCTTTTGTATTAAATGCGGATGCAACTTCTGTATTTCATCGTCAATAAGAAGGTCGAAGGGATACAGTAAACCTGAAGTGAAGAATCGGAATCTAAAACTGGACTCACAGGAGAGGTTCGAATCATAGAAAGTTAGAGTGTCAGTCCTCTTGTACTTAAGTCGGCATTGTGCCTTTTGAATTTAATTCCGATGCAATTTCTGTGTTTCATCGTCAATAAGATGGTGCAGGGTATACAGTAAACCTGAAGTGAAGCATCGGAATCTAAAACTGGAATCACAGGAGAGGTTCAGATCATAGAGAGTGAGAGAGTCAGTCCTCTTTTACTTATGTCGGCATTGTGGCTTTTGTATTAAATTCGGATGCAATTTCTGTATTTCATCGTCAGTAAGAAGGTCCAAGGGATACAGTAATCCTGAAGTGAAGAATCGGATTCTAAAACTGGACTCACAGGAGAGGTTCAAATCATAGAAAGCTAGAGTGACAGTCCTCTTGTACTTATGTCGGCATTGTGCCTTTTGAATTTAATTCAAATGCAATTTCTGTGTTTCATCGTCAATAAGACGGTGCAAGGTATACAGTAAACCTGAAGTGAAGCATCGGAATCTAAAACTGGAATCACAGGAGAGGTTCAGGTCATAGAAAGTGAGAGTGTCAGTCCTCTTGTACTTAAGTTGGCATTGTGACTTTTGTATTAACTTCCGATGCAATTTCTGTGTCTCATCGTCAATAAGAAGGTGCAAGGTATACAGTAAACCTGAAGTGAAGCATCGGAATCTAAAACTGGACTCACAGGAGAGGTTCAAATCAAAGAAAGAGAGAGTGACAGTCCTCTTTTACTTAAGTCGGCATTGTGCCTTTTGAATTTAATTCTGATGCAATTTCTGTGTTTCATCGTCAATAAGAAGGTGCAAGGTATACAGTAAACCTGAAGTGAAGCATCGGAATCCAAAACTGGACTCACTAGAGAGGTTCAAATCATGGAGAGTTAGAGTGTCAGTCCTCTTATACTTAAGTCGGCATTGTGCCATTTGAATTTAATTCCGATGCAATTTCTGTGTTTCATCGTCAATAAGAAGGTGCAAGGTATACAGTAAACCTGAAGTGAAGCATCGGAATCCAAAACTGGACTCACTAGAGAGGTTCAAATCATGGAGAGTTAGAGTGTCAGTCCTCTTATACTTAAGTCAGCATTGTGCCTTTTGAATTTAATTCAAATGCAATTTCTGTGTTTCATCGTCAATAAGACGGTGCAAGGTATACAGTAAACCTGAAGTGAAGAATCGGAATCTAAAACTGGACTCACAGGTGAAGTTCGAATCATAGAAAGTTAAAGTGTCAGTCCTCTTGTACTTAAGTCGGCATTGTGCGTTTTGAATTTAATTCCGATGCAATATCTGTGTTTCATCGTCAATAAGACGGTGCAGGGTATACAGTAAACCTGAAGTGAAGCATCGGAATCTAAAACTGGAATCACAGGAGAGGTTCAGATCATAGAAAGTGAGAGTGTCAGTCCTCTTTTACTTATGTCGGCATTGTGGCTTTTGTATTAAATTCGGATGCAATTTCTGTATTTCATCGTCAATAAGAAGGTCCAAGGATTACAGTAATCCTGAAGTGATGAATCGGATTCTAAAACTGGACTCACAGGAGAGGTTCAAATCATAGAATGTTAGAGTGACAATCCCCTTGTACTTAAGTCGGCATGGTGCCTTTTGAATTTAATTCAAATGCAATTTCTGTGTTTCATCGTCAATAAGACGGTGCAAGGTATACAGTAAACCTGAAGTGAAGCATCGGAATCTAAAACTGGAATCACAGGAGAGGTTCAGGTCATAGAAAGTGAGAGTGTCAGTCCTCTTGTACTTAAGTTGGCATTGTGCCTCTTGTATTAAATTCCGTTGCAATTTCTGTGTTTCATCGTCAATAAGACGGTGCAAGGTATACAGTAAACCTGAAGTGAAGCATCGGAATCTAAAACTGGACTCACAGGAGAGGTTCAAATCATAGAAAGTTAGAGTGTCAGTCCTCTTGTACTTAAGTTGGCATTGTGCTTTTGAATTTAATTCCGATGCAATTTCTGTGTTTCATCGTCAATAAGAAGGTCCAAGGGATACAGTAAACCTGAAGTGAAGCATCTGAAACTAAAAGTGGACTCACAGCAGACTTTCAAATCTTAGAAAGTGAGAGTGTCAGTCCTCTTGTACTTAAGTTGGCATTGTGCCTTTTGTATTACATTCCGATGCAATTTCTGTGTTTCATCGTCAAGAAGAAGGTGCAAGGTATACAGTAAACCTGAAGTGAAGCATCGGAATCTAAAACTGGACTCACAGGAGAGGTTCAAATCATAGAAATGGAGAGTGTCAGTCCTCTTGTACTTAAGTCGGTATTGTGCCTTTGGTATTAAATGCGGATGCAAGTTCTGTATTTCATCGTCAATAAGAAGGTCCAAGGGATACAGTAAACCTGAAGTGAAGAATCGGAATCTAAAACTGGACTCACAGGAGAGGTTCAAAACATAGAAAGTTAGAGTATCAGTCCTCTTGTACTTAAGTTGGCATTGTGCTTTTGAATTTAATGCCGATGCAATTTCTGTGTTTAGTCGTCAATAAGACGGTGCAAGGTATACAGTAAACCTGAAGTGAAGCATCGGAATCTAAAACTGGAATCACAGGAGAGGTTCAGATCATAGAAAGTGAGAGTGTCTGTTATCTTGTACTTAAGTTGGCATTGTGCCTTTTGAATTAAATTCCGATGCAATTTCTGTCTTTCATCGTCAATAAGAAGGAGCAAGGTGTACAGTAAACCTGAAGTGAAGCATCGGAATATAAAACTGGACTCACAGGAGAGGTTCAAATCATAGAAAGAGAGAGTGACAGTCCTCTTTTACTTAAGTTGGCATTGTGCATTTTGTATTAAATTCCGATGAAATTTCTGTGTCTCATCGTCAATAAGAAGGTCTAAGGGGTACAGTATACCTGAAGTGAAGCATCGGAATCTAAAAATGGACTCACAGGAGAGGTTCAAATCATAGAAAGGGAGAATGTCAGTCCTCTTGTACGTAAGTCGGTATTTTGCCTTTTGTATTAAATTCGAATGCAATTTCTGTATTTCATCGTCTATAAGAAGGTCCAAGGGATACAGTAAACCTGACGTGAAGCATCGGAATCTAAAACTGGACTCACAGCAGACTTTCAAATCTTAGAAAGTTAGAGTGTCAGTCCTCTTGTACTTAAGTCGGAATTGTGCTTTTTAAATTTAATTCCGATGCAATTCCTGTGTTTCATCGTCAAGAAGAAGGTGCAAGATATACAGTAAACCTGAAGTGAAGCATCAGAATCCAAAACTGGACTCACAGGAGAGGTTCAAATCATGGAGAGTTAGAATGTCAGTCCTCTTATACTTAAGTCGGCATTGTTCCATTTGACTTTAACTCCTATGCAATTTCTGTGTATGATCGTCAATAAGAAGGTGCAAGGTATACAGTAAACCTGATGTGAAGCATCGGAATCTAAAACTGGACTGATAGGAGAGGTTAAAATCATTGAAAGTTAGAGAGTCAGTCTTCTTGTACTTAAGTCGGCATTGTGCCTTTTGTATTAAATGCGGATGCAACTTCTGTATTTCATCGTCAATAAGAAGGTCGAAGGGATACAGTAAACATGAAGTGAAGAATCGGAATCTAAAACTGGACTCACAGGAGAGGTTCGAATCATAGAAAGTTAGAGTGTCAGTCCTCTTGTACTTAAGTCGGCATTGTGCCTTTTGAATTTAATTCCGATGCAATTTCTGTGTTTCATCGTCAATAAGACGGTGCAGGGTATACAGTAAACCTGAAGTGAAGCATCGGAATCTAAAACTGGAATCACAGGAGAGGTTCAGATCATAGAAAGTGAGAGTGTCAGTCCTCTTTTACTTATGTCGGCATTGTGGCTTTTGTATTAAATTCGGATGCAATTTCTGTATTTCATCGTCAGTAAGAAGGTCCAAGGGATACAGTAATCCTGAAGTGAAGAATCGGATTCTAAAACTGGACTCACAGGAGAGGTTCAAATCATAGAAAGTTAGAGTGACAGTCCTCTTGTACTTAAGTCGGCATTGTGCCTTTTGAATTTAATTCAAATGCAATTTCTGTGTTTCATCGTCAATAAGACGGTGCAAGGTATACAGTAAACCTGAAGTGAAGCATCGGAATCTAAAACTGGAATCACAGGTGAGGTTCAGGTCATAGAAAGTGAGAGTGTCAGTCCTCTTGTACTTAAGTTGGCATTGTGCCGTTTGTATTAAATTCCGATGCAATTTCTGTGTCTCATCGTCAATAAGAAGGTGCAAGGTATACAGTAAACCTGAAGTGAAGCATCGGAATCTAAAACTGGACTCACAGGAGAGGTTCAAATCAAAGAAAGAGAGAGTGACAGTCCTCTTTTACTTAAGTCTGCATTGTGCCTTTTGAATTTAATTCTGATGCAATTTCAGTGTTTCATCGTCAATAAGAAGGTGCAAGGTATACAGTAAACCTGAAGTGAAGCATCGGAATCCAAAACTGGACTCGCCAGAGAGGTTCAAATCATGGAGAGTTAGAGTGTCAGTCCTCTTATACTTAAGTCGGCATTGTGCCATTTGAATTTAATTCCGATGCAATTTCTGTGTTTCATCGTCAATAAGAAGGTGCAAGGTATACAGTAAACTTGAAGTGAAGCATCGGAATCTAAAACTGGACTCATAGGAGTGGTTAAAATCATTGAAATTTAGAGTGTCAGTCATCTTGTACTTAAGTCTGCATTGTGCCTTTTGTATTAAATGCGGATGCAATTTCTGTATTTCATCGTCAATAAGAAGGTCCAAGGGATACAGTAAACCTGAAGTGAAGAATCGGAATCTAAAACTGGACTCACAGGTGAGGTTCGAATCATAGAAAGTTAAAGTGTTAGTCCTCTTGTACTTAAGTCGGCATTGTGCGTTTTGAATTTAATTCCGATGCAGTTTCTGTGTTTCATCGTCAATACGACGGTGCAGGGTATACAGTAAACCTGAAGTGAAGCATCGGAATCTAAAACTGGAATCACAGGAGACGTTCAGATCATAGAAAGTGAGAGTGTCAGTCCTCTTTTACTTATGTCGGCATTGTGGCTTTTGTATTAAATTCGGATGCAATTTCTGTATTTCATCGTCAATAAGAAGGTCCAAGGGATACAGTAATCCTGAAGTGATGAATCGGATTCTAAAACTGGACTCACAGGAGAGGTTCAAATCATAGAATGTTAGAGTGACAATCCTCTTGTACTTAAGTCGGCATGGTGCCTTTTGAATTTATTTCAAATGCAATTTCTGTGTTTCATCGTCAATAAGACGGTGCAAGGTATACAGTAAACCTGAAGTGAAGCATCGGAATCTAAAACTGGAATCACAGGAGAGGATCAGGTCATAGAAAGTGAGAGTGTCAGTCCTCTTGTACTTAAGTTGGCATTGTGCCTTTTGTATTAAATTCCGATGCAATTTCTGTGTTTCATCGCCAATAAGAAGGTGCAAGGCATACAGTAAACCTGAAGTGAAGCATCGGAATCTAAAACTGGACTCACAGGAGAGGTTCAAATCAAAGAAAGAGAGAGTGACAGTCCTCTTTTACTTAAGTCGGCATTGTGCCTTTTGAATTTAATTCTGATGCAATTTCTGTGTTTCATCGTCGATAGGAAGGTGCAAGGTATACAGTAAACCTGAAGTGAAGCATCGGATTCCAAAACTGGACTCACCAGAGAGGTTCAAATCATGGAGAGTTAGAGTGTCCGTCCTCTTATACTTAAGTCGGCATTGTGCCATTTGAATTTAATTCCGATGCAATTTCTATGTTTCATCGTCAATAACAAGGTGCAAGGTATACAGTAAACCTGAAGTGAAGCATCGGAATCTAAAACTGGACTCATAGGAATGGTTAAAATTATTGAAAGTTAGAGTGTCAGTCATCTTGTACTTAAGTCGGCATTGTGCCTTTTGTATTAAATGCGGATGCAATTTCTGTATTTCATCGTCAATAAGAAGGTCCAAGGTATACAGTAAACCTGAAGTGAAGAATCGGAATCTAATACTGGACTCACAGGAGAGGTTCAAATCATAGAAAGTTAGAGTGTCAGTCCTCTTGTACTTAAGTGGGCATTGTGCTTTTGAATTTAATTCCGATGCAATTTCTGTGTTTCATCGTCAATAAGACGGTACAAGGTATACAGTAAACCTGAAGTGAAGCATCGCAATCTGAAACTGGAATCACAGGAGAGGTTCAGATCATAGAAAGTGAGAGTGTCAGTCCTCTTGTACTTAAGTTGGCATTGTGCCTCTTGTATTAAATTCCGATGCAATTTCTGTGTTTCATCGTCAATAAGAAGGTGCAAGGTATACAGTAAACCTGAAGTGAAGCATCGGAATCTAAAACTGGACTTACAGGAGAGGTTCAAATCATAGAAAGAGAGAGTGACAGTCCTCTTTTACTGAAGTCGGCATTGTGCTTTTTGTATTAAATTCCGATGAAATTTCTGTGTTTCATCGTCAATAAGAAGGTCCAAGAGATACAGTAAACCTGAAGTGAAGCATCGGAATCTAAAACTGGACTCACAGGAGAGGTTCAAATCATAGAAATGGAGAGTGTCAGTCCACTTGTACTTAAGTCGGTATTGTGCCTTTGGTATTAAATGCGGATTCAATTTCTGTATTTCATCGTCAATAAGAAGGTCCAAGGGATACAGTAAACCTGAAGTGATGAATCGGAATCTAAAACTGGACTCACAGGAGAGGTTCAAATCATAGAAAGTTAGAGTATCAGTCCTCTTGTACTTAAGTTGGCATTGTGCTTTTGAATTTAATGCCGATGCAATTTCTGTGTTTAGTCGTCAATAATACGGTGCAAGGTATACAGTAAACCTGAAGTGAAGCATCGGAATCTAAAACTGGAATCACAGGAGAGGTTCAGATCATAGAAAGTGAGAGTGTCAGTCTTCTTGTACTTAAGTTGGCATTGTGCCTTTTGAATTAAATTCCGATGCAATTTCTGTGTTTCATCGTCAATAAGAAGGAGCAAGGTATACAGTAAACCTGAAGTGAAGCATCGGTATATAAAACTGGACTCACAGGAGAGGTTCAAATCGTAGAAAGAGAGAGTGACAGTCCTCTTTTACTTAAGTCGGCAATGTGCCTTTTGTATTAAATTCCGATGAAGTTTCTGTGTCTCATCGTCAATAAGAAGGTCTAAGGGATACAGTATACCTGAAGTGAACCATCGGAATCTAAAACTGGACTCATAGGAGTGGTTAAAATCATTGAAAGTTAGAGTGTCAGTCATCTTGTACTTAAGTCAGCATTGTGCCTTTTGTATTAAATGCGGATGCAATTTCTGTATTTCATCGTCAATAAGAAGGTCCAAGGGATACAGTAAACCTGAAGTGAAGAATCGGAATCTTAAACTGGGCTCACAGGTGAGGTTAGAATCATAGAAATTTAGAGTGTTAGTCCTCTTGTACTTAAGTCGGCATTGTGCGTTTTGAATTTAATTCCGATGCAATTTTTGTGTTTCATCGTCAATAAGACGGTGCAGGGTTTACAGTAAACCTGAAGTGAAGCATCGGAATCTGAAACTGGAATCACAGGAGAGGTTCAGATCATAGAAAGTGAGAGTGTCAGTCCTCTTTTACTTATGTCGGCATTGTGGCTTTTGTACTAAATTCGGATGCACTTTCTGTATTTTAACGTCAATAAGAAGGTCCAAGGGATACAGTAATCCTCAAGTGAAGAATCGGATTCTAAATCTGGACTCACAGGAGAGGTTCAAATCATAGAATGTTAGAGTGACAATCCTCTTGTACTTAAGTCGGCATGGTGCCTTTTGAATTTAATTCAAATGCAATTTCTGTGTTTCATCGTCAATAAGACGGTGCAAGGTATACAGTAAACCTGAAGTGAAGCATCGGAATCTAAAACTGGAATCACAGGAGAGGATCAGGTCATAGAAAGTGGGAGTGTCAGTCCTCTTGTACTTAAGTTGGCATTGTGCCTTTTGTATTAAATTCCGATGCAATTTCTGTGTTTCATCGTCAATAAGAAGGTGCAAGGTATACAGTAAACCTGAAGTGAAGCATCGGAATATGAAACTGGACTCACAGGAGAGGTTCAAATCATAGAAAGAGAGAGTGACAGTCCTCTTTTACTTAAGTCAGCATTGTGCCTTTTGTATTCAATTCCGATGAAATTTCTGTGTCTCATCGTCAATAAGAAGGTCTAAGGGATACAGTATACCTGAAGTGAAGCATCGGAATCTAAAAATGGACTCACAGGAGAGGTTCAAATCATAGAAAGGGAGAGTGTCAGTCCTCTTGTACGTAAGTCGGTATTTTGCCTTTTGTATTAAATTCGAATGCAATTTCTGTATTTCATCGTCTATAAGAAGGTCCAAGGAATACAGTAAACCTGACGTGAAGCATCGGAATCTAAAACTGGACTTACAGCAGACTTTCAAATGTTAAAAGTTAGAGTGTCAGTCCTCTTGTACTTAAGTCGGTATTGTGCCTTTTAAATTTAATTCCGATGCAATTCCTGTGTTTCATCGTCAAGAAGAAGGTGCAAGGTATAGAGTAATCCTGAAGTGAAGCATCGGAATCCAAAACTGGACTCACAGGAGAGGTTCGAATCATAGAAAGTTAGAGTGTCAGTCCTCTTGTACTTAAGTCGGCATTGTGCCTTTTGAATTTAATTCCGATGCAATTTCTGTGTTTCATCGTCAATAAGAAGGTCCAAGAGATACAGTAAACCTGAAGTGAAGAATCGGAATCTAAAACTGGACTCACAGGAGAGGTTCGAATCATAGAAAGTTAGAGTGTCAGTCCTCTTGTACTTAAGTCGGCATTGTGCCTTTTGAATTTAATTCCGATGCAATTTCTGTGTTTCATCGTCAATAAGACGGTGCAGGGTATACAGTAAACCTGAAGTGAAGCATCGGAATCTAAAACTGGAATCACAGGAGAGGTTCAGTTCATAGAAAGTGAGAGTGTCAGCCCTCTTTTACTTATGTCGGCATTGTGGCTTTTGTATTAAATTCGGATGCAATTTCTGTATTTCATCGTCAATAAGAAGGTCCAAGGGATACAGTAATCCTGAAGTGAAGAATCGGATTCTAAAACTGGACTCACAGGAGAGGTTCAAATCATAGAAAGTTAGAGTGACAGTCCTCTTGTACTTAAGTCGGCATTGTGCCTTTTGAATTTAATTCAAATGCAATTTCTGTGTTTCATCGTCAATAAGACGGTGCAAGGTATACAGTAAACCTGAAGTGAAGCACCGGAATCTAAAACTGGAATCACAGGAGAGGTTCAGGTCATAGAAAGTGAGAGTGTCAGTCCTCTTGTACTTAAGTTGGTATTGTGCCTTTTGTATTAAATACCGATGCAATTTCTGTGTTTCATCGTCAATAAGAAGGTGCTTCGTATACAGTAAACCTGAAGTGAAGCATCGGAATCTAAAACTGGACTCACTGGAGAGGTTCAAATCAAAGAAAGAGAGAGTGTCAGTCCTCTTGTACTTAAGTCGGCATTGTGCCTTTTGAATTTAATTCCGATGCAATTTCTGTGTTTCATCGTCAATAAGAAGGTCCATGGGATACAGTAAACCTAAAGTGAAGAATCGGAATCTAAAACTGGACTCACAGGAGATGTTCAAATCATAGAAAGTTAGAATGTCAGTCCTCTTGTACTTAAGTCGGCATTGTGCCTTTTAAATTTTATTCCGATGCAACTTCTTTGTTTCATCGGCAATAAGAAGGTGCAAGGTATACAGTAAACCTGAAGTGAAGCATCGGAATCTAAAACTGGACTCATAGGAGTGATTAATATCATTGAAAGTTAGAGTGTCAGTCATCTTGTACTTAAGTCAGCATTGTGCCTTTTGTATTAAATGCGGATGCAAATTCTGTATTTCATCGTCAATAAGAAGGTCCAAGGGATACAGTAAACCTGAAGTGAAGAATCGGAATCTAAAACTGGACTCACAGGAGAGGTTCAAATCATAGAAAGTTAGAGTGTCAGTCCTCTTGTACTTAAGTGGGCATTGTGCTTTTGAATTTAATTCCGATGCAATTTCTGTGTTTCATCGTCAATAAGACGGTGCAAGGTATACAGTAAACCTGAAGTGAAGCATCGGAATCTAAAACTGGAATCACAGGAGAGGTTCAGATCATAGAAAGTGAGAGTCAGTCCTCTTGTACTTAAGTTGGCATTGTGCCTTTTGTATTAATTTCCGATGCAATTTCTGTGTTTCATCGTCAATAAGAAGGTGCAAGGTATACAGTAAACCTGAAGTGAAGCATCGGAATCTAAAACGGGACTCACAGGAGGGGTTCAAATCATAGAAAGAGAGAGTGACAGTCTTCATTTACTTAAGTCGGCATTGTGCCTTTTGTATTAAATTCCGATGAAATTTCTGTGTTTCATCGTCAATAAGAAGGTCCAAGGGATTCAGTAAACCTGAAGTGAAGCATCGGAATCTAAAACTGGACTCACAGGAGAGGTTCAAATCATAGAAAGGGAGAGTGTCAGTCCTCTTGTACTTCAGTCGGTATTGTGCCTTTGGTAATAAATTCGGATGCAACATCTGTACTTCATCATCAATAAGAAGGTCCAAGAGATACAGTAAACCTGAAGTGAAGCATCGGAATCTAAATCTGGACTCACAGGAGAGGTTCAAATCATAGAAAGTTAGAGTGTCAGTCCTCATGTACTTAAGTCGGCATTGAGCTTTTGTATTAAATTCCGATGCAATTTCTGTGTCTTTTCGTCAATAAGAAGGTGCAAGGTATACAGTAAACCTGAAGTGAAGCATCGGAATCCAAAACTGGACTCACAGGAGAGGTTCAAATCATGGAGAGTTAGAATGTCAGTCCTCTTATACTTAAGTCGGCATTGTTCCTTTTGAATTTAACTCCTATGAAATTTCTGTGTATCATCGTCAATAAGAAGGTGCAGGGTATACAGTAAACCTGAAGTGAAGCATCGGAATCTAAAACTGGAATCACAGGAGAGGTTCAGATCATAGAAAGTGAGAGTGTCA
Source organism: Schistocerca piceifrons (assembly GCF_021461385.2). Taxonomy (NCBI): domain Eukaryota; kingdom Metazoa; phylum Arthropoda; class Insecta; order Orthoptera; family Acrididae; genus Schistocerca; species Schistocerca piceifrons. The sequence continues at coordinate 1,231,367 of NW_025727684.1, read as the reverse complement.
GTCCTCTTTTACTTATGTCAGCATTGTGGCTTTTGTATTAAATTCGGATGCAATTTCTGTATTTCATCGTAAATAAGAAGGTCCAAGGGATACAGTAATCCTGAAGTGAAGAATCGGATTCTAAAACTGGACTCACAGGAGAGGTTCAAATCATAGAATGTTAGAGTGACAATCCTCATGTACTTAAGTCGGCATTGTGCCTTTTGAATTTAATTCAAATGCAATTTCTGTGTTTCATCGTCAATAAGACGTTGCAAGGTATACAGTAAACCTGAAGTGAAGCATCGGAATCTAAAACTGGAATCACAGGAGAGGTTCAGGTCATAGAAAGTGAGAGTGTCAGTCCTCTTGTACTTAAGTTGGCATTGTGCCTTTTGTATTACATTCCGATGCAATTTCTGTGTTTCATCGTCAATAAGAAGGTGCAAGGTATACAGTAAACCAGAAGTGAAGCATCGGAATCTAAAACTGGACTCACAGGAGAGGTTCAAATCAAAGAGAGAGAGGGTGACAGTCCTCTTTTACTTAAGTCGGCATTGTGCCTTTTGAATTTAATTCTGATGCAATTTCTGTGTTTCATCGTCAATAAGAAGGTGCAAGGTATACAGTAAACCTGAAGTGAAGCATCGGAATCCAAACTAAACTCACCAGAGAGGTTCAAATCATGGAGTGTTAGAGTGTCAGTCCTCTTATACTTAAGTCGGCATTGTGAAATTTGAATTTAATTCCGATGCAATTTCTGTGTTTCATCGTCAATAAGAAGGTGCAAGGTATACAGTAAACCTGAAGTGAAGCATCGGAATCTAAAATTGGACTCATAGGAGTGGTTAAAATCATTGAAAGTTAGAGTGTCAGTCATCTTGTACTTAAGTCAGCATTGTGCCTTTTGTATTAAATGCGGATGCAATTCCTGTATTTCATCGTCAATAAGAAGGTCCAAGGGATACAGTAAACCTGAAGTGAAGAATCGGAATCTAAAACTGGACTCACAGGTGAGGTTCGAATCATAGAAAGTTAGAGTGTCAGTCCTCTTGTACTTAAGTCGGCATTGTGCGTTTTGAATTTAATTCCGATGCAATTTCTGTGTTTCATCGTCAATAAGACGGTGCAGGGTATACAGTAAACTTGAAGTGAAGCATCGGAATCTAAAACTGGAATCACAGGAGAGGTTCAGATCATAGAAAGTGAGAGCGTCAGTCCTCTTTTACTTATGTCGGCATTGTGGATTTTGTATTTAATTCGGATGCAATTTCTGTATTTAATCGTCAATAAGAAGGTCCATGGGATACAGTAAACCTGAAGTGAAGAATCGGAATCTAAAACTGGACTCACAGGTGAGGTTCGAATCATAGAAAGTTAGAGTGTCAGTTCTCTTGTACTTAAGTCGGCATTGTGCGTTTTGAATTTAATTCCGATGCAATTTCTGTGTTTCATCGTCAATAAGACGGTGCAGGGTATACAGTAAACTTGAAGTGAAGCATCGGAATCTAAAACTGGACTCACAGGAGGGGTTCAAATCATAGAAAGAGTGAGTGACAGTCCTCATTTACTTAAGTCGGCATTGTGCCTTTTGTATTAAATTCCGATGAAATTTCTGTGTTTCATCGTCAATAAGAAGGTCCAAGGGATTCAGTAAACCTGAAGTGAAGCATCGGAATCTAAAACTGGACTCACAGGAGAGGTTCAAATCATAGAAAGGGAGAGTGTCAGTCCCCTTGTACTTAAGTTGGTATTGTGCCTTTGTTATTAAATTCGGATGCAATTTCTGTACTTCATCATAAATAAGAAGGTCCAAGAGATACAGTAAACCTGAAGTGAAGCATCGGAATCTAAAACTGGACTCACAGGAGAGGTTCAAATCATAGAAAGTTAGAGTGTCAGTCCTCATGTACGTAAGTCGGCATTCTGCCTTTTGAATTTATTTCCGATGCAATGTCTGTGTTTCATCGTCATTAAGAAGGTGCAAGGTATACAGTAAACCTGAAGTGAAACATCGGAATCCAAAACTGTACTCACAGGAGAGGTTCAAATCATGGAGAGTTAGAATGTCAGTCCTCTTACACTTAAGTCGGCATTGTTCCTTTTGAATTTAACTCCTATGCAATATCTGTGTATCATCGTCAATAAGAAGGTGCAAGGTATACAGTAAACCTGATGTGAAGCATCAGAATCTAAAACTGGACTCATAGGAGAGGTTAAAATCATTGAAAGTTAGAGAGTCAGTCCTCTTGTACTTAAGTCGGCATTGTGCCTTTTGTATTAAATGCGGATGCAATTTCTGTATTTCATCGTCAATAAGAAGGTCCAAGTGATACAGTAAACCTGAAGTGAGGAATCGGAATCTAAAACTGGACTCACAGGTGAGGTTCGAATCATAGAAAGTTAGAGTGTCAGTCCTCTTGCACTTAAGTCGGCATTAAGCCTTTTGAATTTAATTCCGATGCAATTTCTGTGTTTCATCGTCAATAAGACGGTGCAGGGTATACAGTAAACCTAAAGTGAAGCATCGGAATCTAAAACTGGAATCACAGGAGAGGTTCAGATCATAGAAAGTGAGAGTGTCAGTCCTCTTTCACTTATGTCAGCATTGTGGCTTTTGTATTAAATTCGGATGCAATTTCTGTATTTCATCGTCAATAAGAAGGTCCAAGGGATACAGTAATCCTGAAGTGAAGAATCGGATTCTAAAACTGGACTCACAGGAGAGGTTCAAATCATAGAATGTTAGAGTGACAATCCTCTTGTACTTAAGTCGGCATTGTGCCTTTTGAATTTAATTCAAATGCAATTTCTGTGTTTCATCGTCAATAAGACGGTGCAAGGTATACAGTAAACCTGAAGTGAAGCATCGGAATCTAAAACTGGAATCACAGGAGAGGTTCAGGTCATAGAAAGTGAGAGTGTCAGTCCTCTTGTACTTAAGTTGGCATTGTGCCTTTTGTATTAAATTCCGATGCAATTTCTGTGTTTCATCGTCAATAAGAAGGTGCAAGGTATACAGTAAACCTGAAGTGAAGCATCGGAATCTAAAACTGGACTCACAGGAGAGGTTCAAATCAAAGAAAGAGAGAGTGACAGTCCTCTTTTACTTAAGTCGGCATTGTGCCTTTTGAATTTAATTCTGATGCAATTTCTGTGTTTCATCGTCAATAAGAAGGTGCAAGGTATACAGTAAACCTGAAGTGAAGCATCGGAATCCAAACTGGACTCACCAGAGAGGTTCAAATCATGGAGAGTTAGAGTGTCAGTCCTCTTATACTTAAGTCGGCATTGTACCATTTGAATTTAATTCCGATGCAATTTCTGTGTTTCATCGTCAATAAGAAGGTGCAAGGTATACAGTAAACCTGAAGTGAAGCATCGGAATCTAAAATTGGACTCATAGGAGTGGTTAAAATCATTGAAAGTTAGAGTGTCAGTCATCTTGTACTTAAGTCAGCATTGTGCCTTTTGTATTAAATGCGGATGCAATTCCTGTATTTCATCGTCAATAAGAAGGTCCAAGGGATACAGTAAACCTGAAGTGAAGAATCGGAATCTAAAACTGGACTCACAGGTGAGGTTCGAATCATAGAAAGTTAGAGTGTCAGTCCTCTTGTACTTAAGTCGGCATTGTGCGTTTTGAATTTAATTCCGATGCAATTTCTGTGTTTCATCGTCAATAAGACGGTGCAGGGTATACAGTAAACTTGAAGTGAAGCATCGGAATCTAAAACTGGACTCACAGGAGGGGTTCAAATCATAGAAAGAGTGAGTGACAGTCCTCATTTACTTAAGTCGGCATTGTGCCTTTTGTATTAAATTCTGATGAAATTTCTGTGTTTCATCGTCAATAAGAAGGTCCAAGGGATTCAGTAAACCTGAAGTGAAGCATCGGAATCTAAAACTGGACTCACAGGAGAGGTTCAAATCATAGAAAGGGAGAGTGTCAGTCCTCTTGTACTTAAGTTGGTATTGTGCCTTTGTTATTAAATTCGGATGCAATTTCTGTACTTCATCATAAATAAGAAGGTCCAAGAGATACAGTAAACCTGAAGTGAAGCATCGGAATCTAATACTGGACTCACAGGAGAGGTTCAAATCATAGAAAGTTAGAGTGTCAGTCCTCATGTACGTAAGTCGGCATTCTGCCTTTTGAATTTATTTCCGATGCAATGTCTGTGTTTCATTGTAATTAAGAAGGTGCAAGGTATACAGTAAACCTGAAGTGAAACATCGGAATCCAAAACTGTACTCACAGGAGAGGTTCAAATCATGGAGAGTTAGAATGTCAGTCCTCTTACACTTAAGTCGGCATTGTTCCTTTTGAATTTAACTCCTATGCAATTTCTGTGTATCATCGTCAATAAGAAGGTGCAAGGTATACAGTAAACCTGATGTGAAGCATCGGAATCTAAAACTGGACTCATAGGAGAGGTTAAAATCAATGAAAGTTAGAGAGTCAGTCCTCTTGTACTTAAGTCGGCATTGTGCCTTTTGTATTAAATGCGGATGCAATTTCTGTATTTCATCGTCAATAAGAAGGTCCAAGTGATACAGTAAACCTGAAGTGAGGAATCGGAATCTAAAACTGGACTCACAGGTGAGGTTCGAATCATAGAAAGTTAGAGTGTCAGTCCTCTTGTACTTAAGTCGGCATTAAGCCTTTTGAATTTAGTTCCGATGCAATTTCTGTGTTTCATCGTCAATAAGACGGTGCAGGGTATACAGTAAACCTAAAGTGAAGCATCGGAATCTAAAACTGGAATCACAGGAGAGGTTCAGATCATAGAAAGTGAGAGTGTCAGTCCTCTTTTACTTATGTCGGCATTGTGGCTTTTGTATTAAATTCGGATGCAATTTCTGTATTTCATCGTCAATAAGAAGGTCCAAGGGATACAGTTATCCAGAAGTGAAGAATCGGATTCCAAAACTGGACTCACATGAGAGGTTCAAATCATAGAATGTTAGAGTGACAATCCTCTTGTACTTAAGTCGGCATTTTGCCTTTTGAATTTAATTCAAATGCAATTTCTGTGTTTCATCGTCAATAAGACGGTGCAAGGTATACAGTAAACCTGAAGTGAAGCATCGGAATCTAAAACTGGAATCACAGGAGAGGTTCAGGTCATAGAAAGTGAGAGTGTCAGTCCTCTTGTACTTAAGTTGGCATTGTGCCTTTTGTATTAAATTCCGATGCAATTTCTGTGTTTCATCGTCAATAAGAAGGTGCAAGGTATACAGTAAACCTGAAGAGAAGCATCGGAATCTAAAACTGGACTCACAGGAGAGGTTCAAATCAAAGAAAGAGAGAGTGACAGTCCTCTTTTACTTAAGTCGGCATTATGCCTTTTGAATTTAATTCTGATGCAATTTCTGTGTTTCATCGTCAATAAGAAGGTGTAAGGTATACAGTAAACCTGAAGTGAAGCATCGGAATCCAAAACTGGACTCACCAGAGAGGTTCAAATCATGGAGAGTTAGAGTGGCAGTCCTCTTATACTTAAGTCGGCATTGTGCCATTCGCATTTAATTCCGATGCAATTTCTGTGTTTCATCGTCAATAAGAAGGTGCAAGGTATACAGTAAAACTGAAGTGAAGCATCGGAATATAAAACTGGACTCACAGGAGACTTACAAATCATAGAAAGTGAGAGTGTCAGTCCTCTTGTACTTAAGTCGGCATTGTGCTTTTTGTATAAATGCGGATGCAATTTCTGTATTTCATCGTCAATAAGAAGGTCCAAGGGATACAGTAAACCTGAAGTGAAGCATCGGAATCTAAAACTGGACTCACTGGAGAGGTTCAAATCATAGAATGTTAGACTGACAATCCTCTTGTTCTTAAGTCGACATTGTGCCTTTTGAATTTAATTCAAATGCAATTTCTGTGTTTCATCGTCAATAAGACGGTGCAAGGTATACAGTAAACCTGAAGTGAAGCATCGGAATCTAAAACTGGAATCACAGGAGAGGTTCAGGTCATAGAAAGTGAGAGTGTCAGTCCTCTTTTACTTAAGTCGGCATTGTGCCTTTTGAATTTAATTCTGATGCAATTTCTGTGTTTCATCGTCAATAAGAAGGTGCAAGGTATACAGTAAACCTGAAGTGAAGCATCGGAATCTAAAACTGGACTCACAGGAAAGGTTCAAATCAAAGAAAGAGAGAGTGACAGTCCTCTTTTACTTAAGTCGGCATTGTGCCTTTTGAATTTAATTCTGATGCAATTTCTGTGTTTCATCGTCAATAAGAAGGTGTAAGGTATACAGTAAACCTGAAGTGAAGCATCGGAATCCAAAACTGGACTCACCAGAGAGGTTCAAATCATGGAGAGTTAGAGTGTCAGTCCTCTTATACTTAAGTCGGCATTGTGCCATTCGCATTTAATTCCGATGCAATTTCTGTGTTTCATCGTCAATAAGGAGGTGCAAGGTATACAGTAAAACTGACGTGAAGCATCGGAATCTAAAACTGGACTCATAGGAGAGGTTAAAATCATTGAAAGTTAGAGTGTCAGCCATCTTGTACTTAAGTCAGCATTGTGCCTTTTGTATTAAATGCAGATGCAATTTCTGTATTTCATCGTCAATAAGAAGGTCCAAGGGATACAGTAAACCTGAAGTGAAGAATCGGAATCTAAAACTGGACTCACAGGTGAAGTTCAAATCATAGAAAGTTAGAGTGTCAGTCCTCTTGTACTTAAGTGGGCATTGTGCCTTATGAATTTAATTCCGATGCAATTTCTGTGTGTCATCGTCAATAAGACGGTGCAAGGTATACAGTAAACCTGAAGTGAAGCATCGGAATCTAAAACTGGACTCACAGGAAAGGTTCAAATCAAAGAAAGAGAGAGTGACAGTCCTCTTTTACTTAAGTCGGCATTGTGCCTTTTGAATTTAATTCTGATGCAATTTCTGTGTTTCATCGTCAATAAGAAGGTGCAAGGTATACAGTAAACCTGAACTGAAGCATCGGAATCTAAAACTGGACTCACAGGAGGGGTTCAAATCATAGAAAGAGATAGTGACAGTCCTCTTTTACTTAAGTCGGCATTGTGCCTTATGTATTAAATTTCGATGAAATTTCTGTGTTTCATCGTCAATAAGAAGGTCCAAGGGATTCAGTAAACCTGAAGTGAATCATCGGAATCTAAAACTGGACTCACAGGAGGGGTTCAAATCATAGAAAGGGAGAGTGTCTGTCCTCTTGTACCTAAGTCGGTATTTTGCCTTTTGTATCAAATTCGAATGCAATTTCTGTATTTCATCGTCTATAAGAAGGTCCAAGGGATACAGCAAACCTGAAGTGAAGCATCGGAATCTAAAACTGGACTCACAGGAGACTTACAAATCATAGAAAGTGAGAGTGTCAGTCCTCTTGTACATAAGTTGGCATTGTGCCTTTTGTATTACATTCCGATGCAATTTCTGTGTTTCATCGTCAATAAGAAGGTGCAAGGTATACAGTAAACCTGAAGTGAAGCATCGGAATCCAAAACTGGACTCACAGGAGAGGTTCAAATCATGGAGAGTTAGAATGTCAGTCCTCTTATACTTACGTCGGCATTGTGCCTTTTGAATTTAATTCCGATGCAATTTATGTGTATCATCGTCAATAAGAAGGTGCAAGGTATACAGTAAACCTGATGTGAAGCATCGGAATCTAAAACTGGACTCATAGGAGAGGTTAAAATAATTGAAAGTTAGAGTGTCAGTCCTCTTGTACTTAAGTCGGCATTGTGCTTTTTGTATTAAATGCGGATGCAATTTCTGTATCTCATCGTCAATAAGAAGGTCCAAGGGATACAGTAAACCTGAAGTGAAGCATCGGAATCTAAAACTGGACTCCCTGGAGAGGTTCAAATCATAGAAAGTTAGAGTGTCAGTCTTCATGTTCTTAAGTCGGCATGTGCCCTTTGAATTTAATTCCGATGCAATTTCTGTGTTTCATCGTCAATAAGAAGGTGCAAGGTATACTGTAAACCTGAAGTGAAGCATCGGAATCAAAAACTGGACTCACAGGAGAGGTTCAAATCATGGAGAGTTAGAATGTCATTCCTCTTATACTTAGGTCGTCATTGTGCCTTTTGAATTAAATTCCGATGCAATTTCTGTGTATCATCGCCAATAAGAAGGTGCAAGGTATACAGTAAACCTGATGTGAAAAATCGGAATCTAAAACTGGACTCATAGGAGAGGTTAAAATCATTGAAAGTTAGAGAGTCAGTCCTCTTGTACTTAAGTCGGCATTGTGCCTTTTGTATTAAATGCGGATGCAATTTCTGTATTTCATCGTCAATATGAAGGTCCAAGTGATACAGTAAACCTGAAGTGAAGAATCGGAATCTAAAACTGGACTCACAGAAGAGGTTCGAATCATAGAAAGTTAGAGTGTCAGTCCTCTTGTACTTAAGTCGGCATTGTGCCTTTTGAATTTAATTCCGATGCAATTTCTGTGTTTCATCGTCAATAAGACGGTGCAGGGTATACAGTAAACCTACAGTGAAGCATCGGAATCTAAAACTGGAATCACTGGAGAGGTTCAGATCATAGAAAGTGAGAGTGTCAGTCCTCTTGTACTTAAGTTGGCATTGTGCCTTTTGTATTAAATTCCGATGAAATTTCTGTGTTTCATCGTCAATAAGAAGGTGCAAGGGATTCAGTAAACCTGAAGGGAAGCATCGGAATCTAAAACTTGACTCACAGGAGGGGTTCAAATCATAGATAGTTAGAGTGTCTGTCCTCTTGTACTTAAGTCGGCATTGTGCCTTTTGAAATTAATACCGATGCTATTTCAGTGTTTCAACGTCAATACGAAGGTGCAAGGTATACAGTAATCCAGAAGTGAAGCATCGGAAACTGAAACTGGAGACACAGGAGAGGATCAAATGATAGAAAGAGAGAGTGTCAGTCCTCTTTTACTAATGTCGGAAGTGTGGCTTTTGTATTAAATTCGGATGCAATTTCTGTATTTCATCGTCAATAAGAAGGTCCAAGGGATACAGTAAACCTGAAGTGAAGAATCGGATTCTAAAAGTGGACTCACAGGAGAAGTTCAAATCATAGAAAGTCAGAGTGTCAGTCCTCTTATACTTAAGTCGGCATTGTGCCTTTTGAATTTAATTCCGATGCAATTTCTGTGTTTCATCGTCAATAAGAAGGTGCAAGGTATACAGTAAACCTGAAGTGAAGAATCGGTATCTAAAACCGGACTCCCAGGAGAGGTTCAAATCATAGAAAGTTAGAGTGTCAGTCCTCTTGTACTTAAGTGCGCAATATGCCTTTTGAATTTAATTCCGATGTAATTTCTGTGTTTCATCGTCAATAAGTCGGTGCAAGGTATACAGTAAACCTCAAGTGAAACATCGGAATCTAAAACTGGAATCACAGGAGAGGTTCAAATCATAGAAAGTGAGAGTGTCAGTCATCTTGTACTTAAGTTGGCATTGTGCCTTTTGTATTAAATTCCGATGAAATTTCTGTGTTTCATCGTCAATAAGAAGGTGCAAGGGATTCAGTAAACCTGAAGTGAAGCATCGGAATCTAAAACTTGACTCACAGGAGGGGTTCAAATCATAGATAGTTAGAGTGTCTGTCCTCTTGTACTTAAGTCGGCATTGTGCCTTTTGAAATTAATACCGATGCTATTTCAGTGTTTCATCGTCAATACGAAGGTGCAAGGTATACAGTAATCCAGAAGTGAAGCATCGGAAACTGAAACTGGACACACAGGAGAGGATCAAATGATAGAAAAAGAGAGTGTCACTCCTCTTTTACTAATGTCGGAATTGTGGCTTTTGTATTAAATTCGGATGCAATTTCTGTATTTCATCGTCAATAAGAAGGTCCAAGGGATACAGTAAACCTGAAGTGAAGAATCGGATTCTAAAAGTGGACTCACAGGAGAAGTTCAAATCATAGAAAGTCAGAGTGTCAGTCCTCTTATACTTAAGTCGGCATTGTGCCTTTTGAATTTAATTCCGATGCAATTTCTGTGTTTCATCGTCAATAAGAAGGTGCAAGGTATACAGTAAACCTGAAGTGAAGAATCGGAATCTAAAACCGGACTCACAGGAGAGGTTCAAATCATAGAAAGTTAGAGTGTCAGTCCTCTTGTACTTAAGTGCGCAGTATGCCTTTTGAATTTAATTCCGATGTAATTTCTGTGTTTCATCGTCAATAAGTCGGTGCAAGGTATACAGTAAACCTCAAGTGAAACATCGGAATCTAAAACTGGAATCACAGGAGAGGTTCAGATCATAGAAAGTGAGAGTGTCAGTCATCTTGTACTTAAGTTCGCATTGTGCCTTTTGTATTAAATTCCGATGCAATTTCTGTGTTTCATCGTCAATAAGAAGGTGCAAGGTATACAGTAAACCTGAGGTGAAGCATCGGAATCTAAAACTGGACTCACAAGAGAGGTTCAAATCATAGAAAGAGAGAGTGACAGTCCTCTTATACTTAAGTCGGCATTGTGAATTTTGAATTTAATTCTGATGCAATATCTGTGTTTCATCGTCAATAAGAAGGTGCAAGGTATACAGTAAACCTGAAGTGAAGCATCGGAACCTAAAACTGGACTCATAGGAGAGGTTAAAATCATTGAAAGTTAGAGTGTCAGTCATCTTGTACTTAAGTTGGCATTGTGCCTTTTGTATTAAATGCGGATGCAATTTCTGTATTTCATCGTCAATAAGAAGGTCCAAGGGATACAGTAAACCTGAAGTGAAGAATCGGAATCTAAAACTGGACTCACAGGAGAGGTTCAAATCATAGAAAGTTAGAGTGTCAGTCCTCTTGTAGTTAAGTTGGCATTGTGCCTTTTGTATTAAATCCCGATGAAATTTCTGTGTTTCATCGTCAATAAGAAGGTGCAAGGTATACAGTAAACCTGAAGTGAAGCATCGGAATCTAAAACTTGACTCCCAGGAGAGGTTCAAATCATAGAAAGAGAGAGTGACAGTCCTCTTTTACTTAAGTCGGCATTGTGCCTTTTGTATTAAATTCCGATGAAATTTCTGTGTTTCATCGTCAATAAGAAGGTCCATGGGATTCAGTAAACCTGAAGTGAAGCATCGGAATCAAAAACTGGACTCACAGGAGAGGTTCAAATCATAGAAAGGGAGAGTGTCAGTCCTCTTGTACTTAAGTCGGTATTTTGCCTTTTGTATTAAATTCGAATGCAATTTCTGTATTTCATCGTCTTTAAGAAGGTCCAAGGGATACAGTAAACCTGAAGTGAAGCATCGGAATCTAAAAATGGACTCACAGGAGACTTTCAAATCATAGAAAGTGAGAGTGTCAGTCCTCTTGTACTTAAGTTGGCATTGTGCCTTTTGTATTATATTCCGATGCAATTTCTGTGTTTCATTGTCAACAAGAAGGTGAAAGGTATACAGTGAACCTGAAGTGAAGCATCGGAATCCAAAACTGGTCTCACAGGAGATGTTCAAATCATGGAGAGTTAGAATGTCAGTCCTCTTATACTTTGGTCGGCATTGTACCTTTTGAATTTAATTCCGATGCAATTTCTGTGTATCATCGTCAATAAGAAGGTGCAAGGAATACAGTAAACCTGATGTGAAGCATCGGAATCTAAAACTGGACTCATAGGAGAGGTTAAAATCATTGAAAGTTAGAGTGTCAGTCCTCTTGTATTTAAGTCAGCATTGTGCCTTTTGTATTAAATGCGGATGCAATTTCTGTATTTCATCGTCAATAAGAAGGTCCAAGGGATACAGTAAACCTGAAGTGAAGCATCGGAATCTAGAACTGGACTCACAGGAGAGGTTCAAATCATAGAAAGATAGAGTGTCAGTCCTCATGTTCTTAAGTCGGCATTGTGCCCTTTGAATTTAATTCCGATGCAATTTCTGTGTTACATCGTCAATAAGAAGGTGCAAGGTATACAGTAAACCTGAAGTGAAGCATCGGAATCCAAAACTGGACTCACAGGAGAGTTTCAAATCTTGGAGAGTTAGAATGTCAGTCCTCTTATACTTAGGTCGGCATTTTCCCTTTTGAATTTAATTCCGATGCAATTTCTGTGTATCATCGTAAATAAGAAGGTGCAAGGTATACAGTAAACCTGATGTGAAGCATCGGAATCTAAAATTGGACTCATAGGAGAGGTTAAAATCATTGAAAGTTAATGTGTCAGTCCTCTTGTACTTAAGTCGGCATTGTGCCTTTTGTATTAAATGCGGATGCAATTTCTGTATTTTATCGTCAATAAGAAGGTCCAAGGGACACAGTAAACCTGAAGTGAAGAGTCGGTATCTAAAACTGGACTCACAGGAGAGGTTCGAATCATAGAAAGTTAGAGTGTCAGTCCTCTTGTACTTAAGTGCGCATTGTGCTTTTTGAATTTAATTCCGATGTAATTTGTGTGTTTCATCGTCAATAAGACGGTGCAAGGTATACAGTAAACCTGAAGTGAAGCATCGGAATCTAAAACTGGAATCACAGGAGAGGTTCAGATCATAGAAAGTGAGAGTGTCAGTCCTCTTGTACTTAAGTTGGCATTGTGCCTTTTGTATTAAATTCCGATGCAATATCTGTGTTTCATCGTCAATAAGAAGGTGCAAGGTATACAGTAAACCTGAAGTGAAGCATCGGAATCTAAAACTGGACTCACAGGAGAGGTTCAAATCATAGAAAGAGAGAGTGACAGTCCTCTTTTACTTAAGTCAGCATTGTGCCTTTTGTATTAAATTCCAATGAAATTTCTGTGTTTCATCGCCAATAAGAAGGTCCAAGGGATTCAGTAAACCTGAAGTGAAGCATCGGATTCTAAAACTGGACTCACAGGAGAGGTTCATATCATAGAAAGGGAGAGTGTCAGTCCCCTTCTACTTAAGTCGGTATTTTGCCTTTTGTATTAAATTCGAATGCAATTTCTGTATTTCATCGTCTATATGAAGGTCGAAGGGATACAGTAAACCTGAAGTGAAGCATCGGAATCTAAAACTGGACTCACAGGAGACTCTCAAATCATAGAAAGTGAGGGTGTCAGTCCTCTTGTACTTAAGTTGGCATTGTGCCTTTTGTATTAAATTCCGATGCAATTTCTGTATTTCATCGTCAATAAGAAGGTGCAAGGTATACAGTAAAAATGAATTGAAGCATCGGAATCTAAAACTGGACTCATAGGAGAGGTTCAAACCATAGAAAGGGAGAGTGACAGTCCTCTTTTACCTAAGTCGGCATTGTGCCTTTTATATTAAATTCCGATGACTTTTCAGTGTTTCATCGTCAATAAGAAGATCCAAGGGATACAGCAAACCTGAAGTGAAGCATCGGAATCTAAAACTGGACTCACAGGAGAGGTTCAAATCATAGAAAGCGAGAGTGTCAGTCCTCTTTTACTTAAGTCGGTATATTGCCTTTTGTATTAAATTCCGATGCAATTTCTGTATTTCATCGTCAATAAGAAGGTGCAAGGGATACAGTGAATCTGAGGTGAAGCATCGGAATCTAAAACTGGACTCACAGGAGAGGTTGAAGTCATAGAAAGGGAGAGTGTCTGTCCTCTTGTACTTAAGTCAGTATTGTGCCTTTTGTATTAAATTCGTATGCAATATCTGTATTTCACCATCAATAAGAAGGTCCAAGGGATACAGTAAACCTGAAGTGAAGCATCGGAATCTAAAACTGGACTCACAGGAGAGATTCAAATCATAGAAAGTTAGAGTGTCAGTCCTCTTGTACTTAAGTCGGCACGGTGCCTTTTGAATTTAATTCCGATGCAATTTCTGTGTTTCATCGTCAATAAGAAGGTGCAAGGTATACAGTAAACCTGAAGTGAAGCATCGGAATCCAAAACTGGACTCAACAGAGAGGTTCAAATCATGGAGAGTTAGGGTGTCAGTCCTCTTATACTTAAGTCGGCATTGTGCCTTTTGAATTTAATTCCGATGCAATTTCTGTGTTTCATCGTCAATAAGAAGGTGCAAGGTATACAGTAAACGTGATGTGAAGCATCGGAATCTAAAACTGGACTCATAGGAGGGGTTAAAATCATTTAAAGTTAGAGTGTCAGTCATCTTGTACTTAAGTTGGCATTGTGCCTTTTGTATTAAATGCGGATGCAATTTCTGTATTTCATCGTCAATAAGAAGGTCCGAGGGATACAGTAAACCTGAAGTGAAGAATCGGAATCTAAAACTGGACTCACAGGAGAGGTTCAAATCATCGAAAGTTAGAGTGTCAGTCCTCTTGTAGTTAAGTTGGCATTGTGCCTTTTGTATTAAATTCCGATGAAAAATCTGTGTTTCATCGTCAATAAGAAGGTGCAAGGTATACAGTAAACCTGAAGTGAAGCATCGGAATCTAAAACTTGACTCACAGGAGAGGTTCAAATCACTGAAAGAGAGAGTAACAGTCCTCTTGTACTTAAGTCGGCACTGTGCCTTTTGAATTTAATTCCGATGCAATTTCTGTGTTTCATCGTCAATAAGAAGGTGCAAGGTATACAGTAAACCTGAAGTGAAGCATCGGAATCCAAAACTGGACTCAACAGAGAGGTTCAAATCATGGAGAGTTAGAGTGTCAGTCCTCTTGTAGTTAAGTTGGCATTGTGCCTTTTGTATTAAATTCCGATGAAAAATCTGTGTTTCATCGTCAATAAGAAGGTGCAAGGTATACAGTAAACCTGAAGTGAAGCATCGGAATCTAAAACTTGACTCACAGGAGAAGTTCAAATCACTGAAAGAGAGAGTAACAGTCTTCTTTTACTTAAGTCGGCATTGTGCCTTTTGTATTAAATTCCGATGAAATTTCTGTGTTTCATCGTCAATAAGAAGGTCCAAGGGATTCAGTAAACCTGAAGTGAAGCATCGGAATCTAAAACTGGACTCACAGGAGAGGTTCAAATCATAGAAAGGGAGAGTGTCAGTCCGCTTGTACTTAAGTCGGTATTTTGCCTTTTGTATTAAATTCCAATGCAATTTCTGTATTTCATCGTCTATAAGAAGGTCCAAGGGATACAGTAAACCTGAAGTGAAGCATCGGAATCCAAAACTGGACTCACAATAGAGGTTCAAATCATAGAAAGTTAGAGTGTCAGTCCTCATGTTCTTAAGTCTCATTGTGCCCTTTGAATTTAATTGCGATGCAATTTCTGTGTTTCATCGTCAATAAGAAGGTGCAAGGTATACAGTAAACCTGAAGTGAAGCATCGGAATCCAAAACTGGACTCACAGGAAAGTTTCAAATCATGGAGAGTTAGAATGTCAGTCCTCTTATACTTAGGTCGGCATTGTGCCTTTTGAATTTAATTCCGATGCAATTTCTGTGTATCATCGTAAATAAGAAGGTGCAAGGTATACAGTAAACCTGATGTGAAGCATCGGAATCTAAAATTGGACTCATAGGAGAGGTTAAAATCATTGAAAGTTAGAGTGTCAGTCCTCTTGTACTTATGTCGGCATTGTGCCTTTTGTATTAAATGCGGATGCGATTTCTGTATTTCATCGTCAATAAAAAGGTCCAAGGGGCACAGTAAACCTGAAGTGGAGAATCGGAATCTAAAACTGGACTCACAGGAGAGGTTCGAATCATAGAAAATTAGAGTGTCAGTCCTCTTGTACTTAAGTCGGCATTGTGCTTTTGAATTTAATTCCGATGCAATTTCTGTGTTTCATCGTCAATAAGACGGTGCAAGGTATACAGTAAACCGGAAGTGAAGCATCGGAATCTAAAACTGGAATCACAGGAGAGGCTCAGATCATAGAAAGTGAGGGTGTCAGTCCTCTTGTACTTAAGTTGGCATTGTGCCTTTTGTATTAAATTCCGATGCAATTTCTGTATTTCATCGTCAACAAGAAGGTGCAAGGTCTACAGTAAACCTGAAGTGAAGCATCGGAATCTAAAACTGGACTCACAGGAGAGGTTCAAACCATAGAAAGAGAGAGCGACAGTCCTCTTTTACCTAAGTCGGCATTGTGCCTTTTGTATTAAATTCCGATGACATTTCTGTGTTTCATCGTCAACAAGAAGATCCAAGGGATACAGTAAACCTGAAGTGAAGCATCGGAATCTAAAACTGGACTCACAGGAGAGGTTCAAATCGTAGAAAGCGAGAGTGTCAGTCCTCTTTTACGTAAGTCGGTATATTGCCTTTTGTATTAAATTCCGATGCAATTTCTGTATTTCATCGTCAATAAGAAGGTCCAAGTGATACAGTAAACCTGAAGTGAAGCATCGGAATCTAAGACTGGTATCACAGGGGAGGTTCAAATCATAGAAAGTAAGAGTGTCAGTCCTCTTGTACTTAAGTCGGCATTGTGCCTTTTGAACTTAATTCCGATGCAATTTCTGTGTTTCGTCGTCAATAAGAAGGTGCAAGGTACACAGTAAACCTGAAGTGAAGCATCGGAATCTAAAACTGGACTCACAGGAGAGGTTCGAATCATAGAAAGAGAGAGTGACAGTCCTCTATTACTTAAGTCGGCATTGTGCTTTTTGTATTAAATTCCGATGAAATTTCTCTGTTTCATCGTCAATAAGAAGGTCCAAGGGATACAGTAAACCTGAAGTGAAGCATCGGAATCTAAAACTGGACTCTGTGATATTCGCTATTTTTGGCTTAATTAAAACAGCAAATTCAGCCAGAAGGCAAATACTTGTTTATAAAGAATGATTAATATATAATAAGGCGTCGCATGGCGACGGTGGAATTTTCTAGATAATGTAATTTGTCGTCTTTGGGCGGCAATAAAAACAGAAAAATACGGATAGATATACGATCCTTCACTATTTTGTTCGAGGGAGAACAAATGAAGCCTGGAGCGCTAAGAAGACTTTTACTGTTTTTCTGAAGTAAGACGGACGCAGATTTGTGGCAGTCTGATCTAATTTTTACTAAATGTATAAAAACGTGTATGTCTGAGTTGAGTGAAGTGTAAATAGCTGTTATAACTTACCGTGACGACGCACGAGCGACTCAAAGAAGACAATGGCTACATAAAAGAGCGCTAAATGGACATGATACGGACATAAAAATCTACCGTCATTGTTGTATTAAGCTTAAGGTACGATATATGTTTTAGTTATGATAAATATTTGTTCTGGGAATACTGAATCATTTAGCAGTGCTCATTTCTATTATCTCCTCAGTATTATTTTCATTTTAATTATGCATTTTGCTAATATTACAGACACCAAGATCAGCAGTCCAATGTGCGTGTTACATTGATAAAAGGAAAACTGTTTTATCGTC